>NC_135421.1:22128714-22488714 GCF_051991245.1 Festucalex cinctus | reverse complement strand
AAGTTGATTTCGATGTGAAATGTCTGAGTTCTCGGGAAAAGCCCTCTGGGTCCGGGGTATTGTACTCCTTAGGCTCCAGTAAGTCCACTGAGTACTTTTGACAGATTTCAACTGACAAGCTCCCCGAAACCTCTGCGCTTTTTCAGCACGCCAAGCGACACACTCGGCTAAGCTGCTCCAAGTGTGGTGTCATGAGTTTGTGGATGAGACGAGTTTGGGGAGGTCAACACTTCTGTCTGGGTCACGTTAAACTTTGAAGGCCGCTTGCAATATTTCATTTTTTTTTCTTCTCCCTCTAGCCCCCTGTGTGTTCATAACCTTGCAGCAACCATATTGTTGGTGTGGTTGCTAAATATGCCTCTGAGGCAGTACATAGGTTAAAAGGTCAGTGAGTTAATTAACCTTAATGCATATTTTAGTCTGACTCTGAAGCTTAATTTACATTTTTTTTTTGTTGGCTTAATTGATTCATTTTTCCAGCACAATGTGGACCGATTAAACCTTTAAAAGTTTGGAAATCATCATTCAGTTCATTTCTAGTGGGTGGTATTGTTTTGCCGACAGTATGACAATTAAAAGACACATTAAATATATGATGACTCTGCCAAATGATCTTGGTGAAGATTAATTCCGCTATACCTCTGCGCATGTAATAAGGTTGCGTTGTTAGGTTAAGCATGAGTCAGTCGTCCCTAAAGGCAAGATATTATGACAACAAAGCAAAACCGGTTTTCTGAGCGTCAGAATTCACCATCATCAGCATCAGCTGTCTGCACTTCGTGTGAAACTCTTTGCTCAAGTTGTGAGCCGGATCCGTCATCTTTGCACATCTATAAGTCGGTAATTTAGAATAAATTAAGCCTTTCCCATACCTTGGGTCATAAAATTAAACCAAGTTAATTTTACTTTTGTTTGTTAGTTCATTATGAGCTCACACAGATGCACGATCAGTGGTGAAAGGCGGTCTCCAAGTGCCCACTTCATAGCGATCAACTTTACATCATCCCCAAGTAAAATCTCAATACTTTGAGCACGTGGATTTCCTACATGGCGAGTCAATTATGCTTTTTCTGTGTGGAATTCAAAAGGGAATGAAATAAGCAGTTTTAATTGGTCAGGAATCAAGTAGGTTGTGTTCACTCCCACAACGGCACAATTTCTACCGGAATGCATCTTTCAAAAATACCAAAAGAAAGAAAGCTCCACACATGCGCACAGTTAGACTATAAAACGACACTGCACGACTTCTTCAAAACATATATCCATTCACATAATACACCCCCTGGGCAGTTTTTAGTTTTCCATTTTCCCACAAGGCTAGTTATTTAAATAGGCTGCTCGCTAACCCTGTTGCCACAACATTGTAAAAAGGTCAATGATGTCAACAGCGTGTTTACGTCTTCTAAGACCTCATGCATAACTGCCACTATGAAACACCAGGGAATGTCTGTCTGTCTGTCTGTCTGTCAGAAGTGTTATGCTAACACGACCAAATTAGAGATGTCTTTTTTTAACTCATTCACTCCCAGCCATTTTCACAGAAGCAATCCCGTTCGCTCCCGACTGTTTTACTGAATTTTGACTGATTTTGCAAGGCCCACAGAATATTGTGTTCTATGGCTATAAAAGCATGGAACATATCAAAAGAAAGATTAAAGTCTCTTCTTTCATTAGGAAAAAAAAGTATGTTTCTATCTGTTTCCGTTTTGCAGCAATTAGCATTAGAAGAGAGCTAAGTTTCATCAGTTTTCACAAATCTATTTAAAATTCAAAGTAATTTAGCTTTTTTTTCTAGATGACCATTTCTGCAATCGTTCTTTGCAATTGAGAGGCTGCATCAAAGCGTTCTTATGCTCTAGCATAAAAAAAAAAAAAAAAAAAAAAAAAAAAAAAAAACAACAACGTATAAATACGTCTTTGGGACACTTAAAACATTAAAAAAACAACAACGTATTTACACGTTATTGGGCGCAAATGAGTTAATGAGTATGATAAAATGCAGACAATTGGCAAGCCAAAGTACAATTGCTCTATCAAAGTGAAAATTAACTGTAAAAAAAAAAATTATAATAAAGTAAAAGAATGGAAATGGACTGTCATTAAGCATAAACCTCTTCAAATTCAAAACTCCACCATCTGACCTGTAAGGCAGATGTGCTTGCCAGCTGGCTACTGTGCCTGAACTAAAAAAAATTCTTGCTAAAGAGCTGTTTTTGAAATCTTGCTTGAGTCAGACTACGGCGACACGGCACCAAAATGGCATCATAGCCGCTTCTAAACTTCACGTATGAGAAAGATGCGAGAGAAGATAAATGAGTATGGTGCTATAAGCTGGTCAGAGGGGCAAGGATAATGAGGGCAAAGCCACCGTCATTAAGCCAATGAGAGAGATTGATACTGAGGTTGTGGCCTTGCTTGGTCAAATGAAGAATTAAGAGTCTGTATAGATGTTCCCTTTGGTGCTATTTGAACTTATGACTAATGCAACTTAAGTAAGCAGGATGTAATTTTCTTACTTTTCTTTCCATATTAACCACTGTTGTACTCCAAGGGCCACAAATTTGGCGTATCCTGATTTTTGTAAAGTTTTACTGTACAGGTTTGCCAATTTGGCAGACAGCTCTGCGCCAAGACGGGCATTTGATGACAAATGTGGTAAAAACAAGAAAAAAAATGCCAACTAAAATTACGCCCGCTCATTTACACCAGTCACGAAAATTGAGACCAAAAGTGTCTGTTCACAAACAGACTCCTGTTTGGATGTGAGCCAGAAGATAGCTTGTGTAACACGATTCTATTTCTGGTTCATTTGCCGGGAAGCTGCATCGCTCATGGCAATGGAACACTTAACAAAATAAAGGCATTTCCTACAACATCATGCAAAGATGTAATTATAATACAATTTTGCAATGATCGCCATAATAATACTATTTGTGGGGACTGGGGATTTGTAATTTTCAGAAAAACACAAAACGGGTAGAGTTTATGAGTCTATGAGTTTCTTTATTTTCTGATTAATGACTCTTAATTGTAGGAATGCTGAAGCATTTTTTTGCCGCATAACAACTCCCATATAATACTTCCGATTTGTATTGTTCAAATTTCAACTAGCTTCAAACATTCACGCCTCCCGCGGTATATATCGTCTGATTCTACATTACTCACAGCGCAATTTAACATTTAATATCAACTTTTACGCATTAATTTTCAATGGGACAGACATTGAACTTTTTCTAAGTATCACTTTCCACACCCACTTACATACATTTAACTTATCATCATTACCAGGTATCTAATACTGCTCGGTGGCACAATTGGTAAAAGCACATTGTCCAGTAACCAGAGAGGTTATAATTTCACAATTTATCTCTCAAATGGCTTTATTAGCATTCCATATGCATTAGAATCTTAGCATTCAGCAATTAGCATTCAGCTTTCAGCATTCCCACGCAATTTCACTTAGTCCAGTTTGTAATGGAAAATGTACTGTTACGGTCACCAACGTCCAACATGAAAAACCACGAGTTAACTATGTAAATCATGATTACTTATGACATACACAAGCTATCTTCTGGATAGCTCACATCCAAAGAGGAGTCTGTTGTGAACAGACAATTTGGGATAATTTTTTGTGACTGGTGAAAATGAGCGGCATAATTTTATTTTTTTTATTTTTATTTTTTTATTTTTTTTTATTCTTACCAAATTGTCGTCTCCAAAGAAAAAACCTCGCTGTGATGAAATACCCAACTTGGCTCAGACCTGTCTGTCAAATTGGCAAACTCGTACAGTAAAAATGCTCTAAAATCAGCATACACTATATATATATATATATATATATATATATATATATATATATATATATATATATATATATATATATATATATATATGTATATATATACTGTATATATATAGTGTTCATAAGATTATTCCACACTATAACAATGTGATCGGTTAATTAATGACAAGAAATAAGAAGTGGGCGGTGTCACAGGACAGGTTAGCAACACAGTAGACTGCATCCCTGCATATCCCAGAGAAACACATACACATACACACACACACACAAACATGCCCACCCATACTCATCTCCAGCCAGCAGACCACCTCTAATCGAGATAGAGGCAGATCGAAATGCCTGCAGATGACAAGGTGCGAATGGATTGGCTTCCATGCCCTTGTCATGTTGCTCCATCTGCACCAAACAGAGAGGAAGACAGATGGAGCCTATGGCAGAAGTGCTGGGCGGTAAAGGAAGACAGGTAGGAGAAGGTAAAGTGATGAATTCAAAGACAAGATCAAACATTTTGTTAAATAAAAAATACATAGATCTTTGTTGGGCACAGTTGTTTCTTTGTGGCTTGTTTGGTCACATTTTCCTTTTTCACAATAAAATACTGTGTACAATGACATCATCACATTCCCCTTTGGAGATCAATATTCACTCACTCTTCCACTCATGTATCCTAATACCGGGTTTCCCAGCCATTTTTATGTAAAACTTGAATATTACGTAGTATATCTGGGTGTAGTAATAAAGAAAATATACATTTTAGCCAGTTTATTGAGTCATTTGCAAATGATTTTTATTTTCTGTGGATAGCCTAAACTGACTGGTTGAAATGTAACGTCACATACTCACTTAGCATCAAACCGTGGTCCATTTTGCACCCAAGCAGCCAGACTGATACTGCATTCCTCTATTGAAGTCACATGGCTTCATTCTTTGCCGTTAAACTGCATTGCATTTGTTCAAAATTAAAACGATTTGGATCTGTGATTCAACAAGTTTACCGATGATGTGAGCATTATTAGCTTCCCAGGTAAACATCATCTGTTTTTATTCGATAATTACAGTACTTGTACGTGGGAAATACCACAGAGCGTATAAAACCTTTATATGTGTAATTTACTGTTTGACCAATGTATTTTCTGCAAGGCGATGTGGTAGCAAATGCTGAGAGGCAGGTTAATGTTGTTTCCCCTCTCGGGCGGATTAATCACCTACCTACTACCTGCCAACATAATCTTTGTCAGGAGATAGGGAGACTCTGCCAACTGCTAAACTGCGAGACAGCAGGGGGAAGAGAGAGAGATGGCAGGGAAGAGAAATTAACCACATTAATTCACTTCATACTTCCCATAAACATTTTTGTCATCCTTGCTTTGTTATAGTGTTATAGTCTTTCTTTCTCCCTGTATCTGTAATTGATACCCTTTTTATTCGTAGCAAAGCCAAAATTTAGCATTATGTTTGAAGGTGTCTGACCTTTTTTGGGTTACTGTTAATCTTATGATGTTTGAACTTAATTTTTAGTTCATTGTAACGTCCTCACAAAAGCAATGATAGCATGATATTGTGTTGCAATATCATGTGTTTTTGTTACCTTTCAGTGAGCTTCACCAATAAACAACATTGTGTACAGATTGGAGGTCATATATGGGGAGACAAAAAGTGAATGCCAAGCGGAGCTTTTCGAAAAACAACACGTGAAAATGAGATCGAAGCAGTCCCATTTGTTCCTGTTAGCCGTGCGTCTCTCATTGACATCTGCTGATGGGAGTTTGTCTTGGACGACGTCCTTCATTTCACCTCCCGAGGTCTCTCCCCATTATTCCCTCCCCTATCCTTTCTTCCATACTCCTTTTTTCCTATGTTGAGATCATAAATTGCTGAATATAAAGCCTTGTTTCCAGTCCGTTAAACGCACCAGCCAAGGGCCTTCCATCCCCTGTTGCTCCTCTGAAGGCACTTAGGTGAAAAAAAAAAAAAAAAAAAATCGCTTTTGTCTCAGTGCGGTTTTGTCTATGGGTATGCGTCATTCGAGCAGAAAAACTAAACAATAGCCTAAACAACATCCCATCTCAAGGCCGTGCCACTGTTACATCCGCTGAGCAAGAAGGCCAGATGTATTGATTTTATTGCGCAGTTAAGATTCTTCAGATTTATTGTCCTTCTGCGGTCTACTAAGCCCGCTGTCCGCAACAGACAGTATCAATCTTCTGCCAACATTATATAGATTGTTATTACTGTACATGTACTATACGGTATGTATCAATCCATCCAACTATTTACTCATTCTATTCATTCTTACTCATCCTCATTTTGATTACTGTAAAAACAATATTTAAAAATACAGTCAAACCTCGGTTTTCGAACGCTTCCGTTCTCAACCAAATCAGTTTTCAACCAGAAAATTTGAGAGTTTTATGTCTCAGAACTCGTCCAAAAATTCGGCTCTCAACCAAACTGAAAAAAAGCCGAGCGTACCTGAACGCTACTCACTCGGGAGCCGAGCTAACTCGAATGCCCAGGATGCTTCCTCCGGAGCACTTTCGTGTTCAAAGTTCGTTTGGAGCAGACCTGTTCATTGTTATTTACGCAAATCTTTTTCTTTTTTTTTTTAGTTTTGCATCGTGTATGAGCCCCTAATCATGGGTCCAAAGAAAGCAAGTGCAAGTGGTAAAGCTGGTGAAGAAAAGAGCAAAGTAGTGCGCAGAACTATTGAATTTAAAAAAGAAATGTTTGCACTTTGTTTTTTGTTTTTTTTCATCATTTTAGATAGCATATCTACATAAAACTGTCTATTTCTACCCTTTTCTATTTATGGTAAACAGTACAGTGCAGTTTATGGTGTAAAATAGTAAAAAAATAAAATAAAATAAAAATTTAAAAAAAACTTGGAAAAAGTTTTTTTTAGACTTGGAACGGAATAAAATCATTTACGTTAATTATAATGGGAAAAATTGTTTCAGATTTCGAACAAATCACTTTTAGAACAGAATTCAAAAACTGAGGTTTGATGCCTGCTGAAATCTTATTTACACGTTTTTGACAAACAGGTGTTGGCAAATCCCCGCTTCACGCTGCAAACACAATGGAGTCAAACGTCTCTTTGGGACTTTTTTTTATGTCTATAGTTATGAAATTCACATTGCAAGGCAATTTAAGTGTGCCACTTGGGGACTTTGTCAGCTACTGGCTTGGTGGGCTTTGTTTTGAATATGTATCTATAAGTAAAAGGAGCATCTGACGTATTTATTTTTTTTCAAGTGCAGGCAAGTTAATTTAACCATCAATCCATCCATCCATCCATCCATCCATCCATCCATCCATCCATCCATTTTCTTAACCGCTTAGTCTTCACAAGGGTCGCCGGGGTGCTGGAGCCTATCTATCCCAGCTGGCTTCGGGCAGTAGGCGGGGTACACCCTGAATTGTTTGCCAGCCAATTAAAGGACACACAGAGACAAACAACCACTCATACTCACACACACAAGCCCACCTAGGGACAATTTGGAATGTGGGAGGAGACCGGAGTACCTGGAGAGGACCCACGCAGGCACGGGGAGAACATGCAAACTCCACCCAGGAAGGCCGAAGCCTGGAATAGATGTTGCGTCCTCAGTACTGGTAGGCGGACGTGCTAACCACTCATTCACAGTGCCGCCCCGTTAATTTAACCATGTAATATGAATGATATGTCTGTTACCTATTTCTTATCCAAAGAAGTCCCAAGTTAATTCAATTGTGTGTTACCAATTGAAGCATTTTTTTTTTTTTTTTTTTAAAGTTGGTCATCAATTCAGGTGGCAAAGTGGATGACTCGTACATCCGCCTCCCAGTACTGAGGACTCGGGTTCGAGTCCAGACTCCGTCCTTCCTGGGTGGAGTTTACGGGTCTGTGTGGGTCTTCTCCGGGTACTCCGGTCTCCTCCCACATTCCAAAGACATGCATGGCAGGTTAATTGGGTGCTCCGAATTGTCCCTAGGTGTGCGTGTGAGTGTGGATGGTTGTTCGTCTCTGTTCAGGGTGTACACTGCCCATTGCCAGCTGAGGTAGGCTCCAGCACCCCCCGCGACCCTTGTGAGGATTAAGCGGTTCAGAAAATGGATGGATGGTCATCAATTTACTTTGAAATCTTAAGTTGGTTCAACAATTCTCTTTTTAGACTGTTGCAATATTTACTGTACACAACTTTTGGGGTAGTTAGGCATAGATTTTTGCTTTACTTTTTGTTTTGCAGAAATCTTTTAAACCCTGCAGATGGTATCGTGGCAAAAAAAAAAAAAAAAATCTTCATCTTCCCAAAAAGAACAGCAGGTGAAATACAAATGTGTACCAGGTTCTGTCCAACCGTGGTAGAACTCCTCATCAAGTCATGCCTCCAGGCTATTTATGCTTCGTCTAAGCTTAGCAACAGAATGTCTGCAGCGCTCTGATTATTGATGTGTTATTTTGTTCGAGTAAGTTGTCATGCCCTGCATGTGAACTCCTGTAAAAGACAGGTGAAGAAGACAATTATTTGAAAGGAGCTTTGTTTGGGTTTTACTTACCCTCAGTAGAATACATGTACATGCCGTAGACTTTATCTGTATGCCGTTTGTGTTTGCAATTTCTATTAACCTCTCCTCAAAGTTAGACAGTGGTGTAAATGTAAGCAAGAAGACAATTAAAACAATTCTCCCTGTGAATGTACTGCAAATATATTCTTTTTGTTGTAGGTTAGAATCATGTGACGTGCCTGCTGGTTCACCTAAACCCGTTTCATTTTCAATCCCGGCGGAATTATTCATTTCCTCTCAATGATCGCCCCGCCGCTGTCATAAATTCTTGCGAAGAGTCTATTAAATTCATGTAGGACACAGGTAATTTAATTCATAAAAGAGACGAGATTACATCAGAGTTGTAATAGGCTAATGATGAAGCATGGTGTTTGAGTTTCAGCTAATAGGATTGCCGAATGGATGACAAAGGCCAGGCTATCGCCCACTCGGCTACTAAGGAAACACAAGACATTTCCAGTCACCTCTCGCTAGCATAAGAGCCGGGTGTAAGATTTACTGTCTGATTACAAAGGTTGGACATTGTAATTCGAAGGATGTTTGCCGCAGTTTTCCCCAGGTGCTGCGTTGATGTGATGGGAAGTGTGCGCACGAGGTGAGAGAGAGATTTAGAACTAAAATCCGAAGAAAAAAAAAACGCCATTGTTGTGCCTTCAGGTGTACAACGGTTATGGTCACTGGGGTGTTGTCTCCAAAGTTATTGCTTTTGTACCGCTGACGATTGACTCACTCTCCTGACTTTTCTAGCTTACCTGGTTTATATACTCTCTAAAAACGGAAAATGGATAGGTCTGTTTTTTTGTTATTTAAATTAAAATGCAGACTCCAAAACAACTGCCTTGTCACTCTGTGCTTTTTCTCCTAATTGGATTCATATCAGCTTCCTCCATTCCTATTAGTCCAACGTATAAGTAATAATTTATATGCTGAACAAATTAATTTTCATTCTCCCTCCTGCAAGTCTCTGCAATCCTTGCATACTTAAACTACTATGATGTTTCCTATGGGTCATTTCATGGAAATGACGACAGCTGCATTTCCAAGCCAGTCTCTCTGGTAAAAGCTAAAAAAAAAAAAAAAGTAAAAATAAAGTAAGGCACTGACACTGGATTCAGTCCAACAAAGTGTTGCCATTAAATGAGCAGTCTAATTAGTAGTAGTACAGTCTGACGTCGTATCCAAATAGACCCTTGAGAGGCAGCAATATGCCACAGTGCATGCAGACGGTCAATTCAAAGATTTAATAGTAGAAGATTTATTTTTATTTGTCTTTTTTTTTTTAGCTGTCGCATACAATATTATTGTTGTTGTTGTTGTTTATATGGAAACGTTAAATTGCCAATTTAGAGTAGACATTTTTTTGACTGAGAATTCATGTAATTACAAGTAGTCTACCATTGAACGTATTTGCAAATATGATTAAACGTACTTGTTAAAACGATTAAATGTATTTGAACATATGTTTGAACGTACAGTAGTTTAGGCTAAATGCTAAAAACCTTGCATTTGTTCCCATTATACCATTGGGTATTGATATTCACAAGTTTAAAAAATTGTACTTTTTTTAAGCATTTGGCATACATTATAGCAGCATGTTGGAAAGTTACAGTAAGTAAACACTGTTTACTGTACGTAGTTGTACATTCAAAAGTACTTCCCAGTCAAAAATTGGCAGTTCCATACGTCTGTGGGTTTAATACTTAGAGGATGCACTTTAAAAAATAAAAATAAATAAATGAGACTGTGACACCCTCATTGGCTGAATGGCATGGATGTGATTGTTTAAAACACATCAACAAAAGAGGTTTGAAGAAAGACATATTTTTCATCTACCAACCAAATAGATAGTAGAGTATGTAAACTGAAAGATTTTTCATTCTGGCTTGGACATCAAATATTCCAAGATCAATATTATACTATCCATCCATCCATCGTCTTGACCGTTTATTCCTCACAAGGGTTGCGGGGGGTGCTGGAGCCTATCTCCGTTGGCTTTGGGCAGTAGGCTGGGTACACCCTGAACTGGTTGCCAGCCAATCGCAGAATATTATACTATAAATAAAGAATTAAATAAATGGAAAAAAAATACCTCTATAAATAAATAAATATATTATACATATTCTGCGATTGGCTGGCGACCAGTTCTGGGTGTACCCCGCCTACTGCCCGAAGCCAGCTGGAATAGGCTCCAGCAACCCCCGCGACCCTTGTGAGGAGTAAGCGGTAAATACTTAAATACTCCATAGGCATGTTTTTCAAGCATTTACAGTACTTAACATATTTCTTTTTTTAATAGAAGCATTTAAGCACAATATATTGAGAGCAATTGATATCACAAAAATATTATACAACTGTAATAACTTAAAAAAGAATGCAATTTAGCAGGACTGTGAAGCGTGAACCAAAATATAGCTGGGGATTACATAACACCAATTTGTGTGGCACTTATAACGTTGATAGAATTCCAGTTATTTTTACCTTCTCAATTGGTATCAATTGCTAAAACACAGCGTACGGTAGCTATAACAAGCAATAAAGCTAATGAGAGTGATGCGCGACTCTATTACAGCGGGATGATGCGACTCGTTCCGGTGTCCTCTGTCTGAACCCTCTGTTTATCTCTGTACATTTCAAAGGAAGCAAGAGCTGCTGATTTGCATAATCTAGACCGTATTGGGCATGTGCTACTGTATTGGCAAGAGCGTTGACTTTTTCCCTGCATTCCCAAATCTAATTATCCCTTCTGGCCTGGGGACAAGGCCCACTCAGTGAGCAGGAGAAAGAAGTTGGTCTCAAAATGAAAATGAAACAGATATAAAGCCAATCCGGCGTCTGCACAGAATGAGAAAGAGTTTTTATCCGAACTAGGTCACTATTTTTAACAGCGCCATCCAATTTTGGAAGAGTCAACAGACTTGCTAACTTTCTCACCTAATTTACTGATGCCAAACAATCTATGATGTTTAGAATACAGCATTAGGACCCAAATGCAACATTTAAAAGCATTTCTAATACCGTATTTTCCGCACTATAAGGCGCACCTAAAAGCCTTCAATTTTTTGAAAAGCTGACCATGCGCCTTATAATCCAGTGCGCCTTATATATGGATCAATATTGAGCCGCAACAGGTCTCGCTAGCAAGACGCTATCGGTGACCCTGCACGATCGGTGACGCGCAGAAGATCCCGCCATCTTGGATCGCTAGCTAATACTAATACTTTACCTCAGAGAATATAATAAAACAGCTGTTGATTCATTTTGGGAGTGAATGGAGTTGTCAGAAAGCTGGTTTTAAAGTTTGACTGACCTTTCTGACTTTTGTTGACGTTTCCTTTAGCGCAGCACCATCTAATGGATACATAACGTAACCCCAGCCTCTACTGTAGCACCTTATATATGGAAAAAGTTTTAAAATATGTCATTCATTGAATGTGCGCCTTATAATGCGGTGCGCCTTATAGTGCGGAAAATACGGTACTCGTTTTCCAACATGCTCGTTGGTCTTAGTCACTAAGTGAATACAAGTGTTGTCAAATACAATCAACTTGTGTCACACATACTGTGTCAAAGTTCCAATTTAAAGTGCTCGCTAACTTCGTCCACTTTCAAACTTCCATTCAAAGAAGTTGTAAAAAGGGAGCACACGGACGACGCAAGTGCAAACTGGCAGCGACAGATAGACGGTTAGTCAGCTTTAAGCTGGAGCTTGGCAGCGTTTCGCCGCACATGAGAGCCTCGTAAGAACAAAGTCCTGCACTTAGGTATGCGGATCCACTCCTACCTCTCCTTTCCGTCACCAGAGCCTCCCTGTCATTAAAACTTTTAATTGACTCATTCACACCTGCTCATGCGCTGCCTCATTTGAGACATGCCACCTACATAGAGCAGATTATCTCTGCAATGGTGCGCTTAATCAAATATATTTTTGTAGTATCCTATTCATTATTATCATCATCAACATTAAAATGTGAAAATGTGCTGTCTAATTAGAAATTTTTGAAAAAGACGCTTATCTTGTTGCATTCTGAAAAAATTGTGTTAGACAAATAATATTTGCGCTTCAATTTACTTTACTTTACTTTAGTGTTTGTCGTGTCTCTTGCCTACTCAAAGGTAAACGTTTACCTTGACACTAAAAACGGTAGTCTTTCGAAATGGATTACAAAAATACGGAAACCTGGAACTGCCAATGTGGAGTGATTTAAAAAATAAATAAATAAAAACATTTGACTGGCAAATCCATTCAAAACTAAAGTATTTGCAGATAGAGTAAAACACATTTGCAATTTGCAAATAATAGGTTCAATTGTATTGGCAAAGTACGTTCAAACGTAGCATTCCCCCCCCCCCCCCTCCATAATGCTACGGAGTATAAAAAAAAAAAAAAAAATTTTTTTTTTTTTTTTTTTTTGTATTTTTCCTACATTGTTCCAACCCATTCCACAATTAAGTAGGTAAACAGTGTTCATTTAGAATTTTTATGATTTATAATTATGTGCAGGATTTCCATTCGGCACTTTTTCCATAATGTCACGGGGTACCGATTTGCGCATGTGCCTACCCTGTAGCATTATTGGAAAAAATGCAAAGTTTATAGCATTTATCCTAAAAGCACTTTTGAACGTATTTGCAATTATGTTTAAACTTATTTATGACCATGTTCAATTGTATTTGTAAGTTTGTTTTGAACGCACTTGCAAATATTGAACCATCTCAATGTGCATACTAATTATTAGACTGAAGCTATAAAAAAAAAAAAAAAAAAAAGATAATTAACTAAATATAGCCTATACCTGTAGAAGAAATGTTGTGACTTTGTTATGTACCGGTATATGTATTTATTTATCTTTATTTAAAGTATTGCTTTGCATGGCCTAAAACACAAAAGATTATTTGTCGATAATATAATCTAAATTAATTTAGAAGATGTCAGGAGTACTTAATTTATCATCATTGCTCACAGTAGGCCTGTTTTTTTTCTTTTCTTTTTTTTAAATACAGTATTTTGCATGAAAGTCCAGCACATTTATGGCACAATTAATAGCACATAATTAATGCAAGAAAAATACTATACCCAGCCCAGGCTTCAACGTGTTTGTGGTCTCCAAACAGACATTTTTCCCTTTTGGCCTGGCTCCTCCTTCATTAATAAAGGCTTAATCAAAATCACATTTCCTTTATGTAAATCATAACCTTTTGGAGCTGTCAGGAAATGAAACGTCTCCAAATTCACCACAGAAGCAGGTCAGTGGAAGCAAGTGGCCAGTTGTTAAGTGTCCAAATTGTAATCCATCACAGACAGACTGCCTTGGCAAGGCTTTTGTCAGCCATCATTATAACATTTAACTTTGGCGCTATTAGCAGCCATCTCAATGCGCACTATGCAGCTACTAATGGTCTTCCCTTCTTGATTTAACTTTTAATTCAGTTTTGTTTCCGGAAAATATGAATGGCCACTTAGAGTTAGACAGTAGTTATATTCCCTTTCCACTGACAGCAGCTATTCCATTACGTTTCACTTTTGCCAACCTTTTTCACAATGGTGCCTTTGCATATTGTGACTAATGAGACTTTGCGGTGATCCCTGAGTGTCAAAGGTCAGAATGCTAATGTTCAAGTGAATGTGTGTGCATGTATTTTGACAGGGAAGAGGAGCAAACTGCCTATGTGCGTAAAACAAGCTGCTCTCGAGAAAAAATACGCTCACTCTATAGACCAAGCAATATTTTGTAAGTATTTATTTATTTATTTATTTTTTTCTCCAGGGATAATCAATGTAAATGACCCTGCTATTATTTTTTGGTATTGCATTTTTGTACTACAGAATTGTTTTTGGTCCATTGTGAGATTGTAATATAAATGGCGCTTTTATTTTGAAGTTTACAGGAAATGGTGTCGATAGGAAGTGATGTAGCTAACCGACATACCGCCATTAGTAGCGTTGTCTTCCAGGGTCAAGGATGACGTGTGTGCGCCAGAGAGACAGAGAACAAAACCAAATAAAGTTAAGGATTCACTGACCGATTCATTAACCCCATGGTTGAAAAGGGAACGAGGTTCGTATCAGTCATGTTTATTGTTTATTAACTATTGCTACATTTTACGTTTTTTGTGTGAATTGCTGCATGGTGGGACACTCGTTTTCGTCCACTAGAGTGTGCTAACGCACATTGGTAAATGGCTAGCAACGCTATGGCTCAAGATTTTGTTTTGTTTACTGAGAATTTGTGTTTCTGTATGGTTTATTTTTGTTTTAAGGAAGTGACAAAGGGCAAGGCTAAAATTTCTCAAAGAAGATATTGTAAAGGCTATAAAACCATAATTTAAGGGAATTCATTTGTAGTATATAGCTTAAATAAGGTAAACTGGATGCACAGAACATGCCGTTTGTTAATGGCATTTTGTTTATTTTTTATTGTATCTTTTATGGTGTGTTCACACTAAAGGAAGGTAAAGGAGGAAATAAAGTTTGGAGAGACCACCTTTATTTCAACCCAGGATGCTACAATCAATGCAGTAGTAGTTTTACTCTTGGACCAATAACTTGATTGATTTACAGTCTTTAGTTTGCAAAATTACCCACTTATATGGAATAACATTTATCGACAACTCCAGTAGTTATTTATGATTGTTAATTTTGTTAAAAGGAGCAACAAAAAGTGAGGTCCGATAGATTCATATGGTATGTCTGCGATCTGATATTGAAGCACGTCTAACAATTCATCAAGCAGTTCAGTCATGTTATTTAAAATGAAATATTATTTACAAAATATGGAGGCATATCCCATTGCAAAAATGTTATCTTCTACAGTATTGCAAAGTGTCACAGAAAAGTTACTTTACAAAACTAATTGTTGTGCAATATCCACAACAGTCTTATATATTGAAGTCGTAATGAGACAAGACACGCTTTAATCAAGAATCGTTCGATGTCCAAAATATCAATTATCTCCATGTCAATGTATTATTTATGAGCAAAAGTGAAATCATTCAACGGGACGGGTTTTCCAGTGTGTACTGAAAGAGTACACTGTAATAATATTATATTTTTTAGGTGACTAAGGGTAAGAGGAAAGGAATTTTAATAATCTATTTTTGTAATAATGGGAAAACAATTTCAGCTGGAATTAAGATGGCTATTAAGACCGTACAAGCAGTATGTAAACATTATGTTTGACTGTGACTGTCTTTTTTTTTTTTTTTTTTTTTTTTTTTTAAGACATCTATTCTGTGTTCATTACTTTTCAGAATGTGTCCTGGTTTGCCTTTCCATTTTTCAAACTTTTTTGTTTTTGGGCTATTTTTTGCCTTCGTTGACTACGACCGTCTGCTTTGCCGCTCTATCCTCAAAGTGCCACTCTTTTTATCAATGCCAGTTTTGTGTTGCAAGGAGGGAACACCTTGTGAGATGAATAAGGCCCAGTTGACTTGGTTCAATCGAAAACCATAGGAATCCATTGCTACCTTAGTGTGCAGTTTGTTTTATTTATATGTATGTGGAATTGTACTTGTGATTTGAGGCACAGCATATATTGTTGGCTGTAATACCCGAGCCAGGTGTTTGTTTTTAACATTCAGATGTCTTGAAAATGTACTATGGATCTATCAAACCTTTATTTATTAATTATCATGAAATTATTCATAATAACCACTTTAAAATGATGGCTAAATTCAGTCTTTTGGTTAAAAAAATAAAAAATAAAAATCACAATGGTGTAGGTGCATTGTGGCAGTAGAAAACCTCATACAATTTCTTACTAAAGTCTTGTGGGGAAAAACAAAACAAAACAGGTGTGCGTGATCCTTCGATAGCCTGAAAGCAGACACAATCCATAAAAAACAAGAAGTCTTGCAGCCATTTTCCTACTCTCTGCCCCCTTGGACTTTCACACCAGAGATTAGTTCCCCTTGAGTGAACTTCGCTGCAGGAAAATGGCCTCATTAAGAGCCAGTGAAGCCACATTGAGGGCAATCTGACTCTGTCTGCGATTAGGCTGCACAAGACCCTTAATCTGTCGTGTGCATAATGGACACTGGCTGTGAAATTGAAACTGTCCATGGTGCAGTAGGTCAGCACAGTTGTGTAATATAAAGAACGGGAGTCTTGTAATATAACAGACGGCAAATATTTATCTACTCATGTACAATTTTCACATATCTCTACTGGTCTTGTAGGCGCACCGGTAGTATATCTTTATTCTAACCATACAATTAGAAAATAAATTGTACTTCAAGTACATTTACATTTTGGAAAAAATTACTTTTGTTTCTTAATGACCGTGTGTGAGCGGTGAACGTTAAATACCGCCAATGTCACAACTCGAGAATTGTCAGAATTATTACTTATTACTTTTCAAATGCTTTACACAAGACTGATGAACAATCATGGAAGACTGGACGTTTACAGAGTCAATTCTAAGCGTTGGGTTCGCCTGATTTTGTATAGAGTTTACTAGGGGTGTGAATTGCCTAGTACCTGACGATTCGATTCGTATCACGATTCACAGGTCACGATTCGATTCGATACCGATTAATCCCGATACGAATTTATAAGTCGATTGTTGCGATTTTTTTCATTCAAATTTAGAAAATACTAATCAGTAAGCTTGTAGAGTGTAAGATTTATATGAAAATGTATTATTTATTTATCTGAAATTTCAGTCTTATAGAGGTTGTAATCTGTTTCATGTTTGAACAGCATTAAAATAAAATATTAAGGCTTAATGTTCCGTTCATATAACATTCTTCCATGCTCAAGGTGTGAATCCTAAAAAAAATAAAAAAATAAAAAATCGATTCTGCCGATTATTGAATCGATTCGAGAATCGCGCGATGTAGTATTGCGATATATCGCCGAATCGATTTTTTTTAACACCCCTAGAGTTTACTAAATCTTTCCTAACCATAAACGCAGTTCCAAAACAACTGCGATTTGGAATTTAAACTTTTTGTGGTTATGTAACATGCCAGAAATTTTGTGCTTGAGCCAAATGAGAGAAGGTTTGCAGCAGAAATTCTTCCAAAAAATAGTTCATCTGGAGGTAGGGTGACCAGTATTCATACAATTAAAAGCAGAGACACTACAATTTAAAATCAAATATACAATAAATTGTAACCACAAACTATTTATAACAAATTAAATTTAGCAAATCCGTTACCTGTGTTTGTGTTATTGCTGTAGCCAATGCTAAATGCTATCTTGGTGGACAGTTCAACAGCGCTAAACAACCTTTTTTTTGCCCGGTACTGGCAGCTATTGGAAGATGACTGGGTCGTTTACTGGACCATGCACCGGTCCCATCGTTTGAATTTGAAACATTCGAAATATGCTACCAAAAAAGCTTAGTTTGTGTTGGGTCAGAATTAGGCTAGTAAGACTACATTTCCCATGATTCTTAGACACAGAAGCAGGAAGTGGTTGTAGTTCCAGTATGTCAAAAACACGCCTGTTTGCGAATACATACAGTTATAAAAGTTGTATTTATAAAAAAAACAACAACAACAAAAAAAACAGGACGAAACAATGGGGCTGTCGAAATCCCGTTTAAAACGGGATGTCTGCATGGTGACCCTATCTGGAAGTGTATGATATTATAAACCTAAAAAGTTGACATCCTCAGTGGCTCTTTAAAATCACAATCCTGTTAGAGTACATTATCCTCAAGGCTTTGGCAGTAATGTGCAGCATGCTATGGTCCCAACTTATCTGAGAATAGTTCGTTTAAGCCCCCTGCATCCTTGTGCCTTTTCAGATTGCTTAATTTGTCAACATGCCAAGGCCTTGCATGCAATGCATAATTATAAAATGATTAATGTGTGCAGCAACTGCCCTATAGAACCTTTCTTGCCATGATAAAATACTGTGTAAGTTATCGGGCTGTTGAAGATGCTTCTTAAGGTTGTCAGTCTGTATAGCAGTGACAGATTTGCTGTTGATCACCAAAAGAGTCTTACTCTCCCGATCAGAGTGCATCACAACGGTCACACTGCGTGATCGCAGATGAGTTATTGACCTCCCACAAAACAAAGGCTGTACAGCAACTGCAGCAATACATCAAATGCTCCGTGAACGATGATAAACATCTTGCAAGGCTTTGATGAATTAAACAGAAGTCAAACTTCCATTTTGCTTTTGCAAATCTTGAACTTGTTCTTTCGATTCCAAATGCATCCGTACAATAAATCCTACCTAAGTAAACAACGGAACTTGTAATCCATGAAATAAAATTAAATGGCATACTGTGAAGATTTTACACGTAAGCTATATTTGAAAAAATTTCTTTGTCATGGTGTTCGGCGTCAGGTTCTACTTTTGCTTACCGCTCTGGCTGATTTTTGATCTTCACTCATGACTTAAGGCAGAAGTTTATTGGCTGCCAAAGAGGTTCATCTTCCTTAGTAGTAACATACAATCTTGGCCAAAGTATTACATGGTATGTCAACCATTCACCCTGACCTGACTCTTTTCACAAACCTCCAAAGTCTGTATTGGCATAAGAAGCAAAGTGTGTCGTATAATAGAGGAACATTTACTTAGTTAGCCCCCCTAAAAAAAGAGGAAAAAGAAAAGAGTTTGCACACGGTTTTATTGTGAGATATACCGGATTTACCTTGATGCGAGACACCCGACTTCCTGTCCGGCTCGTGTCATTTCTTCAGCTTCATAAAAATCAGTAAAAAAGTTTCACTTGCAGAAACCTTCCGCATCGCCGCATCCGTTCCGCACCGTACCGCAGCTGGTGTCAATTGACACGCAGACTTGAATGTGTTCTATTCTTGTGGCATCCGGACGGCCACCATACGGAAAACGCACCGCGTCCGTCCCGAATTGGGCGTTATTTCATGGACTTCTGTGGTGCCTGTTCTACAAAATCCCCAGTTTTTATGTTGCTCGTATCATTCATAAACATTACCATAGTGACATCACTATATTAAAGTGTTTTGACCCTTGTTATGGTGTTTGTGCTGCTAGAAATACAAAGTGGATTTGTGTTAGTTGTAGCCTTTCTTAATCAGCCACTAAACAGCACGATACTTAAGAGACATAACACACATTTGGGAAAGTGTTTGCTTTGAGTGCGATACGACATGCAAAGATGCAGGTCCTGATGTGTCCAGAATTCAGATCCACTTATCTAATCTACTTGAAAACCCATTATTGATTATTACCACTATTTATTCAGAAAGTCGTGCGATTAACTCTCGCTCGTGTACAACATGTAAGCTCATTCACAGTTCTGTCAATATATTTATATAAGACAATAGTTTCTTCAGACCAATACACAAATATTACTGACGAATAATATTGGCTTCCGTTGTTTGTTGTTGCTTCCACAACGCTCATTTGGAAGTGTTTGTTTGTTTGTATACGCAAATACATGCTAGGATTAAAACAAGCATATACTGTATGCACTTTTTGCGTGTGTACATGCATGACGACTCCCCCACAAGGTGAACCCTGCTCAATTAGATAGAACAAATGAAATGTGCGTAATCCTCCCTGTTGGAGCGGGGACAGGTCCTGATCAATAGCTGCCTCTCTGGGCAGAGCTATTAGCAAACAGCGCCATGCCTAATAACTGAGCGATGACCTTTTAGTTTAATGCTTTCTGTCCTCAGCTCCTGCTTCAGCCGCGCTTTGTGCTGTGGGACAAGGAGAAAAGGTGAGTGTTGTTTTAGTAGTTTGTAAATGTAATGCAGATGGATCACTGTCTTGCAGCGGTTATTGCTGTTCGTCAAGGCTGCTGGGAATAAACGCGACAGGGCTGCAGGTTCTATGCGGAAGTGATTCACGGGCCTGGTTAAATTTATTTATATGCAGTCATGGTGTCTATAGAGGTGCTGGCATTTTTATATGTCACGTCATTTTCAGCTTTCACGCCTAACTGTGGGTCATATATCACTTATATATTTTTAGGGAAGACATTTTCTGAAGCCTGTTTTACCAACATTCATTCAGAATATACATTCTCAGAAACCTTTGACTCGTGTGAGGGTGAATTTTGTTTTACAATTTAACATTTACTCTAACTCTGTGAAGCTGCAACGTAATAACAGGTTGGTGTTGCAAATTAAAAAACCCCCACGTGCCTTCTTTGAATTCTTCTTGATCATCCAACTCACACCGTCTCCGTGGACGCTCTCCGTGTGAGCGCTTTGCATAACGCAGCAGATGCACATCTCCATTATGGACCCCTGACTGAGCCACTTCCACAGTCTGTCCATCAAGCTCTTGTTCTCTCTGATTCGCTCTCTCCTGCAGGGATGACAGAGGACGGTGAGGGCTGCAGTCCCCCTGCAGTGAACTCTTCTGCTTCCAGTCAAGCTGATACTTAGTGATGGTGTAAAACCCGCATTTATCTTTAGGATAAGTCTCTGAAACGTATTCGCTGATGTGAATCCCAGTCGAGGTAGTTCACAAAGGTTGAATAGAATGTCACCGGACTCCTTCTTGCATGGTTCCCTTTTATCCAAAAAACGTGTTTGTCTGGATTTAAACTCGATTGTCAATCTTAGATGAGGCTGGCGCCTACAATCTAATGTTCCAAAATGTCTCTGCTGAGTGTTGGTCAACTGATAAACTGCAAACAAACCAAAAACTGAGATCATCTTTTCCTTGTTTTTTTTGTAATTTGCATTTTTGTCCACTGTTGACAATATTATCATCCAAAATGTGTTTTGCACAATATGCAAATGAATGTTTGTTTTGATCTAAAGTTGTTGCTCTCCCATGTTTCTTTTTACTCTTCAGTGTAGAAGTTGCAGCATTTCACGTTGTCCTTTGGGTGAACCGACATTTATCTGAGGATGTTGCTAGGTTTCATTGTTTGGGATTTTGTAAATGTAGAAAATCCTCCCGTGTTTCTCTGCAAACCCAGAGGAACCGCGACATCATTGTCCTTCGATATTTTTGCAGGTTTTTGTGACATCTCAGCAAGTAAAAATAGCAAAATATAAAATACGGAATGTATTCAACACTTTTGTTGGGTCTTTTCTGTTTATCACACAATACATCACCAACGTCCAATCAGGTTGTGACTTCATGCATCTGTCTTTACTGTGCAGGCTGGATTGTGTGTGAATGCTAAGACAACCAAATCAAGTCAAGTCATCTTTATTTATATAGCGCTTTCAAACAGCCCTTAGCTGATTTAAAGAATCACAAATAAGAAAAGGTTTATGAAGTAATTTGGAAAAGGCTTTTTTAAAATGTTGCATCAACTTCAATTTCCATTTCAATTACACGGATAGTGTACACACAATAGTTTAAGATGCTTCATTATAATTTTTATTTTGATTTGACTTTTCTTTTTTTTTTAGTTAGTTTTAATTAGTTTTGAAAAGTTTGTTCATTTTTATTATTATTTTTTTTTAGAAAAAAAAAAGAAAGAAAAAAAAAGAAAAGAAAAAAAAAGATTATTTTTTTTTTACATTTTTATTTATTTATAGTTTTCCGAAATGGATAGCTTTAATAGGTTTAGTATTTGTTTTAGTTTTTCTTTTTAAATAAAATACATCAAATATTTGTTGAGTGTAAGATTTAAAAAAATAGTCACACAGTGTTACGAATAAAATACACTACAATTTTAGAACCATTGTTTGACCTTCCTTCTTTTGTACTGTACGTGCATACCGCAATATTGGAATAAATAATTATAAATTGAACCGGGAAAGCTCATGTATGATATTAACTGCCAAAGATAGATTGAAGATAGATGGATAGAAGAATGGACATGTTCGCTATAGTTATCGCTAGTTTTGTAAATATAAGATGTTGCTTCAGTTATTTTTTCATTTTTAAAAAGTATTGACACGTGCGTACACAAAGAATACATATTCCTGAATTGAGTAAAATGTTTGAGATAGAATTCATAACTTGCCTTAATTTTTCTCAAGTACAGTATGTGGAGCAGCAGGGCAGAGATTTAAAAAAAAAAAAAAAGATTAAAAGATAAAAAACTCTTCAACACTCAAAGTGTTAATAAATACACGTTTGTACTTCTAGAAAAGGCGCACTACAAAGAAAATACATCTAGGATACCCTGTTTATTAAGTTCATAAATTAAATTAGTCTTGAGTTGATAAAATCAAATCACTCATTTTGGCGGCACGGTGGATGACTTATTAGCACGTCCACCTCCCAGTACTGAGAACTCGGGTTCGAGTCCATGCTCTGGCCTTCCTGGGTGGAGTTTGCATGTTTTCCTTGTGCCTGCGTGGGTCTTCTCCGGGTACTCCGGTCTCCTCCCACATTCCAAAGACATGCATGGCAGGTTAATTGGGCGCTCCGAATTGTCCCTAGGTGTGCTTGTGGGTGTGGATGGTTGTTCGTCTCTGTGTGCCCTGTGATTGGCTGGTAATCAGTTCCGGGTGTACCCCGCCTCCTGCCGAAAGCCAGCTAAGATAGGCTCCAGCACCCCCCGCGACCCTTATGAGGAATAAGCGGTCAAGAAAATGGATGGAAATCACTCATTCCAAATATGGTGCATTTGTATTCTTGCATAGAGTAAGCTAATTTATTTACTATTTCTACTATTTAATAAAGCCGACTTGAATCAAAAACACAACAGGCAAACATTAAGTGTGTGATTACAGTTGACATTCACCCCTGAGATTCTGGCAGGTAAACAGCTCTTTGCCATCCGTGGAAAAATTTGTTAATTCAGCTCTCTTGCTTGGGGGACGCCTTGGGTTGTTTTCTGGTTTGTGGCACTAAATGAAAAGTAATTAGGCTTGGGCAAATCAGAGGTGTTCAAAACAAGCACAATCGCAGCAAATGCAGATGACCATTTCAGCAAAAACAGCAAAAGAGTGAGTACTATTTTGGGGGAGTTACGATTTATAAATCATACGCTGACTAAGAAAGAGAAGAAACATTTAATCTTGGGTGCATGTTGTGTACTGTAATTGCAGGTTGATTTTTTTTTTAAGGATTCATACACGTTTTTATTTTATCAAGACATTTTACGCAATGCCGTTTTGTCTATATGGGATTTTTTTTCATTATGACTGTGCCAATATGCTCAAACTCAACAAGGTTCGTAAAGGGCATGGTTGGGTGAATTTGATGTCAAACACGTTGAAATCCCTAACCTCCTCCCCATTAAACACCTATGGGATGAACTCGGAGATTATATGAAACTCTGACCTCACAAGTCACAAATGTTGATAAATGGACTAAAAGAAAAAAAAAAAATCCCCAGACACTTCGTAGGATCTTGTAAAAAGACTTCTCGGTAGAGGAGACACCGTTCCGTGCAATAATATTCCACTTTTTCCATACATTCTGGCTGGCGTCCAATCTCTTCCAGCCACAATTTACAGCTGATCTTCATGAAACGGCCACAGATTTTTCTTTCATGTCAAAGCAAGCGCTCTGTGGGTTATCTAAATAAAGAATCTTGAGGTTACTGAGGTTCGTGTATTGGTGCGCAATATTTTGTGCTGACAAATCAATTTCCTACACCGACAATTTATTTCAAATCAGCTCAGCACAACCAAACATTTTAAAGCTATTTATGTATTTATTTATTTATTTATTAGGTTATGCTGCTCATTCAAAAATACATTATATTCTTTATTCTACCAAATCCAAATTGAAGGAACATTCCATTCCATAAGAAAATTAAACAAACAAAAAAAAAAAACAGCTTGAGATTGAGTTGAGATGTCGAGAAGATGTTAGTGAAAAAATGCGAACATCCAAAAATAAAAAGCACAAACACAGCTGTGATAATCAAATACGCGCGTGAGTGTCTGTCCGGGAAGTAACGGCCAATGAATTGAAAGAGTGTCAGTTCAGCTGTAGTAGCAGCAGATGGGGATGAAAAAGCAGTGATAACACAGCTGGCCCTGTACTGCAGCGCTCATTGATCACCAGAAAGTGTGCTGTAATTTGTCCTGCAAGAGTCCTCTCTCTATCATCCTACCTTGGGTTTAAAGATAGAAAAAAATATCTCCTGATTAACATGTCAGCACTGGGTAATTACCGCCGTACTGGCTCTTGCTACAGCTGAGGCTTCGTTCGAACCATAAAGACTATAAATATGTTTGTGTTTAATTGTATTTCAAATAAACGTCCTAAATTGGTTATTTCTTTTTGGTCACGCCGCTTAATAATTAAAAAAAAATGGGCATCATCGGACAAACTTATCTATTAACTCATTTGCTCCCAAAGACGTATTTATACGTTTTCTATGTTGTTGTTTTTTTTATGCTAGAGCATACAGAAGGCTTTGACGCAGCCTCGGAACTGAAGAAAACGCTTGAAGCAATGGTAGTGATTAAAAAAAAACAGCCAGCAGGTGGCAGAAGAGTATAAGAGATCAAACAGAGCCATGTTGCAAAAAACTTTTCCCCACTGTTTTAAACAGATTTGGGATGAAACTTAGCTATATTCTAATGCTAATTGCTGCAAAACGGAAACAGATAGAAATATACTTTTTTTTTTTTTTTCCTGATGAAAGAAGAGATGCTAATTTTTCCTTTGGTAGATTCAATGATTTATAGCATTAGAATACAATACTCTGTGGGCCTTGCAAAAGCAGTCAAAATCCAGTAAAGGGGTTGCTTCAGTGAAAATGGTGAATGAGTTAATAACAGACATACAGTACACATTTTGAACATGTTCAAAATGTATCTGTGGCAGATAAACAACAAGTTGAGTCAACTGACAGGAAAATTAAATTTATCTCAGGCAGAACATGACATGGACAATGTTGTGAAATTTTAGTCAATAAACCAGGACAGAAAAATATCCTGTCACAACATTATCATAGCACTCATTTTACAAGTATCACCTCAGTCGGACTGATTAGAAATTATATTCAAGTACCTCAATTCAAGTTTGACATTCAGAATACTTCAACCGGTTTTCGTGTACTTAACCGCTCTTCTATATCCGCGTCATGAAAATCACCGCGCGTGGAATTTTTTTGCAGATGGGTTATTTAGGACATTTTTACACTGAAATGCTTCTGACCTAATGGCTCAGTTGTTGGTAATGCTGTTTCCCAGCAAGAAGTTTCTCGAATCACTCCCACAGCTGCTCCATTTGGAACACGCATATCTCTCCCACCCCTAACCCCCCACCGTGTCGCTGTATATTTGTTCTCACAGTCCGAGGGCACGCTGCTTGGGTTAATTAGATATTCTCCACAGGAGGGAATGTAATTGTGAATCATTTGTATTAGAAATGTCATAAACTAGCAACCTGTATCCTCGAAATTCTGCCGTTGCATCCACCGAGTGTGAACGTGGTTAGATAAATGAGGCCTGCTTACAAATTGACATGATCTATGATTGCGTGAAAAGCACAAATGGGCTGAAATATTATCTCCACTTTGAAGCGGGGGTAGGAGGGGAAATTCCACTTATTGTTCTGGAATCAGCACGGTGACAGATGGTGTGGTAAATGTGTGAATGCGTGATCAGGTATGCATGTGGGACAATGGATGTGAACATGTCACATCTTACAATGCTTTTGTTTTCGTTCACACTCTTTTGAAGTGCCAGTTTTTGACAACATGAATTATGTTTCTGTCCTAATCCAGATATGATATTCATCTGCACTAGTTTTCTGAAACTGTCTTCAAGAATGATGGCAATGTGCATAAATACAGAACGGTATATTCCATATGCATATTCCCCTTCTTTGTATATGCACAATGGTCAGCTGTCTGTGTCTGAAAACAAAATCCTGCCAAACAGCAAAATCTGCTCTGCCAGATTTTTTTTTTCTTTTTTTGCTTCCTTGCTCTGCAGATTCCTTGCAAATTATTCCACAATCCACATCTGGACAATCTGCATATATCCAAAGATTAAATCTGTGTTTTTCATGACTCTTTCATAGTAGTATATGCATTCTATGCATAGGGTTTGACCTCTGCTTTTTACACGTTATAGTAGTGAACACACGATTGTTGACACAGTGGAGGGGTGAGCAGCATGTGGAGAAATCAATAGTGAGTCCTGAAATTGTCGGTCAGGGAAACATTTAACACATCACACATCCATCGTGCATGGGTCAGGAAAACATGTTATAGTTTGAAAATTACTGTCACGACTTGGGTCATGTAAGGGTTATGTTTACTGTCATGACTAGGGTAATGCAAGGGTTATGCTTACTGTCACGACTAGGGTCATGTAAGAGTTATGTTTACTGTTATGACTAGGGTCATGCAAGGGTTATGCTTCCTGTCATGACTAGGGTCAATGTAAGGTTTATGTTATGATTACTGTCGTGACTAGGGTCATGCAAGGTTTATGTTTACTGTCATGACTCGGGTCATGCAGAGGTTATGTTTACTGTCATGACTAGAGTCATGTAAGGGTTATTTTATGCTTACTGCCATGACTAGGGTCATGCAAGGGTTATGTTTACTGTCGTGACTAGGGTCATGCAAGGGCTATGTTTACTGTCCAGACTAAGGTCATGTCAGGGTTATGTTTACTGTCATGACTAGGGTCATACAAGGGTTATGTTTGGGTCATGACCGTGAGGACAAGTGTCTGTTTTGAACTGATGTAATCTAGTTTCAACTGGTAAGACGCTATGTGATGTCAGGAGTTTTTAATCTATTTATCTGGTCAACAGCCAATCAGATAATTCCACGTCAGTCCTGTTACCCACATGTCTATGCACAACCAATCAGATCGATTCGCTGTCTATATATGCCAGGTCTGAGAAGGGTGTGTTTTTGTCAGATTACTACCTCTGTTCCTCTGGGCAACTCTTGTTGTTTCTCATCTAGTCAAGTTTGTTCCACGCCTCTCGATGTCAATAAGTTAGTCTTATTCGTGTCTGCGTTTTTCGGATCCAACTCCAGCACATAACAATTACTTAATTTCGAAATGACACATTTTGAGTGTTTTCTTAAAAACTCAAACATATCCAGAAATCTAAGAGATTCCTTTATAGCAGCGAGAGCTTTTTTCACTTGAGCTTGAGCCTCTTCCAATTTACTTTGGACAACAGGCCAAAACACACGGCACTACAAGATTTTCCTCCTCAAAAACTAACATTAAAAGTAAGTGCATGTTTAAAGCAAATAAATAAATCAATGTGCGTCATCATTCACCGCCATTTGCGGCCTATTGATTGCAGAAGGTCACTATTTTACCGTAGTTCCGCATGAGGAAAGCTATTGACTGCGTTGGAGCTGCTGTGTGTTGCGGCATTAAAGAGAAGCGATGAGTGTGTCTGTCTCGTTATGATGGATGTTTGCGGGCTGCGGAGGAGCTAATTGGACCTTGATGAGACTGGTGTTGCAGAGAGAAAATTTACCAGGCTAAATTAGCACATTAGCAGGGTTAATCAACGCCAGAATGGAGGTGTGCTCGTTCCCGTCTGCATGTTCGATCTCTTTCCGTTGTTATTGTCTGTCTTTAACCACATTGTTTCAGTTTATTGGGAACCCCTGTGGAATTTCATACGACAGGAGGAGTGATGTGTAATGAGAATTCTGCATTTACAAATTCACTGATGAGTGACACTGTTAAAGACAAATGTAGAAATGCAGAAGAAAAAAATGTTTAGCCTTTAATAATAAACATATTGGTAAATTAGACGGTGTCAATAATGAAAAAAAAAAAAATCTTTATATTGGATATAATTAAATTATGTAGCTGCACCTCATATTGCGCCATGAGTTTATACCTGCCAATTACGAACTGCCTTGTATGTTTATGCCCGGGTCCAGATGTCGAAGTTTGTAGCTAATTTTGCTGGTTTGCTTAATAAAACCGTATGCAAATAAGCAGCTGGTCCAGATTACGTATTTTACAACATAAATCAATTTAGTGTGGTGAATCATTTATTTTTGCAATGAATATTACACGGACCTTTGTCATAGTAAATCACGAGGGTGTAGTTCATATATTTTACATACACTTAGTGAAATAATACGGGTAATGAAAACCAAAAGGGCTCGGTAAAATAGAAAGTGGCAGATTTTGCAGTTGGTTGATGAAAGAAATGTGTCCTTGCTTTTCACCATTGTCTATACTGAGCCCCCCCCCCCAAAATACTGTCGCAGTATTCTGATTTCAACTCTGTGTGAACCCTGCATTGAAATTCTTTTGAAATCCTCTGGAGTCCTGTCATACAATTTTAAATACGCCTATAGTATAGTCGCCAACTTTCATGTCGATTTGCATATTCGCTTTTCCCGCACACCGTGGCTCATTTCAAAAGTAGATTTTGCTGAATTGTTATATTCTTGTCACATTCTTTCAGTGACTTTAACTATTTTCATATTTGTCGTGTACCCGTATGCATTAGAACCAAAAAGGTAGGCGCACATTTTTACGCTTTAAAATCAGCATCAACATGTTCAGCCCATGTTGTGGATATTCATATTTTTATGTTGTTATTCTTATGTGCTGATAATGTTCCCTATTTTGTTGTAAAATTGATAAAGTGTGTGCCCATTTTGGGACCATGAAGACATACTTTGTTAAGACGTTTACATTATAATATGTTGGGTGGTAAATGTTGTCTGGGGTATAAAACCTGACATTTTCACCATCAATTTGAGAATGATCAGTTAAGAGCTGGCAGATGTTTTGCTTGAATGCATCAATTTGCGATACCTTGATATGCAAATTTCAAAAGAAGTGGAAGCACGCCCCTGGACTCTGCTAGCTTTCCATAATCCTCAACTTTGTACTTCAGACTCTTTTTCGACTGTTTTATTCCCAGATGTGGATCAATTAGCTACATCAAAAAGGCCTTCATCATTCTGAGGAACCACCATTTGGCCTTTGGGACTAACCTTAGAATTAAGGTTGACCACGGATACGACATTTCTAAAAAGACATCGGTGAAAATCTGAGATGAATAAGGAAACTCCTCTGAGGCATTTCACTATTTTTTAAGCTATAGAATAGCGTGTGTTTGAAAGTTTTTAGTACAAGGTGTCCCTTATTTTAATTAAGCATGCTGATATTATGTGAACACTATTTTATTATCATTTATTTGTAATTGTAATTTACTATTTTTAAAGATTTTTTTTTTAGTTCATCCAAAAACAACCGATCAAAATATGTCTGTGGCCCAAGCAAATATTTGTTCCCAAATATTGGATCAGAAAGAGAGAATAATTGGTCAGATATGATATTGACACACATGTTGCAATTTTTGTGCTGTGTTGTAATGTACTAACCTCCACTAATTTTAGTGTTAAACACTTAACACATTCATTGCCAGACCAGCAAAAAAAAAAATACATCATTTGACGTCTTTTTCCGTCAATGGCAGTGAATGAGTTAAAGACCCTGGATTGGCTGGCAACCAGTTCAGGGTGTACCCCAACTGCTGACCGAAGCCAGCTGGGATAGGCTCCAGCACCCCCGCGACCCTAGTGAGGAAAAGCGGTTAAGAAAATGGATGGCTGGATGGATGGATAACACTTAAAGAGTAACTTTTAACATTGTGTCCGATCAACTCTCCCTCAAAGATGCTTTGACACTGCATTGAGTTATAGAAGATTAGCAATATGGACTAAAATAATAAATGTGTTAATTTAACACACTGCTGTATAGATGATTTAACTGTTGCAGTGGAGCGTCTTCATGTAATTCCTCCTTTGGCATTTCAACTCCGGAACAGCTTTTCCCCACATTCACACACACACAATTAACTCATTTACTCCCAATAACGTATAAATAAGTTTTTTTTATGCTCTTAGTGTCCCAAAGACGTATTTATACGTTTTTTTTGTTTTTGTTTTTTTTGTTTTTTTATGCTAGAGCATAAAGAACGCTTTGATGCAGCCTCTCAACTGCAAAGAACGGTTGCAGAAATGGTAGTTATTACACAAACGGCCAGCAGATGGCAGCAGAGAAAAGGAGATAAACCAGGGCCATGTTGAAAAAAAGCTCAATTACTTACAATTTTAAATAGATTTGCGAAAACTGATGAAACTTAGCTCTCTTCTAATGCTAATTGCTGCAAAACGGAAACAGATAGAAACATACTTTTTTTTTCCTGATGAAAGAAGAGACTTTAATCTTTCTTTTGATAGGTTCCATGCTTTTATAGCAATAGAACACAATATTCTGTGGGCCTTGCAAAATCAGTCAAAATCCAGTAAAACAGCCGGGAGCGAATGGGATTGCTTCTGTGAAAATGGCTGGGAGTGAATGAGTTAAGTGATTTGAAATTACTATTTTTTTTTCATGTTTAATAAATATTAAAAAGTAAGACAAACAAAACTTTAAATATTTTAATAAATGCAACTTGATTGATCTTGTAATGCACTGCATGTGTTGCAGCCGGGCCTGTGACAACCAAGTACTCGGTTGTGATTGGCTGCCACCGTACTGACTTTCTTTAGGGTTGACCCTTGTATGAACCAGCTGCTTTTCATTTGCATAATACGGATGACAGCCCATCAGTGCACCAGCTTCGTAAGCTCCCTATTTCCATCCTACATTGTCTCCCACGTGCAGTCTTTGCCGCCGTCTGCCTGCTGCCCCCGATTGTCTCACACTATACCGAAGGGCGGTATAATGGCTGCGGTGGTTGGCCTCATCAAGGTAGGAGGTATTCAATTGTGGTTTTAAGTTGGAGCATTGAGGAGTAATATTGGAAGTCTAGCAAATAGTTAAATTTGAGACAACAAATCTAATTATTTGCTGACGAAGTAGGCTCAAATTCAAGAGTTTTTGAGTTTATTGTGCTCACACAAACATTTTCAGATTAATTGTAGCCATTTAAAATGCTGCAAGGTCAATTGCAAAGTGTTTTCAGACAAATGCTTTGATTTTGTACGAATGGAAATGAACAGGGAGTTACTGTAAGTGATGCGGCAAACAACCAAGATTAATTTCACCCTGTACTGCATATTGTGCCAACACCTACAGCTGCATTTTGTTGTTGTTGTTAGAGTGGCCTTTAAAATGGAGGACAGGATGAGGGAAGAAAATACTTTTTTTCTCTCTCTCTCTCTTCATCTGTATTAAGTGACAACGGTAACTCAACTCAACTCAACTCAAGTTTATTTATATAGCGCTTTCAAACAGCCTGAGCTGTCACAAAGCACTTTACAGAAACACAGTTAGTTTTCATTTTTAAAAAATAACATTTTCATTTTGATTTTATTTCATTAATGAAACTGTTTTTTGAATGTTAGTTTTTTTTTTTTGTTTTTTTTTTTTGTTTTTTTTTTTTTTAGCTAAAGACATTTTTGCTGTAATTATAGTTAGATTTGTAAACGTAAAATTTTAGAGGGGCAGGTTGGAACACTGCACATTATCGTCTGCAATCATTTTGTGTGTACGTACATTTTAATCATGAATGTTGTAACAAAAGAATTTAAAAGTGATGCGCGAGCATGCACAACTGGCTTCAAATTGGTTGGCCTAAAGATCAAGTGGATCACAGCTGAAGGTCATTGTGAAGCTTTCCCTGGTTCGTCGTGCTGAATTCTATGCATTTTACAAAAATAGTGACAAAATAAAACTAATCTTCCACCAATGCGATACTGACTGACTGAAGTTTCCTGACGACCTATTTCTCTCGCACCCTTTCTCTTCAAGCGCCCTTTTTACTCATTCTTCCATTCTTTGCGTCAAATCAAATTGATTTTAAACTCTCCTGAGCATTCAAGTTGATTGACAAGTGGGAATTAGGCACGTGTAAACACTTCACGCATCCATTTGCATCCCATCATCCCGGGCGCCACGATCTCAAACACCCTCCAACCACATTGGCACATCATCTTTTTTTTTTTTCTGCTGTTTTCAACATTTTTCGAAAGAGAGGAGGGCAGAGGAAGAAATACAAAGGGAGATCGAGCGCTTCATTGTAAATAGGTGTTTTGACTTATTTCAAAATTATGGCATTTTGAAGTTGAAATAATAAGAACACTGGCACAGAAAATAGTGTGAACTGTAGCTCCAGTGCAGTGACCACTAGCAGTAAGCAAATACAGTGCAGACAATTTTTAACTTCATCAGCTAGCTGTCAAAATAAATAGGAAAGTTAAGTCTGATTGTTTCCGAGGCTAACTGTGGATTGAGTCTGTTGATTTGCATTCCATTGCAATAAATTGCATTTAATAAATGAAAGTAAGAGTAGAATATATTTTAGAACTCATTATTTTGTCAGCTTGTTATCGTCATTGCTTACTCATGCATAGGCCAGTAAAATGTTGTGGAAATGAGTAGGGAATGTGCAGTGATGAAATTAAAGCGATGTCCATTAAGATTCTGTATATGCACAAATTAGTGACTATGTCTCACAGCATAAATTAACTCGCAGATCTTTTGTAAAAGAAAATGGAAATGTCCACTTGAATGGTTTTAGTGATTGTCGCGGCGTCTTGTTTTGCCTTATTGCGTCAATGTGTAAATCATCCACATTTTTGCTCGGATACATTCTTTAATTTGCCTCATGATATTAATAACGTTTATCCCGACTGTAACTATGACCAACTGTTTCAGCGTCCGGAGTGCTGCAAGTCTGAGCACGTTCTAATGACTGACAACCGAGCAGCAGCTAATGCAAATTAGACAGTTGTACTAGAGATGAACCCATGCATCTGTCCTGGTGAATTTACGGCCGCGCTACTCAAAGTATTCATTTCCAAATGCCCTTCTGAGTGTAATCGTGTATGTCTGAGGTTTTAAGTAAATGAACACTTTAGTTCACTTTGTTTTAATGAACTAAGTGTCAACTACCCACTATTAGGAACATAATGATTTTATTTTTTATTTTTTTTTAACAATAACTGACAATAAAATACTATTGTCGCTGAAGTCTGATTTAATGCATGCAAATCGTAAGCTGGGGTCCACTGATAAACATTTGAAGTGTTTTTACAAGTTACACAGGTAGTTTTACCTCTGGCACAGGATTTCAGAGTTAGTGGGCTGCTCACAAATGTGTTTCCCGAGGCAGACTTGATGACTTGCTCTCGGGAACCTCCTCAAGGCTTAGGAAGTATACTGATGCTGTGAAAACCTGGACCAACCTGCAAGGCAAAAGCTGCCTGAGGATGGTGAATGCTGCACAATCATCAGTATTGATTTTCAGTTTCATCTATGTGGACAAAAGAAACTTCAGGTTGTATTTGGGGGGATGCTAGCCTGCTTCCTGACTGCATACTACCAAATGCCATATTTCTGAGCTGAAGGCCTTTCTTACCTTGCATGCCTTCGTTTGTATGGTATGTATATTTCCACCCTTGCTACGTCCCCGCTATTTGCCAAACTGCCAGAAAACTAATTCATTCATAGTACCTTCTGATGTTTGCTTGCATGACACGGCTCTAATAATGTATAAAAGAAACATTTATATGCTGGCTGTAGTAATATAAAATACTGTTACAGCATTTCTTATTTGCCTGCCATGTAATGAACAGTAGACTTAAGCTAGCATGCTAACTTTCGCGAGCTGACATGCTAAATGCTAGCTTAAAGGATAATCGCTAGCTCAATGCTAACTGCAACTTGCTAGTTATCTTACACGCCACCTAACCAGCTGCCCTTGAACATCACTGAGCTGAAAGCACTTTTTCCACCCCGGTACAGTATACAACAACAAAGATGTACGTTACATCAAATTTTCCCCTTTTGGTGAAACAATTTGATAAATTAAAATAACGTCTATAATATTGCAGGTGCTTGTGTAGACTATGCTTCTTTTGCCCTGGACATATGCTACAATACTTTACAAGTATTTGTTTTTGTTGAAATTCCACGGATACTTTCCAGCTCTAATCCCACATTGAACAACAAGCATCATTGCATCTGCACTTATGAGCCACTTACCGAAAATAACTATCAGCTCTAACAAGGATGATTGCAGCCAAAAAGTAGCCCCTTGTGTATCGTCTGCAATGTAAAGCTGCCATCTTATTGTCAACAGATGGCACACAATGCTCAGTATGACTGAATAGCAATCGCGCTACCCCATCTGTTTTCTCCTGCTTATATTATTTTTGATGACACGCGCTCAGTTTTTGTGAGATGTCCCGACATCCATTTTGTTGCAAATACACGACAAGGTATTTTCAGTCGCCATTTGTCATTTTTTTTCATCAGGTATGCACAGGTTAGATGCAAATAATAATCAGTGCTGCATGGAGATTCTTTGCTGATATGGTTATGTTGCTTGATGGCCTCCAAATGTGACTTGTGAACTTCTATAAAGGGAGAGGTTGGATATAAACTTGCAATAGAATCGCTTTTTTTCTGTAAAACTTTTAAAAAAAATCAATTTTCTATGTGTACTTAGTACAAAAACGCAAGTAATAAAGTATATCCTTTGACTTTTGGATTTTGAGCTGTGTACACCTCAAGGTCAAGGTAAAATATGATCTTTAAAAAATTTAAAAAAAAAAGTTCAGCACATCTGTAACTCTCAGCTTAATTCAGTTATTTATTTATTTATTTATTTCCAAGTGGTGCCATTTAGTTTTGGCCTATTTGGCCTAAAAATTAGTTGAGAAAAAAATCACAAATAATAAACGGATGCAAAGATGAACCAAAAACTATTGCATCACCTGTTGCACCGTTGATTTAATCTCAGTAGGGCAGTGGATGGCTTGGCCAGATGTGTTGAGAAATGTAGCTCTGGTTGTGTTTATTGGTTTGACTATATGGTCATATAGGCAATTCTAGTTCATGTAAAGTCAATGGGCAGGTAGCTAAACCTGCAATTGAAGCAGCCGGATGTGAAAGCAACGCCACAATGCGGAATACATTAACATGAAATTATGTTCATATCCATGCACAAACCAAAGACCACCTATCTCATCCATAAATGCACAACGGACATAAATGGAGCTGTTTCAGGGGAAGTGTCCCCACCGAGTATTAATGAGGGTATCATAAACCCTGAGAAGCCTCCATCTTCCAGAGTCCAGGGTCAGCACAGCCAGTCTTAAAGTCATGAATTATACATCAGTCTATCTGTCTGGCAGGTATAAATATTTCTGTTCCATTCCGACTGAAGTATTGTGATACAAGGTCACAGTCCTTCCACAGAGTCCCAACACAGTTTGACATCGTTGGGAATGATGATTGACAGGGTAATGGGATACGAGGTGAAGTGCAGTAGGTTTCCTATTAGGCACGTAGAATGATGTCCGACTGCAGAGGAGGGATGGACACGGCGTGCGCATCAGTGTTTGTGTTTGGAGGTGGCTATTGTGAAATGAACTTACAACTGCTCTTCAGCATGACAGCCTTTTAACTCATTCACTGCCATTGACGGAACAAGACGTCAAATGATGCATTTTTTGCTGGTCTGGCAATGAATGTGTGAATAAATAACTTTAAAAAAAAATCATTTTTCTGTATGTGGCCCTCAGAGGAAAAAGTTTGGACACCCCTGCTGTACATTATAACAACAATTTATAATTACTTCATTGATTTTTACTATGTTTAACTCATTCATTGCCATTGATGGAAAAAGACGTCAAATGATGCATTTTTTTTGCTGGTCTGGCAATGAATGTGTTATTAGTTTGCATACAGCACAGGAATGACAAACGTACTAAATCTAACTTCCTCAACATTGAAACTCATATTCATATATGAATGTTTCCTCACTTGTTATTTTTTTTTTATTTTTTACATTTTAAACTTATTTTAGATGAAATGCAAGTATAAACACTGCTAGCAAGACATGAATAGAGTCTCACTTCACTAATCTCTTACCTAACCTCTCTCTCACAAAGCCACGCCCCTCACTAACATGCACTGTATGTAACAGACGACAATGTGGTGGATGGTGCTCTTCAAGTGCCCTCTTGCGTTTGTTTGGGTATTTGGTTAATCTCTTAGCGCCATGCTGAGCAATTTGGTGGCAGAAAGTAGAACAAACTTGACGCCTGCTGGAACCATGTCTAAATATTGGCGCAGGTAGTGAAATGTGATTTTAGTGAATTTGATTATGGTGCAGGCAGACAGATTCTGAGCTCCGCGGATATGTGTTGGTGTAAGTCATTCTATTTGATTACTTAATATAACCGTGTGCTGCATCAAACCCTCTGAATCATTGGAGAAATCAATTCTGCTGTCAGAGTTCTACTCGAAGTCAGTTTGACTGCTAAATGAAGGGTCATTAGCAGTTCAAAAATCATTAGCACCAGAGATGTCAAACCAAACAACATGAACTTAAAGTATAATCTAAAAACCTATGGCCGGTATACGCTGTTTTGTATAATGACTTTTTTCATTAATTGGTCTCCTCCCCTTATTCCCTTCACTTCAAACATTAGCAGCAATCTGACACCTTCCTAAGGTCTGAGAAGAGACCAAAGGCCTTTGTTTCAACCCATGAGGTCGAAAAGGGGTCAGGCCAAAAGAGGATCAAAGCGTCTGTTCCCAGGCACTGAAGGGGAACCGTTCCCTTTGATCGCCACCTTGGCGTTGACAGGATGGTGAACTGCTGCTTGCCGCTTCGACCACTGTTTACTTTGCCTCAAATGTACTACCGCGGAAGGTATTTTTATACATACCGTTGTTAGTGGATGAAATGTGCTGACAGAGATTTGGCATGTAACTATACTATTACCAATATGATTATTTGTGCTTCTTTCACACATTTTCTTAATTTCTCCCCCCAGGAGATACGATTTGTATATTTTCTAAGTCGTCATTAAATCTGTAAGGGGACACTTCATGTCTGCCTGATAGCTTCCGCTCAGTATACAGGTGAGGAATGGTGTCAGATGTATGTCGCATGATTACACAGTCACGGTCAGTGTCACATTCCATCATCTGTTTCTGATCTTGAGGTTGCAACCAGTCGTTGTGATATTACTCTTGAACTGTTAGCTCACAAAGTTTGCCTGCTAAACACAGTTGTCATATTTGAAGCTTGATTATTATTCCAAACTATTTCTTTACATCTAAAGAGAACACAGTGATTCGACTGATAAGGTTAACTCTAAAAGTGTTGAGATAGTCGGCATCTCCCTTTCAAAGCTCAAATATGTGAATCACACAATACGCCAATGTTTGTACGACCTGCACACTGCCATAAAATGACATCAGTCATTGACATTCAAGTCAATATGCAAGAGACAGACTGTCAGCGAGGCTCATTCCAGATGACAATCATGATTGTGTTACGATGTTACAGAGTGCCATCTAAATATAACACGAGTTATAATTGCTCCACTCTGGTTTCACGTCAGGATTCACATCAGTGGGCTACAATAATGTCGCAAAAAGGTACCGTAATTATGTTCCATATCCATATATACGGTGTTGCCTTGATCTACAAGCTTAATTTGTTCAGTGATCACACTCAAAACACTATTTGAAATTATGTTTCTCCATTGAAATAAATAGAAGTGCTATTAATCCGTTCCAACACTAGACCAAAAACAAAATTTTGCATGCGTTTTTAACAATATTGTACTTTAGCTTAGTAAAATGTTTACCGGTACTTTTTTGCTTGTTTTACATATACAATTGCATTTGCAATTGTAATTGTCTGAGTTTTACATTGAGTTTGACAGTAAACTTCAAATACGAGTGGCATTAAACAGCTTGAGGCCCTGGGGGTGATTTTCCCAAAGTGCCCAATCAACTACTGACGCACATCTTTGTGCATGTGCGTTTGTTTTTTGAGCACCTATCGCTAAAAGCTATGTGGCTACGCCACCATTTTTCCAGCATGTGTGCATTCACACCCAATTCACACATCAAGAACGGTTGTTTTGCTTGCACCAGCAAACTGTCACCATCAGAAAGTGTGACATTGTAGGTGAGGTGAAGCCACGGTCCCAAAGCATCTGGTGCAAGAGGAGGAGAAACCTTGTTAAATTACTTTTTGTCACGCAAGTCACCACTGCGTTTCTGTTCTTGTCTTGTTTACAGTTTGTATGTTGCCGCAAATTGCTATTGTTACGAAGCAGCTCCTGGAAGTACTTCATATGATCTGGAGTGTTTTTTTTTAATACTGTACCATTTTAAAAGTACATACAATAACATTCAATTTCTATCCACTAGGGGTGTCAAAATTAGTGTGTTCATTTTGAGTTATTTCCTTTAACGCCACTTAATATTTTTAAGCCTGTACTGGGGGAATTCCAGTCTCAATGCAGCAGACACGTCCACGGCCAAATTTGTCAGTAATACATTTAATAATGCATATATTTGTGGAGACTGGGGACTAGTTGTATTTTACAATTTTAAAAAGGTGCAGAATTTCACAAGTTACTTCATGTTAAAGATTCGATAGCTCTCAATATGAAAAGAAAAATGCACTTGGCTGTCAATAACATTTTACATAATGCAGGTATGACATCTAGTGGCAGAAAAATGACCAACACAAATCAATATCACACCAATTTTTAACAGTACTGTATATCTTATTAATTTAAACTCAATTTTATGAATTTATATTAGTTTATAACATTTTTATTTTGCCTGACGCCCCTAATATCAACCAAATATTTGTTGGAAATGAAGGGAGCAGTCACTATTGGATAAAATAGAATGTACAGTCTTATATTTTATATGCTTTAAAAATAGTTATGAATAAAAATAAATCTGAAGAGCACAATTGGGAAACTGGCTAACCATCGGGCAGGAGTTTGTTTTAGTGGAAAAATGTGGAAAAATACCGTATATATATTTTTTTAACGCCTTTCCAGATGTGTGGACTGCCATTAAGATGTTCCCGTGTAACTGCAGTGACGCACGTGTCCTTTTTTTCAACTTCTGCCCCCTTCTCAAATTACAATATTCCTCAACTGATTAATTCGGTTGTATATATTACATATATTCATGTAAGAGGTTACATGCACAGGCTTCTTATAACTGCTGGGGGGAAAAAAATGCTGGAGGTAAATTCATTATGCATGCATAATTCCCACAGGGCTGAGACATATTTCCACATCCTCCTGAGAACAATTTTCTTAAAGCGAATTTCCGGAGGAACACTTTACAATTTTTGATTTAGGAACATGGATAGAATTCTAAAGTTATTTGCAGTAAGATCATGGCTTAAACGTGTTTCAAGTGTTTTACCACTTTTTGCTGGCCAATTATTAAGAACATTGTTTACAAGCATAATTAAACCTCCATGTGATGTGCGAGTTTTTGAGAAATCAGCTTTAGAAAAACAGTCGTGACCAAATACGGTTATATGCAAAACAGCCCTCTTTTGGTAAATGTTGTGGTCTATATATCTTCTTTAGATGCTGTTCAAAGTTAAACTTGCATTAAAGAAGCAGAAATACGTGTGGGGTATTTATATTCGTCAATATGGGGAGTAAACATTTTTGACTGGGCAATACGTTTACATATTTATGTACACGGTACATTTACATATGTTTCAACATATGTGCAAGTACATTTTAACATATTTAAATTTGTTTCAACATATTTGTAAATAGGTTTGAACGTACTTGCAAATTAAATATTTATTTATTTATTTATTTATTTATTTATTTATTTATTTACAGGGTATTTTAGGATTTGGCTTAAATTATACCAATACATTCTAAAATTAAGAAAGTACACATTGTTTATTTACACTTTTTCTGATTTATTATTTTGTCTGCAGTGAATGATTTCCGTTTGGCCTTTTTAACCAAGTATGTGCATGCACAAGTCAATGTAAATGCGTTCAAACGTGTTCAGCAGTCAAAAATGTTGACATCACATTAGCAGGTCCATGTTTGCATACAAAAAGGAATAACCTGAGGTGTAATTTCCTTTTAAATCACTGAACAGTTTAATATAATGGCCAACAAAAGGAAATGGAGATGTGGATTAAAGCTGCCATTTGATGTCAGAATTATTCCTGTCTTTCAATTTGCATTTATATTAGGAAAAGGAAAATAAGTAAGCTGCGTAGAGTTTTAAAGTATGATCTGGGGAAATTATCTCGTCATCTTACTTGACGAAGTCCAATATCGACTTCAGACATCTACTGCTTTTCACTACACATAAAATGCATTCATTTTTGCCTGATTGAGTGCATATCATTATACTTGAATACTAAAATCACCGGAATGCATTCACCAAGTATAAAGTCAAATTCCTTGAACACTGACCAGGTTGTTTCCTCCCTCTCGAGTTCTTTTCTCTCCGCTTTCCGCCTATCTGCACTCATCTGTCTCTGCTTTCACATGAGTGACTGAGTTGAAAGTGCAAATTATTCTCCCTGCATGTGCTTGCCCTTGTCGCCCGGTTTTGATTCTATCCTTCCTCTTGGACGTCATTCATTTTTCTTCACAATTTAGTGTTTAGTTTTGCCACTTCGAAATGAGCTGATCATGTGGCGTCGCTGGTACAAACCTCATTATAGCAATCAAGTGGCCTAATTGATTTTTTACAATGTTATTAGTCCTTTTTCTCTTCTTATTTAAGACAAGCCGCTTCTCATAGCTACATATTAAAAAGTAATATTGCCTGCAGCAAATATAAATCCAAATTAAAAGTCAAATTGTGCTCTCGTACTGCATAATATCATACAGCCATTTGTTCATTTTTGATTTTTTACGATGCTTTTGTTGTTTTTCCTCTGGGCAATGAATGTAGTTTTCCTATTAAGCAACGGCAATTTTGAGTTCCCTCGGTCATACTAACCAAGCACGCAAAATAAAACGGCTAAATATGTGCTGTGTTAGACAAAGTATAGTAGAAGCGGTGTGTGCGTGCGCGGCAGTCAATTTAGCGCCTGATGTTGAGCCTATTAGAACAAACAGCCATGGGGGGGTGTGGCTGTCAACATTCATTAGCGTTGCTGTCACTGTCGCCACTCGAATAATTACTCCCATTGTAAACGGTGCAGTGTCTCTAATCTCCGCAGCTACCTGAGGTGGCGTCAGCCTCGCACTGTACAGCCAGTTGGTCCGGTGCAACACAGATTAACGCGCACGCGATGCTCCTTTTCGAATAGCGGTCGCACTTGGAGGCCATTTTTTTTTTTTTTGGGGGGGGGTCAGCTTCAATTCATGTCAGTTGAGCATTGTGTGTGTCCATGTGTGTTTATATTTTGCTTTAAGGGAATCATCGTTTTCAATTAAATATTCAACAAGATGAGCTGCACTATTTATTCTTCTTTCACTTTAATTCATAGAAGGGATTGATAATTTTAATGGAAGAAACGGTCACATTATTATTATTTTTTTCAGTAAAGTTATATTAAATGCTGTGAGATAAACATGAAAGAATGTCAACCCGAAATTGACATGTAGGATCAGAACACAAGCTGATTTTCTTTTTTTGCTGTTATGTTTCCAATACATCTATTTTTTTTTCTTTCCCATTTGCCATTCTGTTTGGAACTGGCTGCATAGCAAATATATCCTATTAAGGAGAAGGTGTTTGACTTTGCCATAGCCTTTTTTTTTTTTTTTTTTTGGCTTCTCCTGTTATTGTTTTGCAAGGCATGCAATGTGCATTCTTAGTTTTTTGTAATCTGACATTTCTAATATGCGTGTTCTCAATTGTTATGGGATAATTGGTTGGCCCTGATGTGCAGCTTGCTCTAAATGCTTCGCCTGATGAATACAAATGTGGTATTTACAGCATGAGAAAACATGCAATCAGGGAGGCAATGTACTAACTTTATAGACTGGGATAGAATACTAGAAAAATACAGTACTATTTGTCATTCTATTCCCAATAACGTGTAAATACGTTTTTTTGATGTTCTAAGTGTCCCAAAGACGTATTTATACGTTTTTTTGTTTTGTTTTTATACTAGAGCATACAGAAGGCTTTGACGCAGCCTCTCAACTGCAAAGAACGGTTGCAGAAATGGTAGTTATTGCAAAAACGGCCAGCAGGTGGCAGCAGAGCAAAGGAGATCAACCAGGGCCATGTAGAAAAAAAGCTCAATTACAATTTTAAATAGATTTGTGAAAACTGATGAAACTTAGCTCTCTTCTAATGCTAATTGCTGCAAAACGGAAACAGATAGAAACATACTTTTTTTTCCTGATGAAAGAAGAGACTTTAATCTTTCGTTTATGTTCCATGCTTTTATAGCAATAGAACACAATATTCTGTGAGCCTTGCAAAATCAGTCAAAATCCAGTAAAACAGCCGGGAGCGAACGGGACTGCTTCTGTGAAAATGGCTGGGAGTGAATGAGTTAAAGTGTCCCAATGTTTTGTTTTGTTTTTTTAAGTAGTACAATATTGCTAATACATTTGAGTTGGATTATACAGACATCATCTCTGAAGAAATGCCGAGATCTGTCGGCCAATCAAAAGTCAGTGCTGTCACACATGTATGAAAAGAGATATTTGGTGTACACAGGATGGAAAATCTGCTGCTTTTGAAGCAACTACAGTATAAAAGCCTCATTTGGGCTCTGACATGTTTACCACCTGATCACAAAAAGATGGATGCTTTTCATTCCAAAAGCACTTTAGAATTTACATTTTTGTGCTTGTACGCAGGCTTGTTTGGAAACATACAATAGGCATGCCATTAACATTGGCAGCAAGGGGAACGTGAAAGATGGGAAGAAAAATGGCAGTTGGGTGAGTAAAACAGGCCAACAAGGTCGACTAAGGAAAACCAAGGAGAGGTCAATGCGGGGTCGCGGAAGGCCCGGCGGCCATGAATGTTTCTCTGTGAGGACAGTCACTGATAGGGTGCAGGTAGCTCACACCACGCTGAGGTTTAAGGGGGCACCAAGATAACAGCCTGCCGATAGCATGAAGCAACTCGGCTGGGCTGCAGATAAGAAGCAAGGACTTGTTGCCCTCAACGTAACAAGACTTTTAGTTTAATTTTTTTTTTTTTTTTTTTTTTTTTTTTTTTTTTGGAAAAAAAAAGTCAGCGCCAGCATCAGTATTGTGTTAAACATTACTGATTTATCACTATACAACATTACTGTGATTTCGGGTATTTTGTGAAATTGAAGTCTGAGTTGGTATTGTTGAGAGAAAGTGGAGATGATCAAAAAAATGTTTGTTGATCCATTTACAATATAGCAATCTATATTACTAACTAGCTCAATCTTTTCTCAATAGTGTGAAATTAAACATGTCTAAATGGTACGTTTATTCACTGTAAACAGTGAAATTGGGTGTCACTGTCTCATTAGTTTGCTTCTATTTCTGTTCCCTCCTGCCCTGCAGTCTTGTTGGATCATTTGTTTGCGTTCTCCAGTCTTTGTCAGTTGTCCTGTCTTTGCCCTAGTTAGACGTGTGCTTTGTTTGCTACTTTGTATCTGCTTTTGATCTTTTGTTAGTTGAGTAGTTGCAATTCCTAGTTCCTTGTTTGCTTTCTGTCTTTTTTTTTTCTTTTGGAAAGGAATCCCTTTTTTTTTTTTTTTTTTTTTTTTTTTTTTTGACATCCTGAAAACCTGCCTCGCCTACCAACTTCCTGCATTTGGGTCCTCCAAAAAAAAATAAAAATAAAAAGAAATATGGAAAGTCGATTTGTGAGCGTGTCATATGCATACTTAAATCCGCATAGTTAAGTCCATTTTGTATTCATGGTTGATGAAGAACGTACTCCAAAGAGTAGTTTTACACTACTAGTTACATCTGATCTATAATTTATGACAGTGCGAAGGTTTCAGCCAGGTGAGTCACGCGATGGAACAAGGACTCAAACTCAACACTTGATTTTAGTCGGCCAACGTTTGAATGAATCAGATGTAAATATGTCTCTTCAATGATAATGAAGGCTTGCGCTGTGTTTTCAAGTAAGATATTTAGTGAAGTAATTCTATCACAATATAGTGATATTGTATAAAATTATCTTCTACACAATAAGAACATTCTAACTGATCATGCAGATGTCCTGGTTATTCAAGGATTGTGAGTGGCTTTTCCCGAAATGTTATGAGAAACAGACAGCGAGACTAAGTGAGTTCCGTGTTTGTTTGTTTGGATATGATGCCCATAACGTACAAATATATGGATGTGGATTTTCTTGGCATTGCCATGCAGTGAATGCTCTGTGTTTGTTTGTGGTGTGTGTTAAGCTGCTTCGTCGTCTGTCATCTCCTTTGCTCTCTGATTGTTTCACCTCCTTTTGGATGCATGGCTGTTTAAATGAAAGAACTGATTCAGTATTACTTCATGTCAATTACACTACCAACTGCATTTACCATAGACTAATACTATAGTATAGATAACTGCTTATTTACATGTATCACAGTTATCATGTTGAATACAATTTATAGAGTTACCTAGGCTGCTGCGATTTTAAATCTTCAATGGAATACAATCACATTTCTGATAGTTGTGGGAATGCTGAAGCATTCCCACATATGTTATTGTGATTTTTATTCTCCACATTTTTTGCCGTGTAACAACTCCCTCATAATACTACCAATTTACACTGTCTTCAAAAATTCCCGCCTCCCGGGGTATATATCGTCTGATTCCACATTACTGACAGTATTTGCACAATTTAACATTTAATATCACTTTTTCACAATTCATTTTCAATGGGACAGACATTGAACTTTCTCTAAGTATCACTTTCTACACCCACTTCCATACATATAACTTATCATCATTACCAGGTGCTGATACTGCTCGGTGGCTCAGTAACCAGTAGGTCTTAATTTATCTCTCAATTTACTCCATAAGCATTCCACACGCATGCAAATCTTAGCATTCAGCTTTCAGCATTCCCACGCAATTTCTCCAGAAGTTGCACTTAGTGTGGTTCTCAGCTATTTTTTGGTGCTTTGCTGATCCCAAAGGAATGCAAACAATCATTAAAAGTCAAAAGGAAGTACCGTATCAATATCGAGCACTACTTAAAAGTCGGTTGTTGGCCTTGAGAATTGCTCCCGTCATGGTATTCCTCATATGACCATCTTCGTTTTTGTTCCTCCTCATCCATGCTGAAACCAATTTATCCATTACCGTTGTCACTTCCCTCACACTTCCTCTCCCCCCGGAGTCACCTTTACTCCTCCTCTTCTTCATCCTCATCCTCCTAACTCTGCTGTGTTTTATGAGTAAAAGCGGTTATTCCACCTGGCTGCAGACTGATTCCTCTCTGTACTATTTCATTCATCAGAATAATTAAAGCGGAACATTGGTTTCCCGGGTGATAATTAGGGTTTGATGAGTGAACCTGAACGGCACCAGGACAAGACAGCTTGATTACTCTCATTTGCTGGTGTCTGTGATATCGCTGGGTTATTATCCATTGTCTTGTCAAGCAATGAGATGATGAAAACAACCATGAAATGGAGAAAGGTGAACAGTAAAGAGATGTGTGCCGACGGAATAAAGTGAGGAATAGTTTGCTTGAGTTGGGAGATTTTTTCTTTTTGGGGTAGTGTTGCATCAACGTTGCATTACCTCTCCTGCAGATCTTCAGTATGAACAATCATGTCCTCTCCCTGAACTTGTCAGCACAATTAAAAATTTAGTTTGCCACTTCATTCTTTAGTCTGCCGATTAATTAGATTTATTAATATGTATACTGTTTACAGCTAATTTTGAAAACAAGTTAAAGATGGATGAGTTCAACCTCAGGCAGCCAGACACAGGGGATTTTTTTTTTTTTAAAGCTCAACAAGTAAGAATGTTTATCTTTAACATGTTCGGCATGAATTATAGGGATGGATTCTCTTGACTGGCAAGCTGCCAAAAAGTACTTGTAGGCTAAATGCTAGAAACATTTTTTTCCCCCCAGAATGCCACATAATTCCTTGGAATGCGCAAGTAAAAAAAAAAAAAAAAAAAAAAAAAAAAAAAGCTATTTTTAGCATTTGTATTACATTTTACCAGCATGTTTGAACATTAAATAGGCAAACATTGTTTGTTAGCAATTTATATAGGGTTTTATTATGACCACAAAAGTGCCATGGGCGCAAGTCAGTACCCCGAAATGCCGAATGGAAATCATGAACTGTGGACATAATAAAACTATTTAAAAAATGACCAATGAGCATTTACTTACTTAATTTTCGAATATATAAAGTAGGACAAATGCTAAGACATATATACATATATATATATATATATATATATATATATATATATAGCTTTTGTTTTACTTGCGCATGTAAAGTCAGAATGCCATGAGTTCATTATGGTGTTTTAAAAAAATAAAATAAAAATAAAAATGCTATATCATTTGGTCTACAAGTATGTGTTAAAATGTACGCATGTTCGAACTTACTTCCAAATATGTTCGAACGCCACAACTTAGACCTACCCACCGGTCCAATGGAACACCTAGCATTGTGCAAATGGTCATCCATTTTGTCAAACATGTTAAAGTAGCACAGACATTTATGATGCAGCAGTCTTTGCACGTGTGTGTGTCCAATGAGCATTTGAAGATTAGTGTTTTGTTTCCAGTTAATTTACGTAAATATTCCTTCAGATGGAATCACCAATCAGTTACTCAATAAGGTATTTCCAAATCAAGGTTATGACCTGGGGGGGAGGATAATACCATGTGAGAGTTGTTTAATCTTGACCTTCTCTATGATGAGCATCACTTTGTGTTCTCATGAATGGCAAATCTCTTTTCATTCTACAGGGAATGGAACTACTTCCTGCTTCCATGTCGAAGAATCTTGGGAAATGTCCTACTGCTGCGGTACCTGGTCAGAGCGAGCGCAAGCTTAGTTTTCTGGCTGTATGTTTCCACTGCGGGACTAACACAAGGTAAACTACACAGCCAGCTTCCAATAGGTGCCGGAACCGAGCAAAAACGGTAGAATAATGATGATTGCATTGTCTTGTTTAGTGCTGTTGAACTGCCAGACAAGATAGCATTTAGCATGAGTTAAAGTAGTACCTCCCTATTGAAGAAATGGATTTGGCACTTTTGTTTTAAGCACAGACCTAAAGGCACAGAAATAATAAACCGAAAGACTTGAAACTTTGTTACTTGTAAGACTGCAATATTGTTAAGGTAAGTTTTGACCAAATGTGACCAAAAAAACTACAATAGCTGTTATGAACCGTTTCAGACACCACAGGGTCACGCTTGGAATTATTGTCTTGGCGGAATTCTTTGTGTATATGTGTGCACACGCGACAGCTTTCCTGCCATGTGGAAGTAAACTGCTCCCAGAGCTTCTTCCGTCCTCTTTTTAGGGCAGCTGAGTGACATTTCATGGGGCTGTGCGTGGCACTTCCATCTCAATAGTAATCACTTCAAACTTGTGACGCTCCATTTGCTTCACGATTAAACAGAGAGGAGGCTGAATGAATGTTGCAACTAATTCAACGCTTTAATGAGCCTGGTAATTAGAGTTAAATGTTAATGAATACTAGCTACCGCAATTCCATGTCCAATCTGAATTTTGCTGCTAATTTTAAAGGACAAATGTTACTAAACAGTTGCATCCTGTGAGATAAATGGAAAACTGGAACGTGCCGTGATAAACTGTGTATTTTTATTGGGAGCTGATTGAGTAGAAAAGTGGTGGTAAAAGTTGTAGTGTACCCAATTGGGCATCAAAAGCTCAAATGGTTTAATGTTTTGTTTGCTAGCATGCATTGTGAGTCCAATCAAGCTGGTATTAACACCACATGTATTTATTTTTTTTCCAATCCAGAATGTAGGATACTTTCACAGGTCATTCTTGTAAATGTTAATTGTATTGTGGGGTCAATTAACTCTGAATACAGTAGCCAACCTTTCAGAATGATTAAACTGTACTCAACATTATCAGAGGCAGTAGGTTAAGAGGATAGTACAAAAGATGTATGGCAAAAAAATATAAATATAAAATTGTGTGGTCAGTAAGTGAAGAAAAAAAATGATGTGGATGATTATGCAGCCTGTGTGAATGTAGGGGAGACGGGGAGGGAGAAAGGAAGTGGTTCTCCCCCTGCAGCAGTCTGTCGGCTTGGCGTTCACGGTGGCTGAGCAGAGTGGAAGGCACAGCCAGCCCGCAGGGAGCACTTGGCACGCCATCAGCTCTGCACCGGGCACGCTCGCTCAGCCAGCGCAGCCCAAACACACAAGCACTGGCAATCAAAACAACGCCAAACAAACACACAGCAGACACACTGGATACATGCGCGCGCGCGTGTGTGGTGTGTAAGAGCGAGCGGAGTCGAGGGAAGGGGCTCAGGCGCAGCAGAGTGGCGGAGGAGAGTGTTCGCCGCCGAAGCTTCATCCTGCTCTAGCACGGGAGCAGCAGACATACAAGACAAATGAAGGAGACTGGGACTGTATTAGATGCAGTATTGAGATGTAGAATAATTTTGATGTCAGCAGTAAACTATGAAATAAAAGGCACGTTTGTTATTTCACTCTTACTTTGACGTCTTGAATAAGGGTATCATTCATACCATTTATTTCAATTTGACTTAACTAGACTAAGTGCAATTTCTGGAGAAATTGCGCGGGAATGCTGAAAGCTAAATGCTAAGATTTGAATGTATGTAGAATGCTGATGAAGTACATTGAGAGATACATTATGAAATGATGACCTCCTGGTTACTGGACAATGCACTTTACCAACTGTGCCAACGAGCAGTATCAAACACCTGGTAACGATGATAAGTTATATGTATGGAAGTGTGTGTGGAAAGTGACACATAGGAATAGTTCAATGTCTGTCCCATTGAAAATGAATGGGGAAGAGTTGATATTTATCATTAAATTGTGCAGATACTGTAAGTAACGTGGAATTAGACGATATATACTGCGGGAGTCGTGAATTTTTGAAGCAAGTTGAAATTTGAACAGTGTAAATCGGATGTATTATGTGGGAGTTGTAACATGGCAAAAAGTGTGGAGAATAAAAATCACAATAACATATGTGGGAATGCTTCAGCATCACCACAATTATGTGAATGCTTGAGCCTTCATTGTGTGAAGGCTGTTAATGGTTTGTCATTCAACTACTTGAATATTTCTTAACCAATTCTCAACATTACAACTTCATCACATTGCAGCAATTCATGCCTTTCGGGGCACTTTTTTTTTTTATTTGAAACTGTTCAGATCATTCCACGTCATTTTACAACATTCCATATCATTCATCATTGTTCAGTACTAGACTTTACACAGATCTGATCAGGATCAAACGACATTTAGCATTTTAGGCAAAATTGTTGATCCGCTGTAATGTCTTAATTTGTCCGATCGATCAACGACTTCATTGATCGGCTCAGCAAAAAAAGACTTTACTTTATATTTCATGTCTATTAGCTTTGCTTGAAGAATTTTTGGGGTTCATTGTTTTCTATGCATTTCAATTTGTGTAAATTATACATGATTTCCTAGTAATGTTGTAGATGAGACCATTTGAAAATGAATGTTGCTTTATTAATTTTTATAATGTTAAATCATAAGTTGACCTGTGTCTTCACATGCATGATTATTAAATAGCCTTCAACATAATTAATAATTAAACAAATCGTCACTGTCCTGGGAAAAACACTTATGTCCATTTTTTTTTCTCTGTTTTTGAAAGGTCTGCATTCAGTTTCATCCCGTAAATGTAAAAATGTAAAAATAAATAAATGAATGAATAAATAAATAATAAATGGACATGTTTTTCACAGGAAAGTGATGAAATGTTATTTTTATTTTTATTTTTAAGTGTATTTCAAACTGGTAGCCCCTTCACATGAACCAGTACCCAAGAAATGCCTCTCACTTTCAAATAGGCTGGTGACCCTTCGTCTGGAGACTACATCACTCCAGCTTTCAATAATCTTTACAAGCTTGCAGTTAGACACCAATCCCATTTCAAGATGCTCCTCATCACCTACAAGGCCTTTTTTACAATCTGGCTCCTGGGATTCAATATTTAATCATCAGCCTTTTGTGAGGGCTGAGAGAGCTGAATAAGCCTTCAAATGAATAACTCATTCATTTCATTAATAAATCACTGTCTAAAGGAAGAATAATGTATACACACGGAACAAAAGATGATCTTGAGCGTGCGCCACCACTTGTTAGAAGGTATAGTTCCAATTACTTTGACTACTAGTCAAAAGTTTAGACGCACTTTATTGTACTATTCACTGAGAAACTTCGTACATACTTTTTGACTTGTAGTGTTACCAGTGGTAAAGTTGTGACATGATTGATCTTCTCTCTCTCTTTTTTTTTTTTTTTTAACTCATTCACTGCCAATGACGACTATAGACGCCAAAAATCCAAGCAAACAGCCAGTGCAAATTTTGACAAGAAATTTGAATTTAGTTTTACTTATTCATTGTTTTCATTCATAGTTATTAATCATTGTTGTTATTAATAACAACAATGACAACAATTTCATTGCTAAGTGCTACCATTGTGCGTAGAACGGATTCCTGTTACCCTACAACACGGGCGTTGACGTTCTTGTGATCGGTCTTGGTCTTACTGAGACCACATACTGGGTCTCGGCCTCCAAAAGCCAATTTTAGTCGACTAAAATTGCTCTTTATTTTTGTTGACTAAAATTGGATTAAAACTAAAATACAATCAGGCGACTGAGTTATGACTAAGGCTTTAATTAAATTTAGTCAGAAGACTATAACTAAAACTAAATTAAAATGTATTTATTTTTTAATTAAAATTTTAATTTTTAATTTTCTTTCTTTTCTTTTTTTTTTTTTCCCTCCAAAATTAACACTGGCTGTTTGCTTGCATTTTTGACGTCTATAGTTGTCATTGGCAGTGAATGAGTTAATAACATTTGAACAGGGCTGTGTATACGTTTTATCAACTAAATGCATTGATGTGTACTTCTCAGTTCTGCTCAGAAATAAGAAAACACCTTTTGATTTTTAATCAGTGAAGTGTGATATATCTCCAATCAGGCCATCGTGCATTTTAAGATGCCTCAATTAAATGCAGTGGAGCTTAATAATGTTTTATAGTATATTTATATTCAAGCGCTTTCTTTAATTACCCTGGAAGCATAGTGTCCCTCCCTTTCCTGACACCCACGCATGACTTCTTACCAGGGACGGAAGGACAGAACTTATAGGATCTCCTTAGGTCAGTAAAACAATGTTTAGCCTCCACACAACCAGAAATTAAAGAAATGACAACAGAAGTCACATTTCAAAGGGTCAAATGTGTAAATCAGCCCTTTTTAATAAAAAATTTAATTAATTGAAGTGTAAAATGATTTAGAGTGATTGTACCATGCTGGTTTCATATTTATGAATAAAATGTGAACCATATGTCCGTCATAATCAGAATCTGTCTGCCTGCGCCACAACTTAGACCTGCTTTTTGCCGGTTCAAATACTAGTCTACTTTCTGTCACTAAATTGTCAGGTGCACTGGGGGTTGTTGGTCATGTTCCGAAAAATAAAAAAATAAAAAAATAAAAATTGCAATTTATACAGTAGAAAACGTTTTTGATCGGAGCAAATCTTTCTTAATGATTTAAATGTCTCATTGTCTCATTTTTGGTTGTGGATACAGAGACCACACTAATCCATTATTTATACAACTAAAAACTTCAAAATTTAATGAATTGATGGAGTTTAACCACCTTAAAATAATGTTAAGATGCTAACTCATTAGAAAAAAAAAGTAGCCTTACAGTTGATGACTTGGACAAATATGTTGAATAATTAACTCTTTGACCGCCAAAAACGTTTAATAACGTTTAGTGAAATCACAATGTATGCCGCCATAAACGTTAAGTGATGACAACTACTAACTATGACCAGCAGATGGCAGCGGTAGCTGCTCGGGCCCTAACTAGAGCTGCAAATTACAATGAAACATGACGAAATCTGATGAAATTGAATGTTTTTAAGGCTGACGTGAATGATTCAAAGCCTTTGTAACTTTAAACCTAATTTGACGGAGTGTCAACTAAACAAAAAATATTAGTATGAATGTCACTGTTGTGGAGAAAATGTATCTTTTCTTTTCAATTTTCGCTCAATGTCACTCAAATTACCTATTTTCAAATGGTGATTACTAAAGAACGGAATATGGTAGAAACATACTTTTTTTTTCTAATGAAAGAATGGAATGCGATCTTTCATGTGGTAGCCATGTTGTATATGTAGCAAAAGAACACAATATTCTGTTTGCTTTGAAAAATGAGTTAAAATGCTCCAAATTCGCTGGCATTGGGGGTTATTTTTATTATTATTATTTTTTTGATAACATGTTTCAGTAAAATAGTTCAAAGGGGTACGAAATAATAATAATTTAATAATAATTACCAATAATATCACAACCAAAAAACATACACAAATGTGAGTGAGAACAGGATTGGCCAGCACAAAGCTTCCTTTACTTTCAATGTTCATCACTGTGCTTCCTGAGTTGTCGCTATCCATGGTGCTGAATATTTGACGGTTATTATTGTTACACTGATTGTTTGCCTTAATGACTTTTTGGTGTAGGACATTGAGGCGAAATATCTTCTCCAAGCTGCCTTTAAAGAATAACATTGTGCACATTATGCTGTTCCTCAAGCCCTTCAGCATGTACAGTAGTGTGTGCTTTGACCCAGTCAGCATGTAGCGTGACCAAGAAATGCCATGAGAACAAGGGTGAGAAGTAGGAGGAGGAGACAAGAACACAAGCATGCACACGACTAACTTGATCAAGACAGAATACACATTGAATGGACCTATACAACTGTCAGTGACAGAAAATATAGAGTTGTTGCCACCTTGACAACTATAACAGCTTTCAATCCTCTGTGAATGATGTTGAAAGAGTAGCTCACAAATTCAGAGTTCGTTCCAACAGTTTTTTTTTCTTCTTCTTTTTTTATTTATTTTTTATTTTTTTTTATTTTTTATTTTTTTTATTTTCCTCTCCGTTCCAACAGTTTTTGAGGTTAGGGCTCTCGAGTTCTTTTGTACCAAACTCATTGAAGCACACCTTTTTTTTTATGAAGCTTACGTTTCGCAAAACGTTTTGCTTCAAAGGCAGAACTGAAATGTGCAAAATGTGAAACATCTGGACTCAATAACCTGTGATGAACCTCATCATTAATCACTTGATTAAGCGCTCCATCCAATCCGAGACTCGTTTCCCCTGAATTGTGCTGCATTGCAAAGTGTGACCAAAAACACTCCAATCAAAATGTGCAATAAAGCATAGATTTACATAAGAATATGAAATCGTCTGCGAAGTATCTGAATTCAATAGTACAATTTCATACTTTGCAATGCATGTAAGTGTTAAGAAAAATATGCTCTGACAGTTATTGACTCAGGCTGGACTGTAGCGCAGATTATTGACTGCACAGTCAGACATCTGAAGCCAAAGGCCTCTAAGTGGGAAGAGAGGGCACATTTCCTGGTGCTTTCAACTTGCCACATCACTAGGCTGATGCAATTTTAAAAAGTTCTGTCCCCGTCGAGCTTACTGTCTCCACCAAACATCTTGATCTGCGCTCTTCTGTTTGTATTAATTAATTCAGAACAATTTTATTGAAAGTGTTAGATTAGGTGTTTGGAATGTTACATTTATAATTTAGTTGCTACGAGTATATTCTTCCTACTTTTTCACACTTATCTGTGAAGTCCCAGTTTGCATCTACCGAGTGCAAATGTGCAAGGTTTCAATTAGACTCCTGTTGGCTCATTTGACGTTGCACGTTCTCTCTGTCTGTGTTTTGTGTCACTATTTCTGGGACTTTTCTGACAAACCTTACATAGGGCATACCATCACAAATGAGCTGGAACCTATGATATCAATAATGTCAAGTCCATCCATCCGTTTTCTTGACCGCTTATTCCTCACAGGGGTCGCGGGGGGTGCTGGAGCCTATCTCAGCTGACTCTGGGCAAGTAGGCAGCCAATCGCAGTAATGTCAAGTCATCTGTTCAATTAATTGCTTTGGGGGGTTCTGTTGTCACATTAATGAATACAATATAATGACATCCTCCACATATGTCCAAAGTACTCAGAATCTGTCTGCCTGCACCTGGATCAAATTTACAAAAATCACATTACACTACCTGTGCCAACATTTAGACATACTTCCAGCTGGTTGTAAAGTTTGTTCTACTTTTCCCAAACTTGCACATCGAGGCTTGTGCTGGATTTTTTTTTTTTTTTTAGCAGTTTACAAATAAACAGCCCCAGAAGTCAACCATAGTCAGATCAATGCATACTGTACATGTCAAAAGCCTGGTTTTAATTGGTTTAACGCAATTGTCCAGTTAGTGCTTGTAAAAGTTTTGTTTGTCCCTGTCAACATCATCACTACTGGTTTTGTAAAATGATCTCAGAGTTATGGTTAATGCCTCAAGGTTTGAATAACATGGACTTGTACCTGCATGGATAGCTTTTGGTGTGACTGCAGTTAAACCACAACTGTGTGTGTGCGTTTGTCTGCATGTGTCACTCAGCAGGTGGAGGCTTTTCCTGCTATTACCCGAAGGCTGTTATGTAGCCAGATGCCGACGCAGCAGGGAACAAGCGTCCGATGCACACTTACACACGTGGGGATGTCCTGACTCTCATCCAACTAGCTTCATTCGTTTTACACTCATAGGATGAGCCCATTATTTTTACATCATAGCAGACATGTACACAAAAATAAGACACACAACCACTCACACTAGTATAGTGTTAATTCAACACCTACAGAGAGTTACATTTTACATGCCAGTGACAAGTGAGGAAGAGGAGGAAAATGGCGCTTAATTTAACACTAGGTGATTGACGGTAAAATAGCACACACTCAAAAAATTGTTGCGTCAAAAATAACCCAATTTAAGAACAGATCAACCCAGATTTTCGAGTTATTTAACCCGTGAAGTTGGATCAAATGAATAACTCACAAATAACTGTATTGTGGGTTACTCAACTTTTTGGGTTAATTGAATTGGGCCAAAAAACGATTAACTTTCTAAGTTATTTAAACACAATAACTTGAGTCAAACTAAATTAATAACCCAACACAGAAACCAAATCTCTTTGGATTTTGTGGGTTATTCATTTGACCCAGTTTTTCTTTTTTTTTTTGGTTTAATTGAATGCCCCAATTTAATTGGGTCAAAAATGAACCGACCCAACTTTTTGAGTTATTTAACCCAAAAAGTTGTCTAATTAAATTAATAATCCACAAAGCAGCACAATTACAGTATATGTTTTTTTTTGTGGGTTAATTATATGACCCAACTTTTTGGGTCAATTGAATAACCCAAAAAGTTGGGTCAGTCACTTTTTGATCCAATTTGGTTTATTTTTGAGCCAACTCTTTTTAGAGTGTATACTCCAACTGCTGGGTCAAGAACCCAATTTGCGTCAAAATTTGAATGACCTATTAACTTTTTGAATTATTTTGTATTAAAAAACAAACAAACAAAACAACAACGAACAAACAGTTTGAAGTCTGTTGAAATTGACCCAAGTTAATTTCTGAATTGTTTTGTATAAAACAACCCAGTTTTGGGGATGTTTTGTGCAAGTCAACCCAAAGTTGGGTCAAATTGACCCAAGTTAGTGGGTCAGTCCAATTTTTGACCCGTTTTTAGAGTGCGTACACTCTGGACACGATTTAACTCTAAAAATTGTAAAATGACATTTCAGGAGTTAATTCTTCCAGTCGGCCGTGTGAGGAGTTTTTTTTTTTTTTTTTTCCCCTTCTCATAAAGTCAAGGGTAACTGATTGCAACTTCCTACACTTTCTCGAAATTCTTTCAGCTTCTTTTTTACTTTCTTCTGTTTCCCATTTCTCCCATAATTTAGTTACCTAGCGCCAAGACGAGACGAGCATTACTCTGGCTGCGAGAATTGCAAATTAGCTTTGAGTTAGCTCTTGAGGAGATGGGAGGAGACAGGAGTCGAAGGCGGAGGAGAGATAAGCTGATGAGTATGTCGGAATTAGACCTCGCTCGCAGTGGGAGAGACGCAATGCTGGCAATTTCCAAAAGGAGCTTTTGGTGACAATTTGCTCTGTTTTATTGTCACCAGTGACCGTTTCCATTTCCTTGCACGATGAGGACTTAAAAACAAACACATTACTGAGCATCTTAGTCAGACTGTACAATTAAATAGCTGTTGCACATCATTTCCAACACGTGTTTATGTATCATTAGTGTCTGTCAATGATTTCTTTTTAGTGCACATTGAAAAGAAAGTAAACACCGAATTCAAAAGAAATTTCTAAACAAATGCCTTTTTTATTCTAATCTTTGGAAAAACAAAACAAAACAAAACATGATTGTTTGGTTAAACACGCCTCCTTTTGATATTTGAACGTTTCTGCTGGTTGTTTTTCAGAAAGGCCAGATTAAATTTCAAGCATAAATAAATATTGTGAAAAGGTCACCTTCCATCTGTTATTTGTGCAACCTCTAAAAGTAATTACATACAGAATTGTGTCAGCAAAGCTGTTTGTGTGCTTTCCTTGTCTAAACAGCATATCTCCCAGAGCTCATTTCATATACAACTTTGGACTGCGCCATTGTAAACAGGTGAAGTCAACAAGGTTAAAAATGTGTGACATACGGCTTCATTTCCAAGTATTCATTTTAAAGTCACTGTGAGTTAATCTGGTTAAGTATTCACCCCCATAACCTCTTGGTGTGGCATCTTAATATTACCTATGCTTTTGAATTACAGTAGACCTTATGAACTTGGATGCAATAATGCATGTATTATAAATGACATAACCGGATGTGTCCTGGGCTGCCGCAGGATCGCGTGCGTGCCTCCTTTTTAGGAGAGGCAGCGGAAAGAGGTCAAACGTGACATGGGAGGAAGGCAAGTGATGCCACAGACGCGGCACTCCGAGGATGGAGAGAATGAGACAGACAGTGAAAGAGAGCGAGAAGGAAGCGAGGGGAATCTCTCGGGACAGCCTTTAAATGCCAGGAGACTGCGCAACTTTAAATTCAATTGCGTCGGCTTGTCCAGACTAAACAGTTCTGGGATCAAACTTTTTTTTTTTTGAAGTCAAAGCAATTGTACTGTCTATTAAACTCAGTTGCCCTGAATGTCATTAAATCCCAGCAACATTTTAGGGGTGGAAATCCCTGTCAAGATGGAAATGCTAAAGTACATAAAGTAGATGCAGGCTCCCAGGAGGAAAACAGAAGCAAATCTACAGAGGAGCAGAAAGCAACTCGGGCCTCTGCCGGGTACTTTCATCTGTGTTGAGGCTGAGAGACGTTTACTAAGCAAACTCCCACAAGAGAGAGCGCGCATCCACAATGTTTGTTTCTTCGCAACTCGGCACAGATATTAGACGTTGCACCACCAGGCTTTCGCCTCGTCTCTCTTAAGATCAACTACTCACACTGGAGAATTGTTATATTAACGTTATTTTTGATGTTACTGTTGTCACGTAATATACTCATCTTTGTGTGGTGGATTTACGATAGAGTACATTTTTTGATCCATACAGGAAATGGCTTTTTCCAAGAGTTACCTGTATAAACATTTCACAGTGCCTCGTTGTTGGCCATGAGTGCACGACAAGGCTCATTCCGAAACAAACTCTTTTTTTTTTTTTTTTTTTTTTTTTTAAGTTCATATATATATATATATATATATATATATATATATATATATATATATATATATATATATATATATATATAACATAAATACATACATAAATAAGTTGACATTAGGGTTAAGATGTGTTTATTGAAATTCAAGGTCTGTTATAAAGTACCTGTATTTGATTTGTGGATGGCTGTTTTGAATGTTTGTTTTTTAAATATTTTATTGAATTTTTCAACAATACATGATATTACATAAGACTTATATTATTACACAATCTTTACAGGTATATATTTTATAAAATCTTGTCCACAAAGTACACGTTTTTTGTTTTAAATAAATGAAAAAAGTAACATTATAACTAATTTAAACTAAACTAAAATGGAGCATTAAACTGCTTTTTTTTAATTATTTTTTTTATTGTATGTTTTTTGTTGTCTTTTTTGCCATATTGGAATGAAGTGCAATTACACATCCACTACAGTAGGTGGCAGTGGCAGTTTTTTTTCTTTTTTTTTTTTTTTAATCTTCTTGAAAATTGAGTTTTTGCTTTCTTTATTGTTAAGGATACAATGTTATGCAGAAGTACAATTTTAGAGACAAATGCTACTATTTATAGTCAAAGAGGAGAGTTGGGGTGGGGATGTGAAATGTTTGTTTTTTTTTGGGGGGGGGGGGTACTACTGGTGGGGGTACGCATAACAGAAAATAATTTAGATGTACTGGTGTATAGGCATAAGAAAGATTCCATAAACAGAGCTTTTTCCATTTTTCCAGGTTGAAGAATTGGTATTTGATTGACAAATGACAGTCGAGAGTGGTGACAGTCTTTTGTAGCCACATTTTATGTACATAGCATTTTTTTTAAATCATTTAAATTCGGCAGGATTGCTAACAACACTCTTCTGTGTTGTGTCAAATTCAGAAGACATTTTCACTTTCCAGGGACTTTATTGCAAAGTCATCTTGCTGTAACTCAGGGCGAGCACAATCCTTGTTAAAGTTGACTGTCTTAACAGGGGCCAGAGTTCAACCCTCAGTGATGTGAGTGGATCGACTCAGGCCATAGTGTAAAACAACATCTCAGATTGATGCTTTTGATGATGTGACACAACATGCGTGCACACACACAGTCTGCTGTTGCATCGTCGCTGTGCTGCTCGTCTGCCCCCCCCCCCTCGAGCTGAAACACTGTTAATGGGAATTTACTGCAGGACCTCTGGACCGCCTACCCCGTTGCTCACTTGTGAGATAAACAAGCGATTGATGAATCAGCCGTAATGCACGGGCTTACTGGCATAGACGGCACGCAGCCCGCAGTAAATATGCGCAGACGGGATCAGATTTCGACATTAGAAGCGAGGAGATGCATTTATTCGCCGCTCAGCCGGGCTCATAACAGTGCCGGACCTCAATTACCATGTCTGAGAGGTGTAGATAATACAAGCAATCGGCACCACTCTCAACCATTACCATCTGTGCGGTGTCTGTGTGAAGCTGCTGCACTTTTTTTTTTTTTTGGGTTTAACATCCACACTTTTGATCTCACCATGACAGTGTTTACTCAAGTCCTCCTAATGTTTGTTTTTACGTGTAAAAGGGTTCTTTCTAAATTGAAACGAAGACAAAGCAAAGTAAATGGCTCGTCTTTTAAGAATGGCATAATTACAGTATATTGGCAATCAAGGCAAGTGCCCCTTCATTTATGCAGCAAATGAATGTATTAGCATGAATCATCCATCCATCCATCCATCCACACAAGGAAGGCTGGAACCAGGATTCAAATGCTCAACTAGAGTACTGCGAGTCAGATGTGCTAACCAGTCGACCACTGTGCTGCCTCACATTCAGTCAGTTGCAGGAAAATTACGAGCTGAAAAAGGTTTTTAGAATATTTAAGAAATTAGGTTGGCTTTGTAACAAATTACAAATATGTTGTTCGGCTATTTCATTCATAAAAAAAGTGAACTCATTTCAAGGCAACAAACTACGATAAAATTTTAAATTTAGTGAAATATGGTGTTGCTTTTTTTATTGAAACGTGGAACTGACAATGTGGGGTAAACATTTCTGACTGATAAACTCGTACGGACGTATTGACTTGCGTATTTGTACATACCCTGTGGCATTATGGGGGGAAAAAAAATGCCAAAATGGATATCATGCACTGGCGCTTGCAATCATAATAAACCATAAAAATAAAAATGTTTACGTACTTAATTTTCATATTGATACAATGTAAACCAAACACATAAAAATAAATAAATAATTTAAAATTAATACATGGGCACAAAAAAAATGCTGTTTTTAGTGTTTAGGCTACAAGTATATTCAAATGTATTTACAATACAGCACGTTTGAACATACTTGTCAATACTTTGAACGTATCAATACATATTTCAATACTTTCAAAAGAGTTTTCCGGTCAAAAATGTTTTACTCCACATTGGCAGTTTCATACAGTTCTCAAAAAAAAAAAAAAAAAAAAAAAAAAGTTTACAAAAATGGTGTTCCTTGTATTATCCCCCCTACTGGAAGATACAAGTAAATGCAACTCGGCATTTTATTTTATTTTATTTTATTTTATTTTATTTTATTTTATTAGTTAGTTAGTTAGTTATTTTAGCAAAGAACTTGCTTGCTTTGTTGTGCTAACATTTTGGAATGACTGTTAATAATTTCTATTTTATAAGTTGTTTCAACCCAAATTACTGCTTTAGCCCCCCAAAAATTACAAGCTATGTGTATTTGTACAATTTCAAGCAAAAAAATTTAACAAAAAAAATCCAAGATTACTAAAGTGATAACTTGAACAATACAAAATATTTAACTGCACCTTCAAGTTTTTTTTAATGCCTCACTTGAATCTGGCTCTGAAAATTTGAATTACTCATCTTAAGTGTAAAATATCAAAGTTACAAGAATGACTTTTTCCACATTGCCTCTTTGGAAATCGTTGCCTTTTCATTCCAAGGACGCCCACAAGCACTCATTATCGAGCTCCAGGCCTTCCCGAGTCGGCATCTTTGCCCCGTGCAGTGCTTGTCGGCCGGCTCCTCTGTGAGCCTCCTCCCCTCTCTTTTCAACCACCCACTGGACGCAAGCCTTGAATTGTGTTTTGATGTTTTCACAGACCTACAATTGAGCCCGATTCCAAGCAGCCAAAACAGACATTTGTCAATTCATATGCATCAGAGCACAGTTTTCCTCTCCCTCACACCCACTCCCACTTTCTCGCCCCTCACTGTGTCTTCCCCTAGTTTTATCTCCGCCACTGCGCCCAGTAACATGAATCCAATATGAGGATGCCAGTGACCACGAGCCCCCCCCCCCCCCCACTCCCCGCTGCGAGTGGTGTCACATGCTATTACCATTATTTATAAAACTCTCTCAGGCTCGCTGGCGTTGTTGGCTCGGCCCAGCCCTCGGCCCTGCACACTACAGTCAATATTTGCACGCAATCCTGAACTGTTGAGAGTTTCCATGGTGGTGAGAGCCTCCATTACATGAAATATTCAGGACGCATGGAGGCTCCCGTGAGGCCCAGCGCAGGGTTTTTACTCCGATTTGATTATACGGCATGATTTTTTCATGAGCTATGACAGTCCTGTTGAATTAGAGTCAGCTTTGAATCCTTGTGATAGTCACGGAAACCAGAGTGAAGGAGGAGCAGGCGCTTCTCTTACCCGAGTCTCAGGGAAATAATGATTTCTTTTAAAACAAACAAGACGCGCGTCGGTGTGCTCATGTTACCAAGCAATGCCACGGTGTGATTTTTATCCAATAGTTTCTAATGGCAACATATGTCTCTGTTAGAAATATGTGTAACTGTGGCTTCTGGTGAATGATATCGTTATATCTTTGGCACATTTTAGGTTTATAAACGTTGGTGATATAGAAGTGGGATGGGCAACTTAATGCTGGATGGGGCCACAATTTTTCATCAGTGCGACTTGGGGGGCCACTTAGTACCACGCATTTACAAACCAAATGTTTGACAAAAATGCTATTTTAAATATGGGCAAAATACTGTATAATATGTGCGAAATACTACATATTTTCAATTTTTCACAATGCATTTCTCAATGCATACTATAAACATATCAACTAGCCAAACCCAACAGCAACAGTTTGAAGGTTTATTTTTTTATTTTTTTTATTTTTTATTTTTTTTACCCCCCCACCCGATAGAAAAGGCGCTCTTATAAATTTATAAATTACCACTGAAGGACGGCACAAAACTGCTGAACAGCAAACCAACATTAAATGAAAGAATCCATTCACTCAAAATGTTAATTTTTTTGAGGTGCTATGTTTGCCCTGCATAATGTTCAAAATCCACAAAAACAAATAAAATAAATAAAAATGAAATAAAATAAAATAAAAACAACCTCTCAGTTCAGCATCTGCAAACTCACATTCACAGATTTTTTTTCTTCTTTTTTTATTTTTCTTTTTAAACATTTTTCAATATTTTGCTTTTTTGTTTATTCTGGGTTATTTTTGTATATTTACCTCCAATTTGCATTAGAAAAATTAATATTGAATATTTAGCAGTGTTTATACATTTTCTAGAGAATTTATTGGATTTGCAAATAGATAAATAAATGTGAAATTTGGTACCCACAAATTCACATACCCAGAGATTTGATCCATTTAAAAAAAAAATATATATATTACTATTATAAATTATTACTATACTATTTTTGAAAAAAATATGTTTTGCTGTTATTCTTCATTTCTTATTATTTTTTTGCATATTTAGCACCATTTTGCAATAAAAACCTATATTGAATGTTTAGCAGCGTTTGTACAACATTTGATAGAATGCCTTTGTTTTGTATTAAAAAAGAGAGAGAGAGAGAGAAAGTAAATAAAAAAAATTGTTTAAAAAATATTTTTTGGTGAAATATTTTTTTATATAAAAATTAAAGAAATTTCAAAAATAGATTCCAAGAATTTTTGGGGGTGAACATTAATGAAGGGACCACTCAGAGCATTGGGTAGGTAAGACAGGGTAAATATTGAGTTAGTCACAGAAATAACTCTTCATACTTAAGGATACACTTTAATCTCATTACAACAGATAATGAAACTCACTATAGCAACTTCTTCATTCACTGAGTTAAGGTTTTGTGACATGCTAAAAAGTGTTTCTGATTTGTTTTGAAACATACAGCAAGTTGAAGTGTTTTTGGAAACATTGCGTGCATGAATACAGAAAGCGGTGCAAGTAGCAGAGGATGAGAGCGGGAGAACGCACGTAAGACATAATGAAGTATTTAACAGTGGTGCCTCAGATAGTCATGGTCTTATAAGCGTAAAATGATCATTAGGGGGCCTCTAATGGTAAAATCAGTCATGCTACCACACCCAGGCTGTGTTCAAGGAAGTTAACAATCTTGTGTTTCCACCGTGTGATGATTTTATGCTCCATAAAAAATGGGATCCATTTGATGTGATGGCCGTGAAGCAGAACCAGATCTCTTTTGGCACCTTGCAATGACTGAACGGCTTGTATCAAAACAACATCGTAAATTAAAAGGATGATGTCCAACTATTGACAAACTGAAAGATGTTTACTTAGCAGTCCATTGATAATGTGTAATCAGCCATAGCCGTGTTTTCCTGTTTTGATGTCAAGTCTACAATAATAGATTTGGCTGTCTTAATGTTAATGATACACGTTTCGTCCAGGGTGAGGAAATTATTTAGAACATATACAGTATTTAAGTGACTTTTTATCTATCTGACTTTGCTCTGTCTTATTATCACACCACAACACATGAGCCATCCATGCCTGGGTCGGAGGCGTGGTCCACTCTGAGCTTGTCACCAGCCAATTGCAGGTCACACATTTTTATACATATAGCCAATATGGGCAATTTCAAATCTTCAATAAACCTTTAACTCTTTTACTGCCGCACGTTATCAAAAAAATAAAAAATAACTTTGATATGACAAAGGCTTTGATCATTCACGTCATCCTTGAAAACGTTCTATTTCATCAGATTCCGTCATGTTTCATTGTAATTTCGTATACCGGCAGCCCATTGAAAAGAGATAAAATTCTGCCATCTGCTGGCCATAGTTTTTGATTCCACAATCCATTGAACAGGCAGTTAAAAAAAAAAAAAAAAAAAGTTGACGTCATTTACCGCTTATGGCGGCATACGTCGTGATTTTACTAATCGTTATTAAACGTTTTTGGCAGTCAAAGAGTTAATGAATGTGGGAGGAAGCTGGAATCTAGTAACTGAGTTTGGAATTCAATCGAAATGGACAAGTTTCTGAAAAATGAAAAAATATAACTTACAACAGATTAATATACAACCTTTTTTCACTCAATAGTCACAACATAGAAACATTAAGATTTTTTTTTTATTATATTGCATGCGTCTGTTCATTACATCCAGCATCTCCTTTTTTGTTTTTTTGTTTTTTCCACAATGAATTTACTGGAAAGACAATTCTTTGTATAGAAAATATTGCACTTAACCTTCCTATAATCATAAATGTTTTAATTGATTTTTCGTGGAAAACAAACTATCAAACAATCAACTAATTATGTTGTGAATATTTCTGCTAATGCTCTCATAATTAAACAAAAAAAATGTACAAACCTGAAGCATTAATTGTGAAAACAACATAATCCTTTGTGTATTATGTTCCTCAGTCTAAAACAAGCTAATTCTATTAATATTAAGACAATATGAACAAACATTCGCAACGTAGTCCCTGTTTACTATTCAGCGCGTTGAACGGCAACGTGGACTTGCTGTGCTTTCTCATATCTGCTGACACACGGATGGCCAAGGTCATTCCAGACACCTGCCTTTGGTTCAGTGCACCACATGATTGTCAGCTGAGTCCAACATTGTCAATTTGGCCTTTTGGATTCACACAAACACACCGAAGCGCGCACACACGCGTCCATACAGTGTGCCAGTGAGAGATAATTCAACTTAACCGGACTGAATTGGAGGCTCAACACAGAACTACTTATGTGCAATCCAGTTAAAAACAAAACATTGATCCAAAGCCAGAGCGGGTGATTGTGACCGCGTGTGTGTGTGTGTGTGTTAGTAAGAGTAATGACTGTGTCCACACAACAACACATAGTATTACCAAAACAATTTGATTTTTATTAAAATGCAATAACATAATTACAATAATGCAGCAACATTGCTAATGTGGATACTGAACGTGTTCATTCCCGGAGACAACTCACAGTCAGCTCAACGTGGAAGTTTTTTTTTTTTTTTTTTGCATTGAAGTCTGCATTTAAACAGCTATAAATGAATAAAATATGCATGGAAAGTTGTACATATTTGTATTTTTAATTCCAGCATCAATGATTTTCTGTAGCTGTTCTACTTATTAAGAGATGCAAGCGGCTGATGGTATATATACCGTATATATATATATATATATATATATATATATATATATATATATATTTTTTTTCCTGAATGGTTAATTTCCAAATAATGGTAAATGCCCACTTTTTTTGTGCAAAATTAGTCCTACAAAAATCATTAGAAAACTTTTTCCAACGTTGATATGACCAATAACGTTAAATAAATAAGTAAATGCATCAATAAATTAAGTGCTGGATCTATCCCAGCCGGCGTTGGGCCGTACACTGATAAAATAAATAAAATAAAAATAAATAAATAAATATAGATGTAAATAAAAATTAACTAGATTTTTTTTTTTTTACTTTAGAGATATGTGTTTTTCCTAAACTTGAAAACAAGGTTGAACAGGGTTGAACGGGGTGCATGTGCACTCTTACAACCACATTATGTTAAAATGCTTGTCCTCTCAAAAATATGATTTTCTCAGTTGAGTTGTACAGGTTATTAGCCAACTAAATGGTGGAAAAAAACTTTTGAGATGATTTATCCTTGGTCTTAGTTATTTTAGTAGCTGTTAAAGATGTTTCAATTTTAGTGCTCATTGAAATATTTCCTGGTGGAAACCAAATAAAAAGAGACGGTGAGGAGAGGATTGTTGACAGAGTGCATTAGTGAATTGTATCAGTAAGTTCCTCTTCCTCTCGAGCCTTGAACTGTCTTCTCTCCTTTTTGTGTCGCGTTTAATAGATGTCAAACAGGTAAACCTGACACTTCCTTTTCAATGAATGAAGTGTGTGAGGTTTAGTGTTCACCCAAATAAGGACCCACTATGCCTTCCTGAGGACCATTCAAGTGTTGCCCACTTGTCCATCACATACAGTATCATCTATCCAATGTTTTCACTGTGATCATCAGACCTAGCCATGCATATCTGAAATGAATCTATTTTGTCATGAGAAAAGGTCAGGTTTGCATATTTGCGTTTCTCATGTGTAGGAAGTCATCCTTACAGTTTAACCTCAAAGTGTAGTTGTGAAAAAGAAAAAAAAGAAAAAAGCATGCGTCTGTGGAACAAATCACTTTTATATGCTGCTCTTCCTTTATAAAAGTAAAGCGACCTCATTTTAGACCTCAAAATCCTCCTTTAGATGAATGTCACTTTACTACAGGGGTTTTACAACTACAATTAACCTTTACGATGAAAATGTGAAAAAATAAAATATATATATATATATATATATATATATATATATATATATATATATATATATATATATATATATATTAGGGTTGTTAAAAAATCGATTCGGCAATATATCGCGATATTACAGCACGCAATTCTCGAATCGATTCAATAGGTGGCCGAATCGATTTTCAAACATCCATTTTTGATGGAAAAATATTCAACAAAATGTCTGACTTATGGTTAGAGTTCACATCTTAAGCATGGAAAAATGGTATATTAATGGAACATTAACCCTTCATATTTTATTTCAATGTTGTTCAAACATGGAACTGTCTGTTAAATACAGTGGCTCATAGTTATAAAGCTGAAGTTTCAGATAAATAATACATTTTCATACAAATCTTACAGTGTGCAAGTTTACTGACTAGTATTTTCTAAATTTGAGTAAAAAAAACAAAACAAAAAGAAAGAAATCGCAACAATCAACTTATATCGGGATTAATCGGTATCAAATCGAATCGTGACCTATGAATCGTGATACAAGGCAATTCACACCCCTAATATATATATATATATATATATATATATATATATATATATATATATATATATATATATATATATATAGCATTTGCATCCACATGTGTTCAAGTGTTTCCACCTGCGTGTGCAAGCGTGTGAGGCTAATAATGACGTGACGGCTGCTGAGAGTGAGCCCAACTTGAAGGCGTGCGAAGAGGTCATAAATAAGGCAGGAGTACTCCAGACCGGCGTACGCATTCTCTTCCTGTGAAAAGCTGCAATTACCATGTCAGCTGTTCAAACGCTAACATGGAGGAAACTACCCCAGCTAATTATTCACTTGCTTGTTCAATCAGTAAAAAAGAATGAGGAAACTGTGACATTAGCAAAAGAGGACGATGGTACTCGAAAATATATCGTTAACTGTGGTCATTATTATTCAAGTTTTTACAGCTGTAAGAACTGGGGTTGTCACGATAAAGGCAATATCGTGATATTGTGATATTAAAACTGCCACAATATCGTCGTCGTCATGTTCACAATATTTAAAAGGAACACATCTGTTAAAAATAGTCAAGTTGATTTCCATTTGTGCAGTTCTAGCACCCTCTAGTGGCTCGTTTATTAGTGCAATTTAATTTTCATTAAGGATGTTTTGGCCTTCTATGTTTAAAATCTATGCGAATTGTCAGATGAAGGGGAACCTAATTTGCTTGTGATCAATTTTGATCAATGTGTGCTTGCATTAGCAAGTAAGTGCCTCAATATTGTTATTCGAGATTGTAGGTGGTTTATATGCATTGCTGTTATGAACAATCTACGTATCAAGTATGTATCCATGAAAGTGTACAATATCCACATCCACGGTTCACATTTTTGTGCCATTCTACTTAGTGTTAGAATAATGCTCATTTCCCAGAAGCAGTGCTAAGCAGACATTATAGCTCACCTGGTGAACTTGACCCCTGAAGCAGACATAAAACTGAATGTGGGCACCTCACTAGTCCAGGTGCTTTGGTGTCAACCATGAATCAAAATATCTCTATTTTTAGTTTGAGTGGGAACCTTTGCTGCAGTTTCTTCATTGCTGTTTTATATAGCGCAGTCTTTAATACAAGAATGCAAGATATGTGGATTTGAGCCTGACATTAATGATGATTCTTTAACTATAATGAAGTAAAAAAAAAAATATATATATATTTTATACAGGATTCTATCATTACATGACATTTTTGTCTAAATGTTTGTCCTGTTGAGAAATTGAGAGCTCTCTGTTTAGTTTTCTTGCCAAAAAGGGATCCTTGAAAGACTTTTTGAGCAAATACTACTGTTTGAAAAGTGCTTTTGTGAATAAAGTTGTGGGAGCGGTAACATTCTAAAATACATCTTTATTAGCACATGTGTCATCCACATAATACTAGATTTCACTCTAATATATATATTTTTTTGTTTCTTGACTTTACTCTCAGGAGAAGATGCTTCAAGTTTAACTGATCTCTCAATCATATCAAATCCTTTGTAATCTATTCTCATGTAATTTCAGTGAAAATACCTCTGGTAAAAAGATGGATGAACTACTATTAAAGCGTTATATTAGATTAGCTTCAACAAAATGTAAACGTAAATTTAGCTATCTAAGCAATTCCACTGAATTCTCTTTCCTTTCCAAAGTGTGATATGTTCCTGCTACCAAGCAATGGCCCAACATTCCGATGCAAGTTCAAGTACATTATTTATTATAGCTGCACTTAACTATGAGTGTGTTCTTTGACATCATATACACACACGTACACCCCCACACAGAAATGTGTGTTTGCATGCATGGTCCAAGACACGTGCAGATGCAGACACACACACGGTCGTCCACCTGTCTGCAACTGACAAATACTGCCATGTCATTGTTTATTGTGTTTCAAAAGGATATTACTGATTTTAATTGAATTGGACGGGCTCCCTTAATCCCCGGGGTTATTTGAATGTAGCGCACCAAAAATTGGAATGGACATGATTATTGTGAAGACAAAAAGTCTCTCACAATCCATCTTGTCATTGTATAAGCCGGCTGACATGTTTTGTGGGTCACACAAATACAAAATGGCAGGGGTATCATTTTTAAATTACATACACTTAAACTGATCACATTCATTGTCGCGCTATTCTGACGCAACAAAAGATAGTTCTAATATTGTCAAACAAAGAAATCGATGTAAAAAAAAAAAATATTGAGATGAGTACAGATGTCAACAGCATTTTGGTTTAAAAAAAAAACAAAAAAAAACGTACTTTTTGTCCGTCAATTTAAAATCGGTATGCTGAGAATATAGTCGGTAAGTTTTAGGTTCACAATTAAAGTGGTACTGTAATTTGAATTCAAAGATGAATATGGGAAATAAGTTCAAAATTCCAGCTTTTATGGTTTTTAATACTATAAAAACACACTATATAAATACAGGATGTATACCCATGAACTCCTTCTCTACACCTCTGGGCTTCTGTTAATGTGTGGTGGTGATTTTTTTTTTTCCACTACCCTCACACCCCCAGCCTGAATTTTGCCATTTTGTGTTTGTTTTGTCAACAGCGGGACGTTTCTGTGGACAGACAGTTGTTTACCCCTCCAGCCAATCGCAGAGCAGAGGGTCGCAGGGGAGGGGTGGGGGGGGGAGGTGGTCATGTCAGTCACTGTAGGCAGACGAGGCCGGGCGAATTTGGCGTGCAGTTTTTTTTTTTTCACTCACTCACTCACTCACTCACTCACTCACTCACTCACTCAAGTTTACTTCATTAAGTCACATGGTCTCCCAGGCTTGTGTGAGTGAGTGAGTGAGTGAGTGAGTGAGTGAGTGAGTGAGTGAGTGAGTGAGTGAGTGAGTGAGTGAGTGAGTGAGTGAGTGAGTTAAAAAATAAAAAAAAATAAAAAAAACAACAACCTGTGCGTGCTGTCAAGTTGAGGCGGGAGTGACATCATGCAGACAAAACAAACACAAAATGGCAAAATACAGGCTGGGGCGGTGGGGGTAGAGGAAAAAAATCACCACCACACATTAACAGAAGCCCAGATGTTTAGATTGAGAAGGAGTTCATGGATATACATCCTGTATTTATATAGTGCATTTTCCTGAGTGAAAACGGAAGACCCCGCCTTTAAGCCTCCAACTCACTCAGATGGTCACATTCTTCAGTTTAAATACTTTTTCAGGCCTTTATTGCAGCCTGTTTCGGTTTGTTTCTGGGAGATTTTTGCCTTCAATCTCCTCTTCAGGATGTAAAACGAATGTTCTATTGACTCCTTACTGACCCCTTTGCTGAGTACCTTTTACAAATTGCAATTTTTGAACACTTCACAATGTTTATTTCTGGAAAATGAAACTGACCAACTGAACCCTTATTGTATTCATCCATTCCCTTCACCATCGTGCTCAATGGCAACACCGCACAAGTGTGCCTCTCCGGTAATGCCTAAACACACATGCTATGAGCGTTTGAGGTCAACTATCTACTTGAAAAGAGATTCATGAGAACTTGCAACGAAACCCGTGAAGAGCCAAGCATATAAAAATAAGGGTTGTCAGACTCAACGGTGCTCTCTCGCCAAATTTAGCCTCAATGATGGATGGGTCATTTTATACACCATTAATCCATCCATTTGTCAATTACTAATGGAAATTTGGGGGTTAAGGATGGGAAGGCAGGATTCAGGAGCTGTCAAGTAGCTGTAAAGCCACCTTGCACTGCCGCCGAGTCGCTGACTGTGATTATGGTGTGTCTGCGAGCTAACTGAAAAGCTCCAAAAGAGGTGCAACGGGCGATAATGATGTTTATTACCCTTCATGCTCATTATCAATGCTGTCATTTCCTGTGGTGATTCATTGTGTGTTGTTTTTATTGTGAACAGCTTTGGCTGAGCGCCATGCATTGTTTTGCTGCCTAATGAGCATCCACTTCTTAACAAGTGCCTTGTTGATGACATGGAACATTACAATCAGAAGATAATACAGATGGATATGTTCCCAGACAAGTTTTAAACTAATAATGACATGAATGCCGGCTCATTTTGAGAGATTCTACCAATAAAGGTTTAATTGTGTAGACAGTGATTCTTTTTTTTTTTTTTTTTTTTATTGAGTCTTTGGAGAGTAAATTAGTGAGACGGAAGTATTTCAAAGCTCCCATGTTTTACTTTTTTTTTTTTTTTTTTTTTGGCTATTTGTTCAACATTAAACTTGTCAGCGGGCATTCTGGTCACCAATGCTAACATCTAAGTGTAGTTCAAAATAAAGATAGATCAAGAAAGAGAAACAAAACGATGTGAAGAAGGTTAATAAAGGGTTTATTATGACCTATTTGCTGTCAGTCCTCATGGATGACCACATAGTCATCCCATTTCCCGCGTTTCTGACTGATGGCCAGACATCTCTTTACCAGTCGGGGTTACTGGCATGCCCGCTTTCGGCTCTGATGATCTCCTCTCGCTATTTCCTCTGCTCACTCTCCCAAACACCGTGGCCATCCAGATTAAAGCCGACGGTCCATTAGGCACCTGGGGGGGGGGGGGTAACCACAGACATGCAGCTGGACTGCAAAGCTAAGGTTTGTGCGGTTCTCTGCACAGGTGGGCATTCAGTCAGTAGTGGCCGACTGTCCGTCACTCCGTCACTGATGGACGTCCATTTTGCTTTCTACTGATGAATGACAAGAAACTTTAACAAAATATGACGTACTAAGTCGTAGTATTGACGGAAGTGAGCGTAATCGTCACTAACCGGGTCAAGTACCGGCAGACTTCTCAGTCACTGACGGACACTTGTTTTAATGATTGACTAATGGAATGTCCAACTGTCTGTCTGTCCTAAAATAGTGGTGACGAATCGATGACAGAAGTGGTTAAAATATGACGGACTGATGATTACAGTTTGGTACGGTTTAAAAAAACAATGACGGACTGACGATGACGGGCCAGCAAAATTTTGTAAATTGCCCACCTCTGGTTCTCTGTTTCAATATTTGTATTGAACATATTTATCATTACCGTAATTTCCATGAATATGCAATGAATTAAAAAAACAAACAAAAATTACCCATATTATACAAACATCAACAAAAAATCCCCCCTCAAATTTGATAGTTGTTTACCAGTACCCTACTTTTTTTTTTTCTTTTTTTTTTCCATTCCAACATATTTAATGTCTAAAACAAATGTATGTAATGTAAAAATGTATATAATATAGACTGTCTGGCATTGCTGGAAACATTTTATTTAATCTTCCCGTTACAGTCACAGGAGTATACCTAAATAAGTGCTTACCTGTTGTTGCCTGTCCTTATATTGATGTTCTTCACAGCACTGGTTTATTGACCCAAACTAAGTTGATTTTCTGTGCTAGTATATTGTTGTTAGTCCATTATGCTCGTGCAACAGTTAGCTACATTAGCTTGCTAGCATTGGTCGTAAGCCGTTCACGGCATCTATTATGATCATGCGCATGTCGTTGGCAATTGGCATACTCTAGAGTCAACATTTTGGAAACCAAGATTTTAAAAATGCTTCGAATGACTATAATCATAGGTATGGTTAAAAAAAAAAATAATAACCTGGATTTACAAGCATTTGTCAGGTTTTTCTTAAGAATGCATTTTTAAAAAAATTATTTCTCCCAGATTCACTTCTCCTGGTTAAAGTGAAAACTTTCCAACAACCTGATTGATCACTCACCTTTTACTTCACTTAAGTCATAATTATCAAAATCATTTTAGAAAGTCATGATTTTAAAAAAAAAAATGTAAACGGTGTACATTATGATTCCTTGCTATGTTGAGGACTTTAGTGAACATGTTAGCGTTATAAAGTTTCATCCTCTCTGTCAGCTTTGCTGATGTGGTCTTGTTCCAGCTTTTTGCCAGTGATGAGTACAAATGGACGGTGCTCGTTCTATCGGCACAGGGGGAATAATAGCTCACAGTTAGGCCCTATACACAACAGTCACACCTCACTGGAAACCATTACGGCAACGGAAACCAAATCATTGCAGGGGGCAGCCAGAGAGGACTTCTTGTAAGTGGGTTATCTCCTTCAATCATCATTCTTGTGAGACTGCAGTCTTGTCACCAGTTTCACCTTCCAGAGGGATATAATCTGCTTTTATTGACATGTCTTTTTTTTTCTCCCTTTTTTTTTTTTATTGACCAAACAATGATGACGTATTGGAGGGAAATGTCGTTTTTGTGGAAGAGGAATAGCATCATGTTAGTTTAACTCTTTGACCGCCAAAAACGTTTAATGACGTATTCTGAAATCCTAACGAATGCCGCCCAAAACGTTAATTTACGTTTATTACTGTGTTTTTTTTTTTTTCTCTCAATGGGCAGCGCAATGTCTTGTGCAGCGCTGCCTTGTCAGTAAGCAAAAAATATTCGTGTCAAAGTCACTGTTGTGCAAAAAAAATGTATCTTTTCACAAAAAGCTTGTTTTTCTCTGAATATTTTTGTATTTTCGCTTATGTCACTCAAATGACCTAATTTCAAATGGTGATCGCTAAAGAACGGAATAAGGTAGAAACATACTTTTTTTTTCCTCATGAAAGAATGGATTTATGTCGTTTGCTTTGAAAGATGAGTAAAAATGCTCCAAATCGGCTGGCACCGGGGTTTTTTGGATAACGTCTGGCAGCCAAAGAGTTAAAAAGGGAAAAGGGAAAGTATCAGCTTTAGAAGACACTAATTAGGAAGGAAAGACGATTTTTAAGGTTTTTATGTCAAAATGTTGAATTTTGGCTGGAGCATGTACCTCTTTTTTTGTGGTTGCATTGAAAACGTCAGCTGGCAGTTCTTTCCCATCGTGTGTCGATTGGCTGGCAGCTAAGCACGCGAGACGACGGATCGTGATGTTGATGTATTTACCTTCGCTGTGCTGACAGCGAGCTGTTCCTATATGCCCTGATTGACTGGGTATCATCACGGCGGCCAACATAGCTTTGTTTAAGCCGGTGAGACGGCGGACGGTTTGCTTATTCACTCGTGAGCCGTCCATGAAGATGAGGGGAAGACCTTCGATCTTGGCTGACATTGCTGCCTTGGCAGTCCAAGCCGTTCACCCACCGGCGCACTGCATTTGGATAGAGAGAATTGATCGGAGTCGAAATGTGTACATTTGGATACTACTCTGCAACTATAAAAAAAAAAAAATGCTCGTGCAACTTTAACAATCATTCCCTGATTTCACGACATTGTGATATCTAAAACCATTTCATATAGAGTGGTAAAGTTGGACTCCATTCACTATCAAGATTTATTTATTTATTTATGTATTTATTTATTTATTTATTTCAATCTTATACGCCCTGGATGGCCTCTGTAACCAGTCGTGTTGTTCCGATACCGTTTTTTGGCCCCCGATATCGATTCCGATACCAGCTTTGCAGTATCGGCCGATACTGATCCCATAACGATACCTAAGGTTTTTGGTTTTTTTTCCTTTCCTCCACATGAAAATGCTGTCCTGCTATTGGTTCAGAGCATTCGAGGGCCAATAGGATATTTTAGATCAGCATGTAGTGAACATGTTACTTGTCACTGAATGTCGTGCGCAAGCAAGACACAAGATGCTGCATCCAAAATCCTATATTAGCGTTGGAATTAATGGTATCGGCATGTTACTTGTGAGTACTCACCGATACCACTTTTTTAATGCAGTATCAGGGCCTCTACAATACCAGTATCGGTAACGGAACAAAACTAGTAACCAGTCAATGTGACCTGGATATGCTAACCAAGTACACATTTCCAAAACTAGCTTCTGATGCTACCTTTTTTTACGCTAAAATGGTGCACTGACAGGCCAACATCTCGCTGTCAGGAGATTTCACAATGAGCACCTGCCAAACGGATTAATGGGCCGTGCTGGATAAGATGATCGGGTGTTCTGCAAGTGGCCTGCAACGTCAGCGGACCTAACGGGTTGTGACTTCTTTTTTTATAGAGTAAGGTTTATGCACCCCCCCCACTCCCTGAAACCCGAGACCAGCTGAAAAATTGTTCCATTGCTGTATGCATGATTATTTTGGGTATGCTGCAGAAAGTTGACAGAGTTGACAAATTGGGGGACTGTACGTTTAAAAAGTACATGTTATGTTGATAAATAGTTTTATGTCCATAAATCTTTTTTTTTTTTTTTTTTTTTACAAATAAAGCAACACTAAGGGACAGTTTTCGTTGATGATAGCGGCACCATATGGACAAAAGTGATAGTGTTTTGCCTAGGGGTGTGAATTGCCTCGTACCTGACGATTCGATTCGTATCACGATTCACAGGTCACGATTCGATTCGATACCGATTAATCCCGATACGAATTTCTAAGTCGATTGTTGCGATTTTTTTTCATTCAAATTTAGAAAATACTAATCAGTAAGCTTGTAGAGTGTAAGATTTATATGAAAATGTATTATTTATTTATCTGAAATTTCAGTCTTATAGAGGTTGTAATCTGTTTCATGTTTGAACAGCATTAAAATAAAATATTAAGGCTTAATGTTCCGTTCATATAACATTCTTCCATGCTTAAGGTGTGAATCCTAAAAAAAAAAAAAAAAAAAAAAAATCGATTTTGCCTATTATTGAATCGATTCGAGAATCGCGCGATGTAGTATCGCGATATATCGCCGAATCGATTTTTTTTTTTTAACACCCCTAGTTTTGCCTATAAGGAGACCACATTTCCCATGAGGACCAGTACATAGCATCGTTTTTTTTGTTTGTTTTTTTGTTGTTGTTTTTTTTCAACTCAAACCACGAGTGAAAAAGCTGGGCCAATGTTGATACTTGACTGCCCTTTTATCCGTTAGCCTCCTGTTTTCTTTTTTTGTCTCCTCAGATTAGGGACGTAACGATATCCAAACATCACGATGCGATATTATCACGATATGAACGTCACGATACGATAATTATCACGATATTTTGGGGGGTAAGATACACATACTAAAAAAAGCACACTATTGTGCTTTTGTACATAAAAGGAATGCATACAAACCACCTACAATCTCTAAGAACAATATTGAGACACTTACTTGCTAATGCAAGCGCACATTTATCGCTTTACAAGCAAATTAGGTTCCCCTTCATCTGACAATTTGCATAGATTTTAAACATAGAAGGCCAAAACATCCCTAATGAAAATTACATTGCACGAATAAACTAGCCACTAGAGGGTGCTAGAACTGCACAAACGGAAATCAACATGACTTTTTCAACACGTGTTCCTTTTAAATATTGTGAACACGACGACGACGATATTGTGGCAGTTTTAATATCACGATATCACGATATTGCCCTAATCGTTACATCCCTGCCTCAGATAAAACTTTTCAGTTGTTCTGCAGATTCTGCCATGACAGCATGACAACGCGGACTTGCATATGAACATTACGCAAGTCCATGAGCAGCAATCGTGCATAGACGTACAAATGGAATTTCGTCTTTGTGACAAATTGGGAAAGGGGGAAGTGACATATGCCATAAAGCAGTCCACAGGGTTCCTGCCACCCTCCTCAAAGTTGCTTAGTGGCAGTATAAGCGATACAGACCACCTCAAGGAATGACAACCATTCAACTAGCTGTAAGTCGTTTCATCAGAAAAGTTTTATATATGATTTTTTTTTATGAAGTTTGAAAAGTTTCTTATTCTTGCTTTAAATGAATTATTTTTGTATTTATATTTTTTAAGATCAGGAACTACAAATTAGAAGAATAGAAAATTGCTATTAATCAATGCAATTTTAAGGGAAAATGCTATATTGGATTATATAAGGCTTTCTTTAAAATTATCTGTCGTTACTTTTCTTTGGAAATTTCAGAATTACTAGTATTATTTACTGTAGGTATCAGTGACTACTCATGACTTAAGTACTTGTATACTGGTATCAGTCTGGGGGAAAAAAAGTGAATAAATGAAGAAAATTACAAGAAAAAAAACTAGTGCTGTCAAAGTTAAAGTGTTAACTAATTAATTAATCACAAAAAAAATTATCGCATTAATCATTGTATTACCACAGATTAATCACACTATTAATTTTGACCACAGATGATCCTTTTTAGCCGACAGTGGATGGTTACATTAAAGGTAGCTGTTGGAGTTTGAGCAATAAACATAACTACATGCATTAAAGTAAAGCATTCAATAAATGTTTACATATGCCGTAGGTCATTTTTTCCCCCATTTTAAATTATGATTTGACTTGATTGATTTGATTTTTTTTTATTTGATTTTTTTATTGAACATACAGCATAAACACACAAACAGAGAGACAGCAGAAAAGAAAAAATTAACATAGAAGAAACATAAAATCAGTCAATAACAATCTGCATGTTCAAAAGGGAGTAGGAAGAAGTTGAAAACTTATCTCGTCCTACCCCTTATTCATTATATCTTTTAACTTATTTCATTTATAATACAGTAGGTTATATTTCAATAAAAGAAAATATATGATCCTGCTCATATAGGGTATATACATAAAATTAATAGAAATAAACGATAATAATACATCCACATACTCACATATACAATTTTCATGACACTCATTCTGGTACATCGGGAAAAAAAAAATACATTGCTACAATTGTACTAGCTTATGTCAGACTTAAATAATGCTCTTGAACTTTTCTTTTAAACATTTTTTTAAACTCAGCAAGTGACTTGCATCTTTTCAGCTCATTAGATTAGAAAAAGCAGGATGAGCGTGTGCAGTGGTTATAAATTTTTGAAGACGTCCTCGTAACATTAAATGTCGAAAAAATTAACACATCTCTCTCAAAAAAAAAAAATAAAAAAATAAAAAATAAAACAGGTGAGCTTCAAATTTAGCGGGCAAAATATGTTGGGGGGGGGAAGCTTTTTTAAGTCAGTGATTAATCATGATTAATCAAAATTATAAGATGATTAATCTGATTAAAAAATGTAATCGTTTGACAATTCTAAAAAAAAAAAACACTTGTAAGTAGGCCCATATTTCAAATCACTGTCATTATATGTCCTTATTTGTGAAAGAGAAACTGTTTGTTTTTGTTTTAATGAAAATGACATACATCAATCATACACATTTTTTTTTTTTTTTTTTTTTTTTTCAACAATGCTTTTCAAAGTCACCCCTAAATTTTGAGAGGGTACGTGAGGCAGGCCTGAGTAGGGATTCAAACCCAAACATCAGAACTGTGAGACAGATTGTCTTAACCACACAATCATCTTTCTTCACGACTCCATTTGTGGTTTTAGTTATCTCGGCTATTCAGGTTGATGACATGACGCTAAGCACATGGCGTCAACGCGTGCCTCATAACGGTCTCCATGCAGACGGCACACAAACGCGCACACGCACGCACGCACGCACGCACGTTGCCTTGTCAGCTAACCCCCTCTAGTGCCGAGCCTTCTGTACAGATGCGCGCAGTCTCCGCCGCCGCCGCCGCGCGCTTCATCTCCTCCTCCTGCCTTCCTCCTCGTCATCCTTTCACAACCTCGCTCGCTGGCTTGCTGCAGCGGTCCGGAAGGGAGCACACCGGAGCACGATTTAGGGACCTCCACCGCGCGCGCGCGCGATGCCGCCTCGGGTGCGACGATTTTTGCGCAATGTTTAAAGTCATGCAGTAAACTTGAGAACCGGCAGGAAATGTGCGAAGTTTGTAGTGTTTCTTGACTGATAATTGATCTTTTATTTTTAATTTTTTTTTAAAGTTGCCCACACACGGCGAAGGGATGGATCACATAATGAGCAAGAAACGGAAGCAAATGTGATTCGGAGCAGAACCGGTGGTGCTTATTTTTTTTTTTTTTTTTTTTTTTTTTTTTTTGGGGACGACCCCGCCGCGCTTAATTCGCTGTCGGCTCCGCTGCAGCCGGTGACCGATGTTGCAGCAGAGATGAGTGTTGGACCAACATTTGTCCCTGTTGCACTTTTTCTTGGGATTTTCCTCGCTCGCCGTGGCCACTGCAACCAAGGTGAGACACAATACTTGATTCCAAAAAGTCACATCAACTCGCTTGCATGCCTTTCAAAAGAGCAAAAAACATATTAAATCTACATTTTGGATTATCTGTGCTTTATAAATCCAACTGCTGTTTTTGTTATAATAAATCTAAATATTTCGCCATAAACTGCTATTATGCAAAGGATGTCAAAATGTAATTACTTTAGAAGGGGTTTGTATCTCACTCAACTAAAATGCGTTCATTAAAAAAAATAACTTGCATTAAATGGTATAATTAAAAGTATACTTTGCATAAATATCATTTTGTTTCATTTCAAGCTATTCAAATATTGAGATTCAATATAATATAGAACATGTAAGACTTTTTAGATTTATTAGCAAAATAGCATGCTAAATATGACCAGCTTGACGACAAATAAAAATCACTAAAATAACTTGATGCGTTAAGAAGATGGCGTGCTACCTGATTTAATCGCATACACCGCAAAAGGACAAGCACAGATTGAATGATAAGTGGGTGACAGAGTGAGAACGTGCCGCGGGTGCAGGTGAAGCGCTACCAACAGGTAAAATTGCTCATTGGCGACATGCGCGTGCGTGGTTAACATCTAAACCTGTTTGCACGAAAGACGCATGACGTTTCAATGTGTTTCAGGCTGTGTGAATGTGCGAGTTAATGTGCAGTTTAAGGTCGCAGGCGCACGGTGTAAATTCGAGTGTCTGTGATTGTGTTCACACTCCCACACGTTCCTTTGTGTGTCTGCGTGAAAGTATATTGCCACTTCCATGCTCTCTTGTGGGTCGTCATAAGCACGAGAGCAATCAATCAGGTTATTGATGATTATTTTTTTCTCCTTATTTTCTGGCTTTACCCAATTTAATTTGAATGTGCGACTGTGCCCTGTTTGTCATAGTTGGGAAATAATCTATTAATTTTTCTGTCGACAATATGTCGATTAGTTTTGTTGGCGTGTCACTTCTTATCGAAAGTATTTCTATATTTGGTATTCTTCCAATATTTTCCAATGGGATGAGCATGATAATCGTTTGATTGTTAATAATTGTGCTGATTGCGTGGAAATGATTGTTGATGAATTGCGTCTTGAGGCAAACGTGACAAGTGCACCGCTCGCCTGCGCTGTCAGCACTGTTGATTCAGTCTCAATTAGTCGGCATGACATTAGTGAGCCAAGGCATCCATTCGGAAAAAGCTCGCCCGTACACCACCAAACAAAAACATCACAAAAAGCAAAACAATTAGGATCTCTATTTACCCACAAATTGAGCGACTGTGTGAAATCTGGGCCTGGTTAATTGAACACAAAGTTAATTCATTCGCAGGAAGCCATCACTTATTTTCTTTGTTTATTCTACCTAGGGATGTTCAATACCACTTTTTTTTTTTTAGATTGATACCAGTATGAGTACTCAACTCTTGAGTAGTCACCAATACCATGAACCGACACCACTATTACTAGTAATTATAAGGAAAGATCCATACAACAACATAACATTTTTTCTGATGAAATTAATGGCAATTTTCTATTCTTCTATTTTCTAGTTCCTGATCATAAAAATGCCACAGTTGCGAGCACTGAAATAACGGCGGGTATCGACCCAATATTGATATCTGGCATCTGTACTCGCCCACCCCTATTGCTTTCTAACAATACATAATTTTCAAGCATTTGTTGAAATTGGATAATTTTCCGTGGTTGCGAATCACTCGTCGGAGAAATTAAGCAACATTCACAGTCTCGTAACTTTTCCCGCCAGCGTAGTTTGGTTCAGGATGAAACTGCCATCAAGAGGCATTCGTAACATTCAGTGAGATTATTCTATTCCATTACATTGTATTGAAAGAAATAGGTCATTTGTTTCCTCCACAATCAAAAGCACATCACCTCACTAAGTATTGAATAATCATTATATTAAAAAAAAAAAAAAAAAAAAAAAAAGGGACATGGATTGTGTTTGACATTAGTTAATATTCTAGATCAAGGGTGTCCAAACTACGGCCCGGGGGCCATTTGTGGCCCGCCGTCCATTTTTCAGTGGCCCGCGACATATGCTAAAAATGGCATTTGACTCAGTTCAAATAAAATAAACAAAACGTAAAGTAAGAAGGGAGGGTATCGAAAAACTGGCGCCATTAAAGGTTATTTTAGTTAACTAAAACTAAATTTCAAAAAATATTGTTACCGAAATAAAATAAAAACAAAAAAAGCTTTTTAAAAAACGAAAACCAACTGAAACTACATTTTATGTTTACAAAACTAACTATAATTATAGCAAACATGTCCTTCGTTTTAGTCTTTGGTAATTAATTTAATGCATGAGCCTTTGGGGAAGATTTTAAATGTGATTTTTAGTAGATTTATTTTGATATAAACCGGAATAATGACGTTTGAAAGTATGTCACACAGAAGTGACGTCATCTAGCAGCAGCCAATAGACAAGAAACTTCAGATGACGTTGCTCCCATGGTGTTTTTTTAAATATTGCGCACAAGTAATACACATAAAAAATAAATTAAAAAATAATACTAATACTGAAACTAACAAATTACAAATTAAACTAAAACTAAGCACTTTTTTAAAGAACTAAACTAATAAAAACGAACAGAACCACCCTGAAAACTAATAAAAACGAACTAAAATGAAATATTCCAAAACTATAATAACCCTACTGCCATATTACAAATACATTGGTTTATATACTGTGGCATTTTTTCTAAATATGCAAAAACACAAATAAATTTTTGTACAATTATTAGTACTAAACAAAATTTCTCTTCACAACATTATGTGGCCCTTGCGTCCTTCTCATGTTCTGTATGTGGCCCTCAAATAAAAAAGTTTGGACACCCCTGTTCTACATGGTTGTAGTTCACTCTGGAATGTTATAGACGCCAAATGGTGGCTGTCTACTGCTTGCTGGATGTTATGATGAAGCCGCACAAAAGGAATATTTCCTTAAATCATGTTTTCCTGTCATTGGTTAGCTGTACTTTGTGCGCCTTTATGCTGATGGGGAAACAGAAGCCAACACTGTTCCACTCGGACATGCTTGTGTAAATTGATGCTTTTGAAATCAGCAACAAAGACTTCTGAAGGCCTGCGATTTCAAAGAAAAAAAAAATAAGCTGTTGGAGAACAATCAAAAGAAAAACGACATATAACAACGTCATCTGCAAGTTTAAACAGCATCGCCTTCACATAGGCAAACAGTCTATTATTGAGTCTCCGTTTTTTTTTTTTTTTTCATCCTCAAAAGGCGACAGCAGCAATCTTTCTCAATAATGAAAATTCATGAATCCAATTCACTAACCTGACTCCTTGAGAGCCTTTTGACACACAGGATAAAGGTAATCCAACGATGAGGTCTTTGTCCCTTATTTCCGGCATTGCCGCGGATGTGACTGTTCTTCGGGAGGCCGAGTTTCAGGAATTACAAATCAGAGATGTAATCCGTCCTTGGCCAACGTGTGAGTCATAGGGAAGATCTAACACACTGTGAGAAAGTCTAAAGGCGGCCACAGACGCATGCTGGGAATACTGTACGGTAATTTTCAAGCTGGCGGACCAGTATGAATTTTTGTAACAAAGAGCGCACATTCTTTTCTCTTTGTCGCCTCTTTCTTTACGTCCTTGACCTTGTATAGTATATACAGAAGGTGAATGCTTAGGAACCAGTTTTAGTCAGCTAGTGAACACTAAATCACACTTTATCACCGTGAATGTATACCCCTCTTTAGTCCAGGGGTCATCAACCGTTTTGAAAACGAGAGCTACCTATTTGACTCTTCGGAATTTGTTATTATTAACTCTTTGACCGCCAAAAACGTTTAATAACGATTAGTAAAATCACAATGTATGCCGCCATAAACGGTAAATGACGTCATCTACAATTTTTTTATTTATTTTTTTTAATCAATGTCAAGTGCAAGTGTGAAGTGCTAAGTGCAGCGCTGCCTGGTCAATGGGGTGTGGAATCAAAAATCAAACTAACTATGGCCAGCGGATGGCAGCATTGTGTCTCTTTTCAATGTGCTGCCGGTGTATGAAATAATCTGATGACTGCTCGTAATCGGCTGGCACTGTTTTTTTTTTTTTTTTTTTTTTTTTTTTTTTTTTTTTTACGTGTGGCAGTAAAAGAGTTAATAAGCAGCACCGATATTTCTCTATAAGTGAATACACTGATTAACTGGATCATTGTGATGATGTTGATGCTAATAAGTTGACCAATTAATTATAAAGATCATTAGGCAACACTTATTTCTAATTTCGGGGAAATAATTTCCTATCACTGGTGAGCTATTTTTAGAAATAGCTCACAGGTTACTTAGGTGGTGTTATTGTTGGTCCCTGCTTTAGCCTATATTAAATATTATTAAATGATTGATTTTATTGGCTGTCAAATGGCCTTTTCTATTCCAAAGCCTGCTAAGTGCTTTTATGTTGAACGGCATCTTGGATTTAAGCATTACATGACAAAATTGTTACTTGATAGTGTGCTGACATACTTAAAATCTGTTTCTTGTGATACCTTTTGAATTTGGAGTCGATTTTAATCACTGGATCAAGGCTATGCATCATATGACATCCTCTAAATTTCAGCCTTTCAGGGTAATTTTTTGGATTTCCGTAGACTTTAGTTCATTCAACTTTTTTGCATAAAAGTTTGCCATCTATTTGCATTCAGGACAGATTTTCTTTATGAGGACGCTTTATTCAAAAAGTATCATTAATATTGGGTGACGTGCTAAATTTACCGTAGACAGCACTGACCCGCAGTTTTCGGAATTGTGCAAATTTACATGAAATGAGAGCTGTAAGAGACTGCCGACGGATATGCTGCTATTTCAGGGTGTTTGCGAGGCATTCGAGGGCTCGAGGACAGACAGGAGATGTCATCATTCCGCTGGAGCTCCATTTATTTGCGAGTTGGCCGGCTCATGTTCTATTTATATCAAACCAGTGGAAGTCCCGACGGACCGTCCGCTCCAGGCAGAGGCTGTGGGTGCCCTCCTGAAAGATAACTCTATAGAGGATAGGGCAAAGTATTGATGGATATGTATTGTATGTCGAGGCATATCTAGTGCACGCTGTTGAGGTAATGTCCTCTTTCGGAAGTACAAGTGTAGATGTATGAAATACAAGTCATTGGAGAAATGTAAATCTGCATCCACAGAACAGATTAAGATTGTTACTGATATTGTCATTCTCTGGTTTCAACACCAAATAATTTTGTTGAACTTGATGAAGCCATTTCTGGAGAAATTGTGTGTGAATGCTGAAATGGTGAATGAAAGATAGAAATATAGAATGATGTTAAATGGGGTGGAATGTTGTTGAAGTATATGGAATGGTATTGAATGATTTGGACTGATATTAAATGGCATTGAACAATATAAAATATTTGAATGATATTTATTATGGAATTGGGTGAAATTATATTGGTGAAAATGTGCAAAATGACTGAAAAGTGTGTTTTTCTGTTATATAGGAATTCAATGATTTTAATAATATGGAATTAGGTGAAATTAAATTGTTTTGAATCAGAACAATATTGAATTATATTGAATAGGACTGATACGAGCCCCAACCCTAAAAATATTGAATTAGGAAGACTATGAATGTGCAGAATGATAAAACAGCTTGTGGAGCGTGAATTTTTGGAACATGTTAGAATGGTATGAATTAGTTGAAAAATGTAGAAGTAGTTGAATGGCAAAAAAAATCTGGTAAAATAATAATAATAATAATAATAAATAACTAGACTACGTGCAATTTCTGCAGAAATTGCTTGGGAATGCTTGAAGCTGAATGCTCAAATTTGAATGCATGTGGAATGCTTATGAATGTAAATTGAGAGCTAAATTATGAAATTATGACCTCCTGGTTACTGAGCAATGCATTTTACCAACTGTGCCGCCGAGCAGTATCAGACACCTGGCAATGACGGTAAGCTATATGTACGGAAGTGGGCGTGGAAAGTAATACCGAGAAAAAGTTCACTGTCTGTCCCATTGAAAATGAATGGCGAAAAGTTGATATTGAACGTTAAATTGTGCAAATACTGTTGGTAATGTGGAATCAGACGATAAATACTCTGGGAGGCGTGAATTTTTGAAGCTAGTTGATATGTGACCAGTGTAAATTGGAAGTATTATGTGGGAGTTGTTACGCGGCAAAAAAGTGTGGAGAATAAAAAATCACAATAACATATGTGGGAATGCTTCAGCATTCCCACAATAAAATAATAATAATAATAATACTAACAATAATAATAATAATAATAATAATAATAATAATAATAATAATGGTAATAATTAAGGTAGACTAGAAATAAATACATTGCAAACTGTCCCCAGGGGTGATTATTTGTGCCAGTCCAGTCCTGCCAACAAGTAACATTTACAAATGCGTTATAGTGTTCTCTTTCTCTGGAACCATGAATACAACCCCTCATATTCATCACATTTTTTTTTTTTAGTCAAAGAAATTGAAAGTGTCCACTGCAGTGTATGAGCAAGCGGGCCAACTTTCAGTAATCAGGCCATCCCCTTGAGGAAGTTACTGGACAGGTAAGCAGCACAACGTGGCCTAATGATGGCCAATTAAACAATTAGCTTTTGCCAGCTAGTCTGTTCAACCTGGCAGTGGCCCTGACGTGACATCCGCAGGCACGGAAAGACAGAGAGAGAAGGGAACGCTTCCAAATTCAGCCACCATGAAGCAAATATTAAACCGAGCTCAAAGAACACAGAGGAGAAAAGTAGAAGGGATTCAATTTTAAGGCTTACACGCCAGTCGAGATGCAGTGATTAATTGATATCATAATCTTACAGGGCATGTGTTTTCAAATGAATCAGTGCCCATTTATGGGCAAATTAAAAGTTTACTGCTAATTTGCAAGCCTGTTATTTGTTCTGTCATGATTAAAGACCCGATTGTAAAAAGTCTTCTGAATAAAATTGTGCATTTCAAGGTGAAATGTTACAATTAGAAGTTAGTCTTTTGAAATAACATGAGATTTGTTACTCTCTCTTCAGTGGCACCTCTAAAGGTGGATGATTGCGATGTTATGCATTGTAAGAGAAAGTCAAAGTAAATGACTACGTAATCACACAGCTGGCAGCCACTCTGTATGTTTCTGTTCCACTTAAGACCCATAAGTGTCTGTAGCAGACTTTCAAACTGTTTCTGACTGTCAAAACAACTCAAGATGGCATTTTCTCTGTGGACCAGAAAGTCAAACGCACGCCGACATGGCAGAAATGCATCCGGCCATCGTACGATCAGTCGCGAGCAGCCCGTCATCCCTCATATTCCCCTTTACGCCCGGCTAACAATTTTACACTTCAATCGGAATCAGATTTATTGGCCAAGGAATTTGTCCTCACAGACTACGTTTACATGCAGTCGGGTTAAGGTCAATATTCTGGTTGTTGATAACCCGTTTAAACGTGTGAATGGACAGTTACTCCCGTACACATAACTCGATCGAAACCGCGATGAAGAATGCTTTGCTCTGTTCCGACTCACATTCACATAGCCTGGCGAATTGAAGATGACTCAAGAAGCTGAAGAACCACAATATCTAATGCAGCAGAATGGTTCGAGCCAGTCTGCTGAGGCCGCCTGTTTTCTGTTAAGAAATGATTACAAACCTGACCACACGTACTGAGCAGTCTTCCACAAACAGGTTCACTGTGTTCCAACTCTGCCTTGCATTTGCATTTCTAGGGTTGGAACACCCATGTAACGGGGGGCGTGGCAACCAAATAAAAAGAGAGGGTGAGGAGAGGATTCTTCAGAGAGTGCAGGAGTGAATTGTATCAGTCAGTTCATCTCCTCTCTCCTCGCGAACCTTGAACTGAGTGTCTTCTCTCCTTTTTGAGTCGTGTTTAATAGATGTTAAAGATGTAAACCTGACACATGGACAATGAAATTACGTAAATATATTTAATTTCCGCTTTTAACTCTCTATAGTCAATCTAAAGACAGAACTAAAGAATGGACAGAACGAGAAGCCTGGTGGCATGTTAATTAGCACCACAAAATCAGCCTGATTAAAAAAAACAAAAAAAAACAATCAAGTCTGAACTGGACTTGAAACTGGCTTAATTTTATCTAATGTTACAGACCGCATTCATTGAGCATCAAAAAATGAAAGTTAACGGGGGGGAAAAAAAACAGGCAGTAAAATCATACCTCATTTGGAAAAGGAAAAATACTACATAAATAAATTGTGGGAACCAAAATGTAACAATATTCATGTCACAAAATCACATACGAGCGCAACCTAAGTTTGAGTAAAATGCTGATTTGTTGAAAACAAAACAAACATGTTGAGGCAGACGAGGGCTGATTTTTAAAATGAGATACAGATGCAGCAAAACAAAATGCGGGAAAAAAAGACACCCCTCTATTTTTTTTTTTTTTCCTGTACTGTTTCTCACATTTATAGATGTGGATGAGTTGGAGTTGCCAGCTGCATAAAAGTCAGATCAGATCCACTACAAATGGGCCACAAAAAGACAGTGAACAGTTTTGTCTAAAAGCAGCAAAGAAAGTACGACTGTGGAAACTTGAGTAGGGAAAAGTCTTTCCCATATCAGCATTTAAGAAGGTGAGCATACGTTGCACCACTCTTTAAGAGCTGGATTGGCTCATAACTGTTGCAAAAAAAAAAAAAAAAAAGTCCCATTTTCCTCTCTGCTTGCCTCAGTCTTGTCAGAGAAGCTCCACCAAGATGTAAATGTCACTTCCCTTCCACCCGAACGATAATAGTTGTTATTTGAAGCCCTGTCAGTTCCAATCCTGTAACACGCTAAGTGGAATGATTACGTGACTGGTGATTTTATACAGGAAATTTTGTCACTTAGAGAAGTTTGTTAGTATAATCAGCCGCACCCCTACAGGCCAGTTTCACAGCTCTACACGGACGTTGTTACTCATTAATGCTTTGACTTGCCAGAAGTGTGCGTGTGTGCGATTGTGCGTGTTTGTGTGCGGCTCGCAGTGTAATGTTATCAGTCAACGGTCGCTCAAGGACAGATTTAGGAAGTAAGCGGTCTGTTGCTTATCATCAGATTCTACATTGATGAGTCAAAATAGAAATTTGTTATTTGATTTAAACCACTTCAAGTTTAGTGTGCAGTATCATTTCTGCTATTTCTTCATCTCTCCCAGACCTTGACTTCAAAATATTTACCATCATTATTTGAAAAATACCAGAGTTGTTGCATACCACTTTTTTCAGACCGATACCAACACAAGTGTGCACTCTTAAATACTCACTAATGCTGATACAAGTACCCATACCACTAGTATTTCCAAGGATGTAACGATAAGCGCGATATCGTGATATTGTGATATCAAAACTGCCACAATATCGTCGTTGGCATGTTCACGATATTTCAATGCAACACATCTGTAAAAAAAAGTCAGGTTGATTTCCATTCGTGCAGTTTCACCCTCTGGTGGCTAGTTTTTGAGTGCAATTTAATTTTCGTTAGGGATGTTGTGGCCCTTCTATGTTTAAAATCTACGTTAATTGTCAGGTAATGGGGAACGTAATATGCCCGTGAAGCAAGCCATTATGTGGAGGAACTCAATGTGTGCATGCATTAACAACATAACATAATAATAATAACAATAATAATAGCGTAATAATAATAAAAAAATAACAATAATAATAGCATAACATTGATGTAATATACAAAAGCACAATATTGTACTTTTTTTTTTTTTTAGTATGAGCTCATTCCTTTTACAATATTGTGACCTTTTTTTTAAATATCGACCTCCCCAAAATATCGTGATAACTACTGTATCGTGCGTGAGCTTCATATTGTGATAATATCGTATTGTGATGTTTGGATATCGTTACATCCCTAATTTCCAATACATACAATTTCAATAAATTCACTCACAGATAATTCTGAGCAAAGATACACATGATCATTCACAGTTGTGTTAAATGGCCGCAGTGTTGCATCAACTACTAGCAAGTAAGACTAACTCAGTGGCAGACTTTTTTTTTTTTCTTCATTATTGGTGACTACTAGTATCAGCATTTATGTGAACCCAACACTTTGAAATAAGGGCCAATTTCAAGTTTTTATTTTTTATTTTATTTTATTTATTTTTTTAGGTGTCAGTGTAATGAAGTTCTGCCCCCACACGTGAAAATACAGTTTCTGATTTTACCGTCTGATAGTCTCATTTTTTCATCTGATTGTGTGACAAATGTGCTGTAATTCATGATCCTTGGGGTATTTTGATGAGAGCGTGTCATGTCAATTAAAACACATGGCAACTGTTTGAAATGATGAAACGATGCTTTTTTTTTTTTTCCATGGCAAGGTCGGACTCCAGCTGTATTTGTGTTTCTATCTCAGCCGCACAGCAAAGGCGGCAGCAGATATCGTGGCTGAAAATGACTAAAAACGGTGCACGGCGGCAGGAATGGACTGTTGACAGCAATTTGAGGGCAATCTATCAGTCCCAAAATTGTGTGGCAAGTGGCAGCACTGTTGTTCCTCGCGTTTGTGTTGCCACGCTGATAAATATTCATCCAAGAAAACTCATTCCTGTTATGATAAAATGCCTAAATGAACATGTTTATGACTGATATTTCAATTTCCAGTGTGAAAATGGAACTTTTGTGCGCTGACAGATGGATAATGGCTGGATTCCCCCCCCCCCCCCCCCCCCTCTTTTTCATTTCAGTTGTGCTGCTGGATACAACGTCTGTGCTGGGAGAGCTCGGATGGAAGACATATCCTATAAATGGGGTAAGGATTCCGTGCCCAACTATTACAGTTTCTGTATTTACTCTCAATGTTTTGTTTTGTTTTTGGGTGGGGAGGTCTTTGTTGCATCGACCGGATCGATTATAGTGACGTGTACGTCTTTGTTTTCGGTCAAACGCCTCTCTGGCCTCTTGGGAAATAAGGTAACTTGGAAACAAATAATGAGATAACATCTCTTAGGAGGCTTTTATAATGTGGTTCAATCTTTCCTTGTCAATTCCTTTCCGTTCCCGTCAACAGTCGAGCCACACAAATATTCTACTCCCTTAAAATGTGAACCGGTGGGAAGCAAATTGGGTGGCCATTAGTCCAAATGTCCAGCAGCAGTTATAATAATGTCATATTTTGAAGAAAAAAAAAAATCTTTAATACAGTATAAATACATACGGCATCTACAGGAGAGCATAGCAATGCTGAGTGAATAAAATTTCACTGTGCATTTGGACCTCATTTCACCTTTTGGTTGCCAGTGCTCCAATACAAAAGAAAAATGATTGCATGCACTGTGCCTAACACTGTATTTATGACAGTCTACTACTCAAAAATGATATTTCCATTTTGCTCAGACAGGGTGCCTCAAGCACAACAGCGGTATCCGACCTGACTGAAAATGTGAACACGAGTGTTATGCCATCTGAAGGTATTGCTATATTGAACTGTAAATGACAATTGAGACAATTTATAGTATACCAGGTCAACACTTAATATATATATTTTTTATTCTAATGAGTTAGATTTTTTAATATAATTGCAATTCGTTGAACATTTACTATCTAGGTCAATTATGGGTCCCTGTCATTTCTCCTCTGAACCTACAGCAACCAAAAGTCTAGAGGACTTATTTACGTACGTAAATAGTGCAAGTCTAGCACTAAATTGAGTTTACAGAGATGAGATTGATAGGTGCAAATTGCGTTTATACCGATAAACTGCAAGACCTCCCCTTGCAGATGAATGTAGTTGGCCGCACATGAGACGTGGTCAATTGGAGATTGCCTTTCTTGGTGACCAAACAAACCCCAACAACTCCCCCAAGACGTGACACAGTCAAGTCAGGGGGGTCATGTTCAAATATTTTTTAGATGTTAATCAAATTTATCAAATGCACCAAAATCTCATGACACCACCATTTAGACTTGTTTGTGCATGTCTAGTTTTTTATTTATTTTTTTTAATTTTTTTTTTTGTCAACAAATTGTGAGAATTGCCTCTGCCGGAATGTCCATCAAGGCACAATGTGTTCCCAAACATGACAGAATGAAGGTGAGCCCATTTTTATGCCAGGCGCATGGGCTCGATCTTGTTTATGCCCTTTTTAACATTTGTCATGTCACTGCTCTTCTGATGGTGCTCAATTCTCACAGCAAAAGTGTACCAATATAAATCATTGTCCCTTCAGCAGTACATGACATGTTTAGCCTCTCATATTTGCTGACAACGTTACTCGATGTAACAACAATTTATTACCGCTGTGCTCCCTAATTCCACTTCCACATTGTATAAATCTGTCTGTTGCAGTCCCCAAGTCTGCAAAATTTACTTTTAAGTACCCACCAGTTCTCAATAAATCTCAGTCTGTTTCGCTCCCCAAATTACTCTTACGTTTTCATTTGTTTTCATCTGTCATTCTCCCATGAGCCCTTGAAAAAACCTTTTGTTCTCATACCTCATTCTCTGTTTTATTTTTATTTTTCTGCCAGTGAGCAATTTTTCACATTTAAACCGCTACTTATCTTGCTGAGAACTTTTGATGAGGTAAACTATCACCTAAAAACACCAGCTTTCTCTCTGCCAAGTGGTAATATTCAAAGTTTTGACGGAAGAAGATATACGAAGGCAAGTTTCAAAAAATGCTACGCAAGTTCTTGTGACTGCAATTAGAACAATTTACTTCACAATGTTTTTATATAGTGTCTATTTAAATATAAAACTCAGTCTTGCATGCAGGCACTCCTCCCGCATCTGTAAGACCCGAGACGCTCTTTTTTTTCTCCCCGAGGTCCCCCCTTTCCTCTGTGTGCTCGTCTCCCTCCACGCGAGGTCCGCAGTAGCCCGTATCAGGGTTATGGGGGTGATTACATCATGTAGGTCGTGGTGACAGCCAGCCAGAGTATTGAGGAAAAGGCAGAGGGAGGCCACTACCTCCATGATTAAGCTGTCAGCCCTCTCCCCTCCTCACTCATCCACTATCCACGGATTTAGCATTAATATTTAAGGCATCAAGGTGAGAGGGCCTGAGGGAAGGTGTGAAGATCTTGGGAGGTAAAATAGTTTAAATCCCCTTCTCTTCCTGGGACCCGGCAAGAGGAAGTCAATCCCCACCATATTAGACACAGCCCGGTATCAGGCCAGTTGAGTAAGCCACCTTGTAGCTGCCTGCCGGGGGTGTTCCAGTGGTAACTTGACATTTAAACTGCGGCTCATGATTTGAAATGTATGAACATCCTTAGAATAAGAATACAGAGATAAAAAATAATAGTTCTGTCAAAATCAAAGAATTAACTCTGGAGATTCATTTTCATTATTTAAAGCGGAAAAAAAATAAACTCAATTAACTCATTTTTATTTACTTCCACTTAGCCACTGGCGTGAAGATGGACAGACACGGAATATAGGTACCGTATTTTCCGCACTATAAGGCGCAGCGCATTATAAGACGCACCTTCAATGAATGACATATTTTAAAACTTTTTTCATATATAATGCGCTACAATAGAGGCTGGTGATACGTTATGCATCCATTAGATGGTGATGCGCTAAAGGGAATGTCAACAAAACAGTCAGATAGGTCAGTCAAACTTTCTTAATAGATTACAAACCAGCTTTCTGACAACTCCATTCACTCCCAAAATAAATAAACAGCTGTTTTATTATTTTTTTCTGAGGTATAGTATTAGTATTAGCTAGCGATCCAAGATGGCGGGATCTTCTGTGCATGCGCGTCACCGATCGTGCAGGGTCACCGATAGCGTCTTGACAGCGAGACCTGTTGCGGCTCAATATGGATCCATATATAAGGCGCCCTGGATTATAAGGCGCATGGTCAGCTTTTGAAAAAAATGAAGACTTTTAGGTGCGCCTTATAGTGCGGAAAATACGGTAGTTTTACTTTCGGTTTTACTTGCTTGACGCTTGTTGGGGAAATCTCAAGTAATTTGCACACTTCACAAAACCAAATTCAAATAGCATATTAGTTGTACATCTTTGGCGAGATGTTTTGAGAATTGTTTTCTATGAGAAAAAAGATGGCCTGTGAAGCTGAGTCCATTTTGTTCAACAGCCGTATTTTACAGAAGAACTCTATTCAAGGATCAAAGAAAGCTTTTATTCTAAATATACTTTCTAGGTGATGATTTTAAATTAATTGCAAGATTTTACTCAAATATGTTACAAGTTTTGTAGATGAAAGTAGAAGCAGAAGTAGAAAAATGTGATTAATGGTGATTAATTATGGAAATTTGTGTGATTAATTAACTCATTCAAACCCCAAAATGTAGAAATACGTTTTTTAATACTTTGTCCTGCACTCCCAAAAACGGATTTATACGTTTTTTGTTTTTATGTTAGAGCAAGGCTTTTATACAGCTTCTGACATGAAGAGGACGCTTAAAGCAACTGTACTTATTACAAAAAAAACGGCCAACAGGTGGCAGAAGAGTATATGAGATCAGCCAGGGCCATGTTGCAACAAGCTCTTTTTGTCAGTGTTTTCAACAGGTTTGTGAATAATGAGGAAATATATTCTAATGCTAATTGCTGCAAAACAGAAAAATATACAAATATCATTTTTCTTTTCCTAATGTAAGAAGAGTTTCTTTTTTTTGGTAGGTTTCATGTTTTTATAGTGATAGAACAAAATATAATGTGGACCTTGCAAAATCAGTCAAAATCCAGTAAAATAGCCGGGAGCAAAGGTGATTGCGTCAGTCAAAATGGTTGGGAGTGGATGAGTTAATTAGTTTAGTTGACAACACTAAAAAAAAAATAAACAACAACAATAATAATAGCTATCAACTGTTTACAACCTGTACTTGGCCACTATTTGCAATGTAACATTCTATTTATGCTGATTGTCCATGTGAATTAAAGTGTCCCATTTTAATTTGCTGTCGGTAAAAACCATCAGCATGTCCCTTGTTGGCATGTTTATCAATGAAATTACTAAAGGAGGGTATTTCCACATCACTAGAGAACACATTCACCCGTGATGCTACAATGTAGTTTAGCAATTTAGTAGATTAGAAAATTCTGACTTTATTTATGCCTATTTGGTATAAATAGAGTGAAAATAAAGTTTACAAATAGGGACTTCACAAAATCAGTCAGGATAGAGATGTGTCACTTATTTCTATCACAGCAGGTGTTTCAAGAAATTATGCGCTGAAAATCTTTTTTTTTTTTTGCCAAGGTAATAATTGTACAAGTATGTGGAATTTCATAATTTTGGAGCAAATGAGGCGTATGACTCAAATTGCGGGTGCTCCCTCCATAATCAGAGCGATGACGAAAGTGAAGAAGCTCAGGGTGGATGGAGGAAAGACTGAGTGAGGTGAAGGCAGAGAGCTCTGATCTGGCGTCTGCATGGAGCCACATTAAGTCCCAGTCCGAATGGGCAAACACTCTGCTGAAATATGCATGAGTCATTTCCCATGTGCTGCTGGGTGGGTGAATCGTGAGGGAGGAGGGGGCGGGCCAGAGTGGAGCAAAGTCCGAAGCACCTTATTTTAGAAATGGAAGTCGTCTTTATGTAGGCAAATGCTCATTACTGACACCTTGTTACACTCATGTAAATATCAGGCACCTCAATACCTTGGATTTGTTATCCATTTGCATGCATTTTAACTCCTCCCACATGACAGGACTCATTTCTTCAAGAAAGCTTTGCAAGCAAGCGTATACAAGACCGAAAAGTGGTGCGAAAAGAACTCCAATGAGGCAAGTTCAGGGTAAACAGCAGGTCAAATTGTTTGCATGTTATTTCTGCAGCGGCATTCCCTCAAGAAAGTCTTTTTATCTCAATGTTTAACCAACCAGCATCTTATCTCAAAGCACTTTCTGCACACCTGACACGATTAGTGAGTGAGAGTGCAGTTCTTTGAAGGGGACTGACATATTTTTCCTCCGGCATATTGTGTGATGGCCAGCAGTGGGGGGGGGGAGAAAAAAGAGGAATAATCTGGAAACACTCAGCTTCCCCCAATGGAGGCTTTGAAAAAGGTAGGATGATTTAGCATGGCAGCGTTCATCCCAGTGACCTCTGCCATAACTGGGCTTAAGCAGTAGCGGGGGATTCCTTAATTGGCTTGTTTCTTTTCAGGGACACGCCGGGGCCGATAGCTAATGTGCTCCCATTCGGCATCTCGCTGACAGCTTTTTGGGCTAAACCTCACCACGTGAGGAGTACGGTGGGAAGTGAGTGGGAGGTACTGGAAAGAGTAAACATTGGCTTTTATTTAGGTTTGACAATCTACACAAATCTCTGATAACTAATTTTAATCGATTTCTTGTCCCTTTTGCAACCGTGGTTCAGATCCTGGCAAACAGAAGTTTTTGTGTTAGCCTTTGTCCCGCTCTGCTTTATTGTGAACCCTACGGTGTTCCACAGGGTTCAATTTTGGCGCCCCTGCATTTTTGGGTTCCATCTTAAGAAGGCATGCCATTTGTTTCCCCCCTGTTATGGAGATGATAGTCATATCTACACTATGTGCCCAAAAGCAAAAAAGGTGCTTTCTCATTTAAAACTATGTTTGTCCTTTCTGGAGGAAATGAAGGCCTGGATGGCACTGAAATTGTTTTAATTTAGGTGAAAGAAAAACAGAAATTGTGGTGTTGTAAGGTGTCCCAGTGACCATAAGAATGTGCTTTGCCACATGCTCACTTTTTTCCCCCTTTAAATAGGAGAGTAATTTTAAATTCTTGCTTTTGTTAAAGGGATACTTTACTTATTTCGCCATTTTTCTCAGTCAAACATTAATATTTTGCCTATAATAAATTTGATATTTTCATTAATTTTCATGTACAATTAATTAGTACTTTAAAAAGACATTTTGCAACTTGCTGTCGACTGAAAATGACATCACAAGGGCTCAGGTAACCAATCACAGCTAAGCTTGTGAATGTCACATGACCAAACCTACAAAACAGGTGAGCTGTGATTGGTCACCTGAGCCCTTGTGATGTCATTTTCAGTCGACAGCAAGTTGCAAAATGTCAGTCGAAAATATCTTTTTAAAAGGTACTAATTGTATGTGAAAAATAATGAAAGTTTCAAAGTAATTATAGACAAAATATGAAATTTTTATTGCTATAATGGGCGAAATAAGTGAAGTATCCCTTTAAAGAAAGCTTTTTTTAAAGTGCTCGATAAATAAAGTTGAGTTATATTTAAAAAGAACTAATGAAATGATTCAAACAAGCTAACTTTACAAAAAATAAATAATTAAAAATAAAACACTTAAGAGGGACAAAGAGGGTGCCCCACAAACTACAGGCAACGAGTCAGATGAAATCAAGCACTGAATATTTTCCAATGTCCTCATTCTCATTGAGGCCACAGTCTTCCTTCAATCGCTATCTTTGCTGTCTGAAACATCTTGTCATGTTTTCACAGATTAAGTGTGGTTGATTCAAACAGGATTTGTCTCTGCTGCCGCCTATATCGTCGAGTAATAGCCTTGCACCTAGCCGAGCAATCACAGCGCTCCATCAAGCTCTGACACATCCATTTGTCTCACTCTTTGCGGTCCGAGAGAAAACCAAAGGAAGACACTGGCAACGCCGTGGCTTTTATTGTATTTTGATTTCTTAAGAGAACAAAATGCTCAATCTTCACCTGTTGTATTGTTTTAACGCGCACATGTCAGGCCGCCAGCAAAAAAAAAAAGGAGTTTGATGAAAATGCAACCTGACACTTTCAAATGGGAGAGGAAAAATGGAAATATGGCAAAGCAAGATTGATCGATGCGATGTTGACGTTTTGTACCTGGTGGTCAATGTGATCAATAAAAAGCAAAATTGTGGATACATGGAAGCTGCATCATCACTCGCAGTCACTCCGAGTCATTGTTGTGCTATTTTACCCTTAATAATCACAGAAATTAAAAAACAAAATCTGGAATAAAGCAAAATGATGTGGAGTACTGACACTTTTTTCCTTTTTTGCCTTCCACATACGTAGCCTATTTTACAAGCAGTGACGGGAGTGAGAAACATCTTGTTTCCTTCCCAGCTCGCCGCTCTGACTTCTTGTGGGTCCTGCCTTCCACCAGGAAGTGGGCTTGGGGTCAGAGCGTGGTGCCTGTTGGACAGATACAATTTCACTGGGGTCGAACGATTAGTCTGGCAAGCTTTCTAAAATGCACTTAACATATTACATAGTCAGAAGATGCTGAAAGCTGCGCTTTACCACTTGTGTCTGCTGCTCCCTCTGGCCTAATTGATCGAATAGACCAGACAATCCCATATTGTCTGCAATCGTTTCCAGTCAAGCTGGTTTAGACACCGCACACTGGAGTCAGGTGGCGTCGGGAAGAAAAGACGTCTTATAATTTCACTAGAAAGACAGACGGGCATACGGTGTCACTGTAGGAAGAAAACATTTGTTAAAAAAGGGTTACAAATTTATCTGTTCCGTTAATATAAAACTTTGTAACGGTCATAACGGTCTCAGTTTTGTTTACTTCCTGGTAGATTTTTTTTTTTTTACATCAGCACTTCCAAATATGGGCATGCTGGCAACTAATTTTGCAATGCTAAGTGCAGGGTGAAAAGGGCTTTTATTGCCTTTTAACTCATTCACTCCCAAAAACGTATTTATACGTTTTTAGGTTTTTGTTTGCTAGAGATTTTGTATGAAGGCTTTGATGCAGTTTCTGACCTGAAGTGGTCGCTTAAAGCGATGGTAGTTATTACCAAAAAAAAACAAAAAAACAAAACAAAAAAAACGGCCAGCCGGTGGCAGCAAAGTATAAGAGATCAACCAGGTCCATGTTGCAACAAACTTAGCTACTTAGCTATTATTACTTAGCTAAAACTTAGCTAATTCTAACGCTAATTCTAACAGATAAAAAAATATTTTTTATTTTTTATTATTTATTTATTTATTTATTTATTTATTTATTTATTTTTCTAATGAAAGAAGAGACACATTTTTCTGTTGGTAAGTTCCATGTTTTATAGCAATATAACATGAAAATGGTTGGGAGTTGAATGAGTTAAGCACAATTTTGACAAGTCCCATCCACTGTGGCTCGGTTCAACTCTATTTGAAATACTTTCTGAAGAACCGATGGGGCAGTTTATTTCCAAAGCAGCTTCAAAGAAACTATCAGAACAACGGGTTGTTCTTCTGCCAAATTGCTGCACAACTACATATAAGAAAAATCTCGGAAGATGCCTGAAATTGCTTCATATTTTTGAACAATCTTTGGTCCTGTGATTGAATTTTTTTACATTTGTTTTTCTCCAGTATCGATTTTAACCTTCCGTTTGAATTGAATTCCAAGTAGCTTGTTTACTGTAACTGGAAAACCACTGTGCTTCAACTATTCAGCTTCTTAAAGCTTCACAGAATTTATTTATTTTTTTCCAATTATATCATTTTCTAAAAGTGTTTGTTTTTTCTTGTGTAATTATTTCCTCCAAAGAACACTTAGGCTTTTCACACACTGACAGTCTTGCGGTCTTTGGTTGCCTTCTGTGCCCATTTATCTTTGACTCTGTCCCTGTTTGCCTGCCACCTCCACATCGTTTTTTTCTTTTGTTTTCATTCCATCTTTCGCCTTCTCTCTGACTGCCTCTTCTCAACCGTGAGTGGCAGGTGGCGAGAACACAAAGACAGTACGCTGTGGATTTGTTTGTGTTGTCTTTTCAAAGCACTGTTGTAGTCAGGTGCACACCGAAGATACTGTACATAATGAGATGACCCTGAAACAAAGATACACACTGCGTCTTTAAAGATAGAACGTTGAATCAAAAGGTAAATGCCGGTATGAGATTTGGAAAGAGGGAACAATAAATTCAGGTAGAATGTTCATGTTTTTCTTATGGTCATATCATTTTAGAATGTGCGTCGCACAACCAACAGAACAGCTTTGACTATGAATATAATTTTGTGTCCAATTAAATTGAAATGATTAAGGTTTTAGAGGAAAGGAGAGAGAATGAGAAAGCAATGACCTTTTCAACACTTTAGGATGCCGAACTTGTCTTCATCATTGACTCTCGTGTTTGACTACACTTGCGAGTTACAAGTGCTGATTTGAAGATCTACTGTACATAAACGCTTTTTAAAGGTCTGCTGCAGGGTACGCTTGCTACGGGAAGTAGTCTCATATCAGTTTTTCTTGTTGTTTTTTTTAAATGCCAACACCATTAACATTCACAAAAAGCCCCAAGGAAACTTTTAATACGATACATGGATCCCTTTTTTTGTTTGTAATATGAAAAAAAAAGGATAACTCAACTTTTAATTAATGTTTTGTATCGACTGTGTGTGTTTGCGCTGCATGTTTTCCTCTACCTGGGAGGGTTGGTCTTATCTAAACTGTATAGTTGCACCCGCTCCTCCAGTGTGCGTAGCAGTTTGATCTCACATCAGTCAGAAGATGCTGAGCACACGTTGACATTCTTGCCTCTGCATTTCTGGCAAAAAATAGATATGTAAAACAATGAGCGCTTCCTTCCCATTTTTCCCACGCGTACTTTGTCAAAGCTGGTGGTGGGCGGGCAGTGGGCCGGGTGAAAGGTCTCTTGTCGCTATCCGCGGATGAGGAGTCACTCAGTTGGAGTGGAGATGAACGGCTCGTCACCGTTTAGGCAAATGAGATGAAGAATTCGCACAACAGTTGTGATTTTTCTGGAAGATTGGAATTAATGCAGTGATTGTAGCATGAATTTGTTCAGCAAAAAGCCTTTGTGTGGCTATTCCTGTTGTTAAATTATCCATTCATTATCATATGAACAAATTCCGCTCAGTCAAGTGGATCGTTTTGGTGAACGATAGGGCAGCTGTGATGTCATTGGCCAGGCTTTTAGTCACGGCTCATGAAATCATTGGCAATCTATATGGGAATCATCATAGAGGACGATCACTAATCATGATGCCATGTTAAAGTCCCTGTAAAGTGAAAACAAAATCAGTTCTGAATTGAACTCATTCACTGCCATTGACGGAAAAAGACGTCAAATGATGCATTTTTGCTGGGCTGGCAGTGAATGTGTGAACAACCCTGCCAATTTTTTTGGGGAAAAAAACAAAAATCATCTGTCAACTGTCATTAATTTAGACATTTTTAAGCAAGGATTGTGGTAAGTGGCTGTTTGGCAGCATTTTACAGATCGACTCAAGCCTTAACATATCTTTTACGATCTATGCGGTCAAAATGTGCAATGTGGTATCCAGTCCAGTTGTCGTTTGTTCACCGGATGCGGGCGCTTCATTGAATTTTGAGCGTCCGTCATTTGTCAACAGTCGGTAAACCCTTCCGTCATCCTCAATCCGTCAATATTTCAACTGGAACCGCTGTGTCATCGTCAATCTATCATTGGTCATTTGTCAACAAAATGGGCATTCCCTCATTGACGGACTGACGAGTTGATCAACGGGTTGCAATTAAATTGATGGATGTAAACCCACTTCCGGCAATGCTTAGCCTGTTAATTTTTCAAAGTTTGCCATCTATCATCAGCAGAACAGGCGTCCGTCATTGACGGATTTATGAGCCTTCCATCAATATGCCCTCCTTTGTTAATCGCAAAACTCGTCTTTGTCTTTTTATCGATATGCTGAAAAATCCACCCCCTCCAAACATAAACTTTTTTTTAATTCGAATTTCTAGCATTTACATTCAGGCTTATTTTCACATTTCTTGAAAATTTGAATAAAAATAGGTAGCTGGAAACCCACCTAGTCAAGTACTGCGACCTGGAACAATGGATGTACTTTTTCTAGCATCTTGCTTGTACACATAACTACATGTTTGAACTAGAGATAGACCAATATGTTTTTTCTCCAGGGCTGAGATCAAGGCCGATAAAGAATATTTGGAGCTGATATTCATTTTCAGTAAAAAGAGGGGAAAAAGGTGTTGGTGTCAATTTTTTTCTTAACTTTGTTGTAATGATAGAAAGCATGTTTATTTGACTTTTCGAAATGTAGAAGGTTTTTTTTTTTATCTTATACAAAATTCTTTTTAAATTTCTAGCAAAATGTTCAGTGAGTGCCTAAGATTATAAGTATGTGTTAAAAAGTTCTTTGGAAACCTAAACAATACCGTGTAAAGTGGCCCCACCGTCGTGAAATGTCTGTCTGGACACAGGCTATCACATCTCACTTCATTTTCTTTTTTTTTCCTGATTCTGGTTCTGGATTAATGAAAAAAGTTTACAGCTTTGTTAATCTTTCATTGTTTTGCCACTGTTGTCTTTGTAAAGTTCTGGGTGGCAACTTCCACTGGTTCTTGTAACTTAATGCTCACGATATTATACTAACAGTAATAACCAGACGGCTGCATTCTCTCAGTTGAATTGTTTACTGGATGCCAGAAAGATCGAGTACACAGCTGTGGAGCCCTCCTCCATTAGCATGCGGAAGAGGAACTGATCTATTCAAAATCGTCCCTGCACTTAATACTGTCTAGGTCGCCCGCCCACATGGGCGAACGGCTCAGCCTCGTGAGAATGTGTGGCCTGATGGCTTTAACTGGTCATCTAACTAGTCATCAAGAGCCCTAATCTAACATCTTGTTAAAGCATGTTTTTTTTTTTTCCTTTCTGGGTGGTATTGTAGCAGTTGACACAGAACTAATTATTTAGTATGAAAACTTGTTTTAATCAAGTACACAACGCAGTCACAAGGTCTAGCTGTCTAGCAAAGCCGCTATGCCGCTGTTAACTATGAAAGGGTACCTTGACTTGCTTTTGTTGTCATACTCCACAGCGTTTTAACTACGTCTGTGAAGCTGCAAGGCCAATTAATATTGAGTGGAATAGTTTTGCTGTGTAGGGATCAATAACATCTTGATAGGTGGTCGTGCTCATCGCCCTCGGCTGGTGACACACACTCAGCAGTGACCGGGCTTATGATTTCTTTTCTTGTCTCTGTTGTCTCTGAATGAAAACGAGGCGCAGAAAATGAGACGTCTGTTCAAATAATAAATTCTTTACTCAAGAGTTATACGCGGGAAGGTCGTTGGCAGGAACAAACCAGGACAGACAAAACAACACAAAAAATCCCTAAAATATGGATAAAGCAGTTAAGCTAATTTCCATAGATTTAACACCATAATCAAAATATGATCCGAGTGAAAATCATTTTTTCCTTGTCAGTTAGGTGCCATACAGCGAGAGAGGGAAAAAAACAAAACACTTAATATCAGCTCGAAAATATAAGTTCGACCTCAGCAGCTCTTAAAGCGTCACATGGGCTGAACTCTATCTTCAGTGCCCTTTGGAGGACGGCTGAGGCCTTGACCAACCAGGTGTCACTTTTGTGAGAACACTCTTGAGATCACCATGGCGATGACTGATGGCTGCTCCGGCTCCACCCTGCTGGCTAGCCATTTACGGTGATGGATGTTGGAATGAGAGGAGCGCAGGGTCTTTTGGATTTCATTTGCTCGCCGCTGTTCACTTGCCATTATTGATTTAGGGGTGTACTGGTAATAGGTAGTGGGACACCGCCTGTGTTTGGGTGTGCGGCCGTTTGTGTGTGTGTGTGTGTTCTAAAGAGAAAGTGATTTATTGATAAGCAGGATCCCTAAATGCCAGATCATCATCACATTTGAAACGCCAGACAATCATTTTACTGCCATTATGGAGCAGCTTTATTATTTTATTTCTTATTTGCAGTGTAGTTCTGACAGGGCTCAAAATCGGCCAGTCAAAACGCAGCGAGGGGCCATTTTGAGTTTCAGTTGAACCCTAACTCGTTTGGTGTAAAAAAAAAATCATTTAAGTCCGTTGATGCTGAAAATTCTTCTGATGTTGCTAGTTCTGTAGACGAGCACAGGCCGGTGGATCTGCGAGAGGGACGGGAGATCAACTTTATTGGGATCAATAATCAATAAATCAGTTGATTACTTTTGTTTAATCAACTCTTTATTCACAAATATTTTGAACTGGCAGTGCACAGAGGTTTCTGCATGAACATCCCAGAGGTCTTAAAGTAATCGATTATGAATCATTAAAAAGAAAAACATCACAACAAGCTTTACACAAAGTTTTTTTTAAAGCACGTTGGATTATTTTCATTTGCTGTCATTAAAATTGCATACACATTTTGTCTTCCTACCTCAAGGGGGCATTTTAGTTAACTCTTTTACTGCCACGCGTTATCAAAGAAAAACTTTGATATGACAGAGGCTTTGATCATTGACGAAAAAGAGATACAATGCTTCCATCTCCTGGCCATAGTTTAGAGTGTTTCAGATTCCACAACCCATTGACCAGGCAGCGCTGCACTTAGACGCACTGAGAAAAAAAAAAAAAAAAATTGTTGACGTTATTTAACGTTTATGGCAATATACGTGGTGATTTTACTGATCGTTATTAAACGTTTTTGGCAGTCAAAGAGTTAAAAGACTTCAGGGAGGTTCATTTGGTAAAATATTTAAAGGGATACTTTACTTATTTAGCCATTTTTTGACAGTCAAACATTAATATTTTGCCGATAATAAATTTAATATTTCATTAATTTTCATATACATTATATTAGTTCCTTTAACTCATTCACTGCCAGTCATTATAGAAAATTTGTACATTTCCAATACTCACGTGATATTCCATTCAATAATTATATATAAACCGAATCTACCAAATAACAGAATAGACTCCCTACTTTTTGTCCCGTCCCGTTCTTTTATAATTGACAGCAGAAAAATGTAGGTTTGCCAAAATACAGCCATTTCTCCCATGGACTCTGAAACTGTGTTTATTTCCTATAAAATGGGGCAATGATGTCATCTACCGGTGGTTGGGCATCAGTAAAGTTGTTTCCAAGTTTGATATTTACAGTGGAGCATGCTCAGATTCGCCCCCATTTCGCACCGCTCTAAAAAATACAATTGACAAGTATACTTGTCAAAGGCAGTGAATGAGTTAAAAACAATTTTTTTTAACTTGCTGTCGACTGAAAATGACATCACAAGGGCTCAGGTAACCAATCACAGCTCAGCTTGTGAATGTCACATGACCAAACCAAGAAAACAGCTGAGCTGTGATTGGTCACCGGAGCCTTTGTGATGTCATTTTCAGTCGACAGCAAGTTGCAAAATGTGTTTTTAAAGGTACTAATTGTACGTAAAAAATAATGAAAGTATCAAATTAATTATAGACAAAATATTCACTTTTTATTGCTATAATGGGCTAAATAAGTAAAGTAGCCTTTAAATGCAGTTAATATACATTGAATAAACAAGTCAAATATGGTATCTAATTGGCTAGCTATAAATTACGCTGATGTTTGTTCTTGACAAAGCCTTGTGGTAATTAATTTTTGATTCCACTGACTACATAAAAAAAAAATCTAATTCTTCTATAATATAAGTGACAAGTGATTCAAAGTATCTCCTTCCTTATGTCGCATATAGACAGCCATCTATCGAACATTACCAAGAAGTATAGCGTATCATCTTTTTACCATATTAATGGTTTTCTTCTATAGCACCAGTCATGTACAAGGTCACAAGGAAACGAGAGTCTGTCCCTACTGGCATTCCGCGAACAGATCATAAATCTACCACATAGGAACTTTTCACGCATGAGAGTGTCACCAGGGACTTGGGACCCCATAACAACATCTCACTTTTGCCCCATGCTACAAATTTACCGTTGCTGCGAGCCCCTGTCAGTCATCGGGTCTTAGGATCATGATCATCTGCAGTAATTGTGATCGTCCAGAAATGTGAAAAATGATAGCAAAATATCACTTAAAAGTCCTTTGTGAAGGTGCTCTGCAGACTCACATACGCCCGCATTTAATTCTCATTGTTTTTCTCATAAAGTCACACAGAGCTGACATCAAGTTCCCCAATGAGCGCACACTCTTCATCCATCTCCCTAATACCGATTACTGTACCGGTGGGTGTTTCCGTCGGCGCGTTCTAAAGGTTGCGAGTTTTTCATCCGTCACAGAGGGAGACTAGCGTTGAATAAAAATATCTCAATCGCGGTGACAGTAACACACATACACACACATCAGTGGGTCATGTGCGTGACAAAGACCGAGACTGAGTGAAGAAAGCTTCAGGTCGACACATGAGTTATGGGAAAGGAGATGAGAGAAACTGATGGATTAGAAAAGAGAAAATATATACCAAGGCAAACCTGAACATTTATACAACAATGATGATAATAATCCTTGGACTGGAACGGATTTGAAAATCTAAGGTCATAATTTGGAGGGTCATACATTCATGTGAACATTCGTGTGTGTGTATATATGAGGTGAAATTAACATGAAGCCATCAACTCACTATGCCAACAACACATTGTACTATGTGACAAAGAATTTGAAGATATGAAAAACTGGTTATCTATTTCATGCTCATGAATACACCTCAATATACACTGTACTGTATATTAACATGAATTCACGTTATTAGATATTAGGGAAGGCTTTTTACAGGCGCTTTTATGTGAAGTACCTGCCAGATGAAACGGGGGTAAAGAGGGCAGAAAACCATACTGTTTAACAAATGACTTTTTTTTAAAATTATTATTAAAGACCGCTGTCTAATAATAAGAATGACTCGACTTTTATAAGAACCTAGATGATATCCTCAACCCCCCTCTGACACAACCGTGATGCGCTATAATAAACTATTCTAAAGGAGAGTCGCTAAGGGCTCTGTCTGACATTGCTACATTGCTTTTTGGTTTGGGGGGGGGGGGGGGGGGTTTCACTGGCTTGCTCAGTTGTCCTTCAGCAACCGCTGGAGAACACACATTCGATTTACGCACTTTAGCGTACTGTGGACGTTAGTATCATGTCGTGGCGTTGGTTTGAAAACATTTGTAAAAATGTGTCATGTGACATTGCTCCTTTATCTGTTTTCAATTGAATAATTGATGGAGAGACTCAGCAAAAGCAAAAAGATGCAAATTCCTGTTATGGATGAGTGAATTTTTACAAGTTCCATGTCGTATGTTGTGTGTCCTTGAGTAAGCTGCCAACTTCCCTATATTATTTAATGTCTATTCATGAGTTTTATTAGCTTTTTTAAAAAGTGGATGATTGCATAGTTGCTTTTGAGTGTTCAAATTCCTCAAAGAGACAGTGTGTAGACATTTCTGCCAACTAGTGGTGAACTAAGAAAATGCGACGACCTAAGTTTGAAGCGTGCCTCATAGAGACCACATTTCGCAAGCCTGCCACCCATTACCACATTCGCTAAGTTTGTCTATTTGGGGTATCCGTAGCAGAAAGATGGCGGCAAAACATGTCAGCCTCCTGTAAAGTGAGGCACTGCCTATGTAATATAATTAGCGATTAATACTCAACTCAACTTTACAACTTAACTCAACCTTCGCTCCCGGCTGTTTTACTGGATTTTGGCTGATTTTGCAAGTCCCTGACAGAATATTGTATTCAATTGCTATAAAAACATGGAACCTATCAAAAGAAAGATTAAAGTCTCTTCTTTCATCAGGAAAAAAAAGTATGATTCTATCTGTTTCCGTTTTGCAGCAATTACCATTAGAAGAGAGCTAAGTTTAATCAGTTTTCACAAATCTATTCAAAATTGTAAGTAATTGAGCTTTTTTCCTACATGGCCCTGGTTGATCTCCTTTGCTCTGCTGCCACCTGCTGGCCGTTTGTGTAATAACTAGCATTTCTGCCACCGTTCTTTGCAGTTGAGAGGCTGCATCAAAGCCTTCTGTATGCTTTACCATAAAAAACAAAACAAAACAACAACAAAAAAACGTATAAGTACGTCTTTGGGACACTTAAAACATTTAAAAAAAACGTATTTACACGTTATTGGGAGCAAATGAGTTAATTGTTCATTAGCACGTCAGTGTCCAGCCCAGGTGAGCTATTTTTAGAACAATCAGTGTCCCACCACTGGTGAGTTATTTTTAGAACAGATCACAGTTACTCTACTCTCACTCCCACCCCTCCTTGAATGTGCACTGCAGGAGAAGTTAATTGAAGGCAATTAAGTCTAGTCAAGTCAACTTCAACGAGGCTTGTTTATGCAACTCATTAAGGTGACAGGCAGTATTAACAGTTATTGAAGGGAGGGAAAAAAACTTTTTTTTTTTTTTTTTTTTTTTTTAAATGACCTCTACTTTGTGAGTGGGCGTGGAACATATAAGACTGAAGTGAGGACACACTATCTGAAAAAATGTGCATAGATGTGATTGAACGCATTTTTTGCATATGATTGAAATTTATACAAGGTATTTAAAATTGGGGTGGGCTGACCAGCCCAAAAATTATGGAATTCCTCATGGCCAGTCCTCCTCTGGTGTTAAAGCTGGCCAATACTAAACAATATATGTGGACATAGGAGGTTTCCAGGCACCAATGGTAATAATATATCAAGGCAAATATCCAACAATATAAAATTGTCAACAAATCAGTCAATGAAATGAGCTCATAAAAATCAACATTTTATCCCCACATGACATTAGGGTGTGTTGTGCATTTAAATTTGTCATTTAAACAGTTTTCTTTTCATCTAACCCCAACCCTTTTTATATTCTCTCCATAGTGGGATGCCATCACAGAGATGGACGAGCACAATCGGCCCATTCACACCTTTCAGGTGTGCAACGTGATGGAGCCCAACCAGAACAACTGGCTTCGATCCAACTGGATTTCTCGACAGGCAGCCCAAAAAATCTACGTGGAGCTTCGCTTCACCTTACGCGACTGCAACTCCATCCCTTGGGTGTCGGGCACGTGCAAGGAGACCTTCAACCTCTTCTATCATGAGACGGACGAGGCGCACGGTGTCAAATTCAAACCTGCTCAGTACACCAAGATCGACACCATTGCCGCAGACGAGAGCTTCACTCAGATGGATCTGGGAGACCGCATTCTGAAGCTCAACACTGAGGTGCGTGAGGTGGGACCCATGACCAAGAACGGCTTCTATCTCGCATTCCAGGACATTGGGGCCTGCATTGCTTTGGTCTCGGTGAGAGTCTACTACAAGAAATGCCCGTTCACACTGAGAAACCTGGCCTCGTTTCCAGACACGGTGCCTCGCGTGGACTCATCCTCATTGGTGGAGGTGAGGGGGGCGTGTATTGACCATGCTGAAGAAAGGGACACACCCAAGCTCTTCTGTGGAGCGGATGGTGACTGGTTAGTCCCCTTGGGAAGATGCGTCTGCAGTGTTGGCTATGAGGAGGTCGACGGCTCCTGCAATGGTAAGTTGATTAACTCTTTTACTGCCAAATGTTATCCAAAAAAAGACAACACCTACAGTGCCAGCCATTTTGAGCATTTTGACTCATCTTTCAAGGCAAACACTGATATTGTGTACAATTATGCTATTATTTTCTGTCATGCCCCCCCCCCTAGTAAGAAGACCAACCCCCACCCCCACCCCCACCCCCCCGCGCCTATAAATAGTATTATTTGTCTATAAAATTGTTATAAGCACACCTCTGCATAAGACTGTATCCGTATTGACATAAAAAGATAATTAAAAAAGAAAGAAATATGGACCAACTTGCAACAAATAGCTTTATTAACGGTAACAGAAAAGATTTAAAGTGCATCTGAAATTCAAAAATAAAATTAAATCCTTAATTAAACTACAAACATTTTTTCACTGACCATGTCAAACCATATGATACGGAAAAATAAAATTACATAAAATCAATACACAATAATGCATTCAAACTGATCACCAACATTAACTCAGGAGCACAATATTAAAAAAAAAAAAAAAAAAAAAAAAAATCACTTTAACCTGCAAAACAAAAATATAAAATAATTATTTTATTTATTTATTTATTTATTTATTTTTTTTGCTGTGTGCAAAGCGCGCATGCTCAGTGCAAACAAAACCCCTACACCACCGAGCGAATACTCCCTGTGCACACTCTGCCAATAATGAGAGCGCCACTGCCCCCTAATGTAGTGGAGGTCCAATTGCATCTGATTCTAGTACAGTAAAAAAAAAAAATCTAAATAAAAAAAAATAAAAAAGCATGTTCCCCGAGGTCAACCCCTACTCATTCTAGGAGGCATTAGCAATTTAGACAGATAAATAATGTGGATCATTGACATAACCAGAAGGCTATATCCATCAACTTCATACAGGATTTAAAAGAAAGCTATTAAGATCATTAGATATGTGTGATTATTTTTTTATTTATATAAACAATTCTTCTTTAGCTCCAGATTTTTTCATTTATTTTTTTGGCATTATTTTTGTTTCAGCACTCGTTGCCTTCTGCTGCTTCTTAACACCCTTCCGTAATTTTCTTTGCCTCATTTTTATTGCTTGCTGCTTAGTCTCTCCAGATTAAGATGAGAGCTAATGTAATTTTGGCCCTGGTATGCGGTGGAGATCTAGTCTGGTATCGTTTCTTGTCTTATTAGTCTCTATCTATCTATCTATCTATCTATCTATCTATCTATCCATCTATCTATCTATCTATCTATCTATCTATCTATCTATCTATCTATCTATCTATCTATCTATCTATCTATCTATCTATCTATCTATCTATCTATCTATCTATCTATCTATCTTGCTAGCTAGCTAGCTAGCTAGCTTTCTATCTATATCTCTATCTCTATCTATCTCTCTTGCTAGCTAGCTAGCTAGCTTTCTATCTATCTTGCTAGCTAGATAGCTAGCTTTCTATCTATCTATCTATCTATCTATCTATCTATCTATCTATCTATCTATCTATCTATCTATCTATCTATCTATCTATCTATCTATCTATCTATCTATCTATCTATCTATCTATCCCTCGCTCGCTCTCTCGCTATCGCTATCTTTCAAGCTATCTGTCTGTCTGTCTGTCTGTCTGTCTGTCAAATAACTATAATAAATATTGTAAATATTGTCAGTGAAGTGAATGTGGATTTGCAGTTTCTTTGTTTTTCTCTTGGGTTGAATTTGTTTGCCACGCGTGGGTGTGTTCGGGCATCTGTACTGCGCATGCCACCTGCTACTCCAGGGGCGGCGCTGGTGTTGCAAATTACCCACACTGACTTGGTAACAGTTTGAACCACAGCTGTCTGATATGATTTTTGGATTATCCCTGGCACAATGCAATGGCATAAGAGACACATCCATCAAGGTCTACTGACAGTTTTTTGTCAAAGTTGCCAAAAATTCAACAATTAGACAGTTTTACATAATCGCATCATTATAAATAAGTATAATTGTATTCTACGACGACATCTGGATCACTACTTTCTTCTTACCCTGGCTTGTATTGCGCAGTCCATTGTTTACATTGTTATGTGTATGACATCATGGAATATCAAATGGGCTAAATGTAAAATAAATTACAAGTCAGTGCCACTATAGGAATAATGTTGTGCACTCATTTGTAAAATGTGTTTCACCAGATTCTTCTCTATGATTTATCACTTGTTACTGGTTGCACTGCACTGCTAGATCTGGAAAATTCCTCACATGCGTACAATAGCCGCATGTCAAAAAATGTTAAGTCCAAGTCAGTGAGGACTCTATTGAGGGTAAAGCAGATGGCGTTCACTTTGCGTTTGAGTTGCGTTTTCAAGCGTGCTGTTGATTCTACAGATGATAATGAAACGTGGTGCATCTCCACCATCTGCTTTTTATCATTTGAGACTTTTTTAAATTAACAAAATGTTGTGCTATGCAATCAAATGCTTATTTTGAAATGCATATCTTCAGGAACAAATATTGACTTTTAAAACATCATGCTGTGACAGTTAATGGGTGACGGCAACATGATTAGAAACCCTGCGCGATGCCTTCCCATCCATCTCCTGTCAGTCAATGAGCAACGCGTTTGGGAAGCTGAGTTCGCTGATGGCGTTTTTCCACAAGCTCAGCAACGGAATTGAAAGCATGCTCATTGCTGCCTTTGTAAGAAGGGCTGACAGTAATGAAGCAGGAAGACGCATGTCAATATTTCAAAGATGAATTTAAAACAGTGGTTCTTAGCCTTCTTTAATGAAAATTAAAATATTTTGTTCAAATTCATGACATATTAGTGAATATTTTTTTAAGTATCAAACTTCCAAATACTTATACTATTAAAAAGTTTTTTTTTTGTTTTTTTTTTCCCCAGTCGCTGTGTCCTTGCTAATGTAGCAGTGTTTGTCTTCCCATTTGATGTAGCATAATGATAATTGCAAAGCTGCAATGGAGCAAGTAAAACGCTTGAAAATGACTGACAATTACTTTCTTTTTAAATACTTACCCATTATCCGCTCATCTCCACTCATCTAATGGAGGTTACAATAAGTAATGTGAATGTCAGACGTATACTTGTGTAATGTGCTTCGGGGATAACATTTTATCTACCATAATGCAATTTATTATGAAGCATTACCGCCCTCCATTAGGCCTTCATTCATTGATTTCAACACAATGAGTAAATGGACACATTGTAATTGTAACCCTGTGAACAATTAAGGGTTAAAATACAAAAAAGATAAAAAACAGAAAAATAATTAATATCATTAGAATATTATTTCAATCCATAAAAGTATTTTTATTGTGTTATTTTTTAACACAATATGCCGTTGACGTTCATTTATACCGGAAGTCCCTCCCCGTAGTCACTTGATTGACAGGCAGAGAGTGAACGTTGGAGAGAGGGAGAGAGAGCGCGAGGAACGAGCACGCTGGACGGAGTCACCGCAGCAGAGAAACCGAACGCTCAGAAACAACTTTAACGTGATTAAAACCCATTTATACACAATTAAGTCAACGAAGACAACTGTTGAAGACAAGTGAAGTGATCAGGAACCGGGCGAATCCGCGTTTTTTGATTATTTTTGGCCTCGGTAAGCTAAACCATGCCAAGTTACCTTACATGTGCAGACAAGCTAATCGCTAAGCTATGCTAACGATTAGCCATGCTATGTTACCAGCATATTATTAAGTGTTTTAAAAACGTTTATTGATGCCTAAGCTGGTTGAGTGAAATTTTCGAAGTTAATGTGATGAAGGAAGCTTTTACACATGAGGAGAAATATTACTGAAAGTGATGTTTTTGTATATTTTGAAGTGTTTTTTACACAGTGCTATTGAATGTCATTAACAGTCAATTCTATTGCCTGTTGCATTTCGTTGAGTATAAATAAGTATTGCAGCCAGTAATAATAAGCTGTAATTAATTTGCACTATTGTGACCACCACTATTTTGCTTTGTTAAATAAGAAATGAAAAGATGCATCATACATTTTGATATGAGACTTGGCATTGTTTTGTTAAGTTACATTACAATTTAAAAATGCTTTAGCAGCATTGTTGAAATGGCTGAACAATATTAGAGGTGTTTTCAGATAGACAATAGTTATCTTAAGTTTTTAAGATGAGTAAAATCCTGTTTGTAAAAAACAGGTCAGGTCTTTTGAACGGATCAAAAACCTCGTGGAAGATTCTGGAACCATTGATGGCGAGCCACCCAGATTGAACAGTGAGGAATCATCATTCACGGATCTCTACAGTGTGGTAGGACAGTACCAACGAACAGAACTTGACACGAACTTTTGGAAAAGGATGCAAGCGAGAAAACAAGTGATCACAGACTTTTAGACTTGACTTAACGGACTACTTAAGACGACTCTTTATTTTTTAAAGGGCCCAATTTTATTTTTTTTAATGGTTCATTTTGTCTGTTATTGTTGTAATTGATGACATACTGTTACTAAAGTGTTTTGTTAAGTTATCTGCTCTGATGTATTCATTTATGGTCACAGCCCACTGCACTTAGCTCCGTAGTCTTACCTAGAATCATTTGCGTTGTTCTGTTAAACTGGTTACATCTTAAAAGTTGGCGAGCCAGCCAGGAGCTTTGTGTATGACTGTTTCCATATCTGAACACTGTTATTACGCCACCTAGTGATTGGTTTTTGAATTGCAAGAAAAAAAATCTATTGATTGAAATCTGATTTCTAAAATTGAAAATTAGTTTTGTGTGTTAGAAGTTAGAAATGGAGATTGTTGAAGCTGAAAACATCAAAGTTCCGAACTCTGTCATAGTTAGTGGATTGTCATATACTCATATAGATGAAGAGGTTTTTGATTTTTTGAAGCAGTATGGGTCAATTAGGAGAGTAATTGAAATTGATAACCCAGAGTCAGAATTCTATAAACAAGCCATCGTTGAGTTTGAATCGGGCGAGGCAGTGCAGTCACTTGAAACCCTCCTACCGATAAATAGACCAAGTTCTGAAGACCCTACAGTCATTCACCATGTGAAAACCTTAGCTAGTGTCTACAGTTGCACAGCTGGCACTGGAATAACTCACACTTTTTTGTCTGAGCTTAAAGACATTGCCAAATTGAGTGGAATGTCATTTGAAGATATCTTGAGGGAGGAGTTGACCAGAATAACGAAAACAATTGGAGAACAAACTTCAGAGAAAGAAGCTGTGACACTTCAAGAACAAACACCTCAGGAAACAACTCTTACCCGACCAGAGCGTGAAAGGTTAGTGACTCCACCACTCACTGCACCAACCCAGCCTAGACCCACTCCAGGTCCGCCTTTTAAAATCTTTCCACCCACTGACCCCAAACCAACCACTGGTCTAACTTCACTGAACTTTGCCGGAACAAACGCAACTTGTTTTGGAAACCAGCCTCACACTGAACCAGTTGCTCCATTCACCCCGCCTGTAGTGAGGGATCACATGAATAACTTGCCCTTGTCCCCTGATCAACTTAGCACACCCGAAGTTCAGCGTGTAGTGGTTGAGCACATTGTAAAAAGCACAGAAATCGCATCCCAGTTGAACTCTATGACAAAATTGAGACCCTTTTCAGGAAAAGTTCCTTGTTCCCAGTATGAGTTGGATTACGATACTTGGAGAACTAGCGTTGAATTCTACTTGAACGATCCCAGTGTTTCAAAATCACATTTGACAAGAAGAATTGTTGACAGCCTCTTACCCCCTGCTGCTCATGTAGTAAAACCTTTAGGTCCCCAAGCTTCTCCAATAGACTACCTGAATTTGCTTGACTCAGCATATGCCACTGTGGAAGATGGTGATGAGTTATTTGCTAAATTCCTCAGTACTCACCAGGACTCAGGAGAGAAACCATCCAGTTACCTCCACAGATTACATTCATCTTTGAGTGCAGTTGTGAAGAAAAAGACTGTGAATTCCAACGATGCAGATAAACAGCTCATAAAACAATTTTGTAGGGGATGTTGGAATAACACATTGATTGCCACCCTCCAACTTGAACAAAGACAAAATAACCCACCTACTTTTGCCGAATTTCTATTGTTGCTGCGAACCGAAGAGGATAAACAAGCCGCCAAGGCCAATCGGATGAAACTGCATCTTGGATTCACAAAGACAAAAGCCCAAGTTCACACCCAAGCTGCATCTGTTGACACCACTGAGAATGAAAACACAACTCAAGATGATAGCATCCCTTCTACCATGAAACAAATTCAGAAGCAAATAGCTGATCTTCAGGCGCAGTTGGCAGCATTTACTATCCCCAAAGTGGAAAAACCTGTGAAACCTAAAACACCAAAAACTCAGAACACCAAGCCAAAAGAAAACCATCCTCTTCCTCAAATGCAGAACTCTACTCAAACCACAAATTCTAGAAGGCCCAGGCCATGGTATTGTTTTAGATGTGGGGAGGACGGCCACATTGTCACGAGCTGCTGCAATCCAGAAAATCCAACCCTTGTTGACATGAAGAGAAAAGAGCTGAAAGAAAAACAAAAGGCTTGGGATGAGAAGAACACTTCAACTAACTCTTCACATTTAAACTAGAAGCGGCTCCTGCAGAGGGGCTATCAGGAACCGAAAACCAGCAAAGCCTCAAAAAGAAATCAAAGACAACGGCAACACTGAAAGGGCAACCAGTTAAACATTCAAGAAGAATTCCGAAAGGACTTATTGGACGCAAGTGTACTGCTACTGTTGAAGTTGGAGGGGTGGAGAGTAATTGTCTACTTGATACCGGCTCTCAGGTTACCACAATATCTCAGTCATTCTACGATGATTTCCTTTCAGACTACTTAATCAAGCCAGTGAGTGACATACTAGAGGTCGAAGGAGCCAATGGGAAACCTGTGCCTTATGCTGGTTATGTGGAAGTGAGCTTGAAGTTTCCAAAAGACTTTATCGCCTCAGAACCAGAAATTGACACACTTGCTTTGATAGTACAGGATACTCGTTCCAACAGCAGTATACCGGTACTAATCGGAACAAACACTCTTGATCCTCTCTATGAAGAGTACTGCGATGACACCACCCACAATTCTACCACATTCTGTGGGTATGCTCAAGTGCTGAAAACTCTCCAGCTACGACATCAGCAACGCACCAGTGGAAGGCTTGGCCTGGTAAAATGCAGAGGCAGCATACCTACTACAATTCCAGCCGGTCAGAAAGTTGTCCTGCAAGGATTTGCAAGTGAAAAAACAGTTGGCAATGAGCAATGGGCACTGCTAGAGTCACCAGCGATGTCATCTTTGCCTGGTGGAATCTTCACCGATTGTTGCCTGGTGACCTTACCGACTCAACACCCTTTTAAGGTACCTGTAGTGCTCAGAAATGAAACGGATCATGACATAACATTACCCATCAATTGTGTCATTGCTGAGCTAACAGTAGCTCAAGAAACTATCCAAGATTCTTACCAAGACAAAAGAGCTGCCCAACCATGTGATGAATCCCTTCAGTCAAACAACTTTCAAGCTAAAGCCAGTATATTTAGTCAACAAAACAATGAACCAGACACAAAGTTAAAGTTCAATTTTGGCGATTCCTCACTTCCAGAGGAGTGGAAAACAAGAATAACCAAAAAGTTAAATGACTACTCTGATGTATTCTCTCATCATGATTTTGACTTTGGGCATGCTACAAATGTCAAACATCATATCCGACTCAAGGATGAGACACCATTCAAACAGCGACCACGTCCTATTCATCCACAGGATTTTGAAGCTGTAAGACGCCATCTCCAAACCCTTCTCGATGCTGGAATTATCAGAGAATCAGAGTCACCTTTTTCATCCCCAATTGTGGTCGTCAAAAAGAAAAATGGTGATGTAAGACTGTGCGTGGACTACAGAAAGTTAAACCTCCAGACCATTAAGGATGCATACGCCTTACCAAATCTGGAGGAATCATTTTCTGCACTCAGTGGATCTCAATGGTTCTCTGTCATGGATTTAAAATCTGGATACTACCAGGTCGAGATGGAGGAGAGCGACAAACACAAAACAGCCTTTGTCTGTCCCTTAGGATTTTGGGAGTGGAATCGTATGCCACAGGGAATAACAAATGCACCGTCTACTTTTCAGCGCTTAATGGAAAAGTGCATGGGAGATATACACCTGCGAGAAGTGCTTGTTTTCCTTGATGACTTGATTGTTTTTTCCAAATCCTTGGAGGAACATGAATCCCGACTGATCAATGTTCTGAACCGACTGAGAGAAAACGGTCTCAAGTTATCACCAGAAAAATGTAGTTTTTTCAAGACATCAGTGCGTTACTTGGGACACATTGTCTCAAGGAATGGAGTTGAAACTGATCCAGAGAAGGTTAAAGCACTCAAGACCTGGCCGAGACCTCAGACATTGAAGGAGCTGAAGTCCTTCCTTGGATTTTCCGGTTATTACCGGAGATTCGTACAGGATTATGCAAAGATCGTGAAGCCCTTGACAAACCTGACTGCAGGCTACCCACCGATCCGGAAAGGTAGCAAACCAATTAAATCTGATGGCAAGTACTTTCACCCCAAAGAGCCATTTGCAGAGAGATGGACCCCTACTTGTCAGCAGGCTTTCGAGAACATCATTGAAAAGCTCACATTGTCCCCTGTGTTAGGGTTCGCAGATCCGAAGTTACCTTATGTGCTCCATACAGATGCTAGTACAACGGGACTCGGAGCTGTGTTATACCAGGAGCAGGATGGACGAAGTCGAGTCATTGCCTACGCAAGTAGAGGATTATCACGCAGTGAAGCAAAATATCCAGCACACAAGTTGGAATTTTTAGCCCTAAAGTGGGCTATCACCGAAAAATTCCATGACTACTTGTATGGTAACTACTTCAAGGTGGTAACTGATAACAACCCACTGAGGTATATACTCACCTCTGCTAAACTGGATGCTGCCAGTTATAGGTGGTTGTCTTCCCTGTCCACCTTCACATTTGACATTATGTACAGAGCAGGCAAGCAGAACCAAGACGCAGATGGGTTGTCAAGAAGACCTCAGGGTGAATTGATAAATGATGAGCAGTCGCAAGGTGAAAGTCAAAGGATACTTGAGTTCACGTCACATCACCTGACTCCTGATGACAGCAAATTCTGTTGTGCTGAAACATTCAAGGCAACATGCCAGAACCACATTGTTGCTGGTGAAGGAGATCTCACCCCTTCTTGCTTAGTAGAGTCTCTTGCTATCCATCCAGATGCTATTCCTGCTGAGTTTGAAGAGGAGGAAAGTCAAGGTCTTCTTACAATTCCCAAGTATACCAATGCAGAACTTGTAAATCTTCAAAGAGCCGACCCAGTTATTAACAGCATCATAAAGATTCTACTGTCCCAAGAGCCTGTACCTGGCAACCTCAAATCACAGTCACCTGAGTTTCAGCTGATGTTCCGGGAGATGAGACGGTTTGAACTGAAAGATAATCTGTTATACAGAAGACGACATTGTGACAATAGACCTGTATGTCAACTTGTTTTGCCACACATATTGAGGCCATCAGTACTTACCAGTCTTCACAATCAAATGGGCCACCTGGGCATGGAGCGTACACTTGAGCTGGCAAGATCAAGGTTCTACTGGCCAAAGATGTCGTCTGATGTTGAGACAAAGATTCGGACCTGTGAAAGGTGTGTGAAGAGAAAAAGTCAACCAGAGAAGGCTGCGCTGTTAGTTAACATCCAAACCAGTAGGCCCCTGGAACTGGTTTGCATGGACTTCCTGTCTTTGGAACCAGACAGCCACAATACCAAAGATATCCTGGTTATTACCGACCACTTCACACGGTATGCTGTAGCTATACCTACGAAAGACCAAAAGGCCAGTACAGTCGCCAAATGTTTGTGGGACCAATTCCTCTCTCATTATGGGTTCCCAGAACGCCTCCATAGCGATCAAGGGCGTGACTTCGAGTCTCAAACCATCAAAGAGCTATGCGTTCTGGCTGGTATCCGTAAGGTGAGGACAAGCCCATATCATCCCAGAGGGAACCCAGTAGAGCGATTTAATCGCACATTGTTGAGCATGCTGGGTACTCTTCAGGAAAAGGAAAAAACAAAGTGGCGGGAACATGTCAAGCCACTAGCTCATGCTTATAATTGCACGAGAAATGACAGCACTGGATTTTCCCCATATGAGTTGATGTTTGGACGTCAGCCAAGATTGCCGATTGACATTGCCTTTGGATTGCCAGTCAAAGACAGATCGTCTACCTCACATTCGCAATATGTAAAAAATCTCAAGTCTCATCTGGAAGAAAGCTACCTGTTGGCAGCTGAAAATGCAAAGAAAATAGCCGATAAGAACAAGAAAAGGTTTGATGTACGAGTAAGAGAATCTACTCTTGAAGAAGGAGATAGAGTCCTTGTACGTAACCTTCGTCTTCGGAAAAAGCACAAGCTTGCTGACCGTTGGGAGTCGAAGGTTTACATTGTGCAGAAGAGAGTGGGCGATATACCTGTCTATGTAGTGTGTCCCGAAGGTCAGGAAGGGCCGAGCCGCACATTACATCGTGACCTACTTTTACCTTGTGGGTTCATTTCAGGAGAAGATGTAGAAGCAGAAAGGCCAAAACCCACTCGTAGGCCCAGAACCCGGCAAACTCCTATTCAAACAGTTGAGCAACCACCATTTTCAGATGATGATGATGATGATGATGATGATGAGTCATCATTCTATCCAAGGAACATTTCTGAGGTGGAGACGAGACTTGTTGGACACTTACCTGCTGAAGTGGAGAACCCTACTGGAGTAGAGTATGACAGCTTACCTGAACCAGCTTCTGTAGGAATCAATCCCAACTATATAGAAAAGAACTCGATGGAACAGCAACCTGAGGAAACATTACCTGTTTTTGAATCGGAAGGAGATCCAGGACAATACAAAAAGGATACAGAAACAATTCACAATCCACTGGATACTGAGTCTGAATCAGTGGAACAACAGTCTGACCAAAGACAAAATTTTCCTGATGCTGACAGAGAATGCAATATCAAAATACCTGGAAAGGGAGAAAACTCAAAAGCACAGATGGATAAGTCATCGGGTAAGGAGAATGGAATAGAGAAGGAGAAAGAACCCTTGTGTCTTCAAGAGGAACTAATGGAGGGATCACAATTAAAATTTCAAGTGAATAACGCTCCATCAGCTCCAGATGTTGGTCGAGATTCTGTGGTCCAAGGTGAACACAGTGATACTGAGGAATGTAGTGACCATCCTCGGAGGTCCGAGCGATCCCGGAAGCCCCCAGGAAGGTTCACTTACCCCCAACTTGGAAAACCATTGATTACATTTGCCCAGACCATACTTGATGGTTTTAACCAAGCTTTGGTTGGCGCGTTTGAGAGTAATTATTCAGGGAGCAGTAGAACATGAAGGGACTCATGTCACTTCAGGGAGGGAGGATGTAACCCTGTGAACAATTAAGGGTTAAAATACAAAAAAGATAAAAAACAGAAAAATAATTAATATCATTAGAATATTATTTCAATCCATAAAAGTATTTTTATTGTGTTATTTTTTAACACAATATGCCGTTGACGTTCATTTATACCGGAAGTCCCTCCCCGTAGTCACTTGATTGACAGGCAGAGAGTGAACGTTGGAGAGAGGGAGAGAGAGCGCGAGGAACGAGCACGCTGGACGGAGTCACCGCAGCAGAGAAACCGAACGCTCAGAAACAACTTTAACGTGATTAAAACCCATTTATACACAATTAAGTCAACGAAGACAACTGTTGAAGACAAGTGAAGTGATCAGGAACCGGGCGAATCCGCGTTTTTTGATTATTTTTGGCCTCGGTAAGCTAAACCATGCCAAGTTACCTTACATGTGCAGACAAGCTAATCGCTAAGCTATGCTAACGATTAGCCATGCTATGTTACCAGCATATTATTAAGTGTTTTAAAAACGTTTATTGATGCCTAAGCTGGTTGAGTGAAATTTTCGAAGTTAATGTGATGAAGGAAGCTTTTACACATGAGGAGAAATATTACTGAAAGTGATGTTTTTGTATATTTTGAAGTGTTTTTTACACAGTGCTATTGAATGTCATTAACAGTCAATTCTATTGCCTGTTGCATTTCGTTGAGTATAAATAAGTATTGCAGCCAGTAATAATAAGCTGTAATTAATTTGCACTATTGTGACCACCACTATTTTGCTTTGTTAAATAAGAAATGAAAAGATGCATCATACATTTTGATATGAGACTTGGCATTGTTTTGTTAAGTTACATTACAATTTAAAAATGCTTTAGCAGCATTGTTGAAATGGCTGAACAATATTAGAGGTGTTTTCAGATAGACAATAGTTATCTTAAGTTTTTAAGATGAGTAAAATCCTGTTTGTAAAAAACAGGTCAGGTCTTTTGAACGGATCAAAAACCTCGTGGAAGATTCTGGAACCATTGATGGCGAGCCACCCAGATTGAACAGTGAGGAATCATCATTCACGGATCTCTACAGTGTGGTAGGACAGTACCAACGAACAGAACTTGACACGAACTTTTGGAAAAGGATGCAAGCGAGAAAACAAGTGATCACAGACTTTTAGACTTGACTTAACGGACTACTTAAGACGACTCTTTATTTTTTAAAGGGCCCAATTTTATTTTTTTTAATGGTTCATTTTGTCTGTTATTGTTGTAATTGATGACATACTGTTACTAAAGTGTTTTGTTAAGTTATCTGCTCTGATGTATTCATTTATGGTCACAGCCCACTGCACTTAGCTCCGTAGTCTTACCTAGAATCATTTGCGTTGTTCTGTTAAACTGGTTACATAATGTTTGTTTTTCTCACTGTGTTTGATATTGCTACTGTATGTTAAGACTGGTGCTTGGAAGACCTTTTCGGTGGCGTGAAAAAATTATACCGTGTAATGTTAATATTAATTGACTCATTCAGTCATTCTCTCACAGTACAGTGAAGTGTTTAACTCTGTAAAGCTTGAAACATGAAATATATGACAAAATTGGGAGTATTTATTGGTCATTTTGAGCAAATGTAAAAAATAAATAAATAAATAAATAAATCTACTTCTGCATATGACTTTTGATTTGTGTCATATTTGATGCATCCGGTCACAATGCTTTAAATTTAAAAATATAGATACATACAAACATATTAATTCATTTGCTGCCAATAACGTGTAAATACGTTTTTTTTCATGTTTTAAGTGCCCCAAAGACGTATTTATACGTTTTTGTTTCTGTTTTCTAATGCTAGAGCATACAGAAGGCTTTGACGCAGCCTCTCAACTGCAAAGAACGGTTGCAGAAATGGTAGTTATTACACAAACGGCCAGCAGGTGGCAGCAGAGAAAAGGAGATCAACCAGGGCCATCTGGAAAAAAAGTTCAATTACTTACAATTTTAAATAGATTTGTGAAAACTGATGAAATTTAGTTCTCTTTTAATGCTGATTGCTGCAAAACGGAAACAGATGGAAACATACTTTTTTTTCCTGATGAAAGAAGAGACTTTAATCTTTCTTTTGATAGATTCCATGCTTTTATAACAATAGAACACAATATTCTGTGGGCCTTGCAAAATCAGTCAAAATCTAGTAAAACAGCCGGGAGCGAACGGGATTGCTTCTGTGAAAATGGCTGGGAGTGAATGAGTTAATATTTCCAAAAATCAGAAAGAACATTACCCACTATTAGTAAATATTGGCGTCTCTCCATTCTCAATTAGAAAAGGCATCAGCTGGGTAATACTGCCCTCTAATGGATTATCCGTGCAATGCATGTGTCAGATCAAATACGTCAGGCTTTTAATGGGGGGGGAAATCACACTCATGAAATAGAGGGCTCAAAACATCTTGTATTTACTGTAATATGATATGTTTGGCTTTATAGGGTTAATGACATTTTTAAAGAAGGGATTTTGAAATGAAGAAGAGACAAAGAAAAATTAGCCTGTCTCTGTGATCTATACAGTATCTTGATGAATTTGCTTCATCTAGGCTATATAGCTCGTTTGGACACATCTCAAATAGTAACATAAGAAAATGTCCAAACTCTTCATCGCACTGTACAAGCTAAGAGATTTGGATAACAGCCCCAATTTACAGCATGTAGACAGTCAGGTCACGTGTCTGTCAATACGTCAAACCTCCTGATGAGAAGTGCCTCAGACACACACACGCTCACGCAGTCGCACACATATATTCTCAGATAAAGGGTGACGCAAAGGTACATCATCTCATCCATAAAGATGTCAAAACAACCTTCAGCAAAATGAACATCGACATAAAAAGAGGCCAAAATACTTCAACATAAATACGTGAAACCAGAACTACCTCTCAGCGATTATCATACACGTTCTGGAAAACAAAGCGGGGGGGTGCAAAAAAAGCGTTGTTTACTCACAGGTCACGCTGCAGGGACACTCTTACTGTGACATTTTCCAAAGGAACATCTTCAATTTAACAACCGCGGCCCCTCAGACTTAATTAGCAGTGAGGAAGAGAGAGGAGATGATGATGATGATGATTATATATTATCAGGTAGCAGACAAACCACCCACTTCATGCTGCATAAACAGACTCACAGTTTTGCATTTATTTTCTTTATCCTGACGCTCTCATTCCCTCAAATTTCTCTGCCTGTCCATTCATTGCTTTCCAAACATTATTAAATGAGAATATTTGTCATCACACATGGGCCCATTTGTAAATTACCAGTCATTTAGTGGAGCTTTAGAAATTACCCTCCTGCTTTTCATGAATGCAAATCGTACAGTATGACAGAATTGGAATGCAAAGCTTTTTGTTTGTTGTCTCTGCAGTGACTGCATTAGCATTTGCTTCTGCGGAGATGACAAAGAATGTAATTGAGAGCTCTTTGATTGCCTGTACAGTATTTCCCCTGACTTGTCATTCAGCTCGGTGTACCAACTCGGGTACTCTGATGCGGCTTCAGTAATGGCCCATGTAAATAGCTGCGAGCATATCTGTCTAAGACGAGAGAGAGAGAGAACTGACGTTAAAAGACGACATCGTTAAGTCACTCTGGCTGTTTGCATTTGACAAAAGCGTCAAGAGCCCAAGTGTTGTCGACAGCACGCTGCTGTTAGGCATAGCGAGTGATGTTATTTCAGAGCCGATATCATACTGATTATTAGTAGTAAATCTCGTATCCCACTGAGGGGCAAACATTTGTGACGCTCATGAACGTTGATTTCACGTCAGGGTTCGTTTAAGGGTGCAGCGTTTCCTGAACGTTCTCTAAACGATCTTAATGGTTTCCTAAACAGTCTTAATGGTTTCTCAAGTAGTCTTATGGTTTCTGAAACAGTCTTAATGGATTCTTAAACCGTCTTAATCGTTCCTTAAACAGTCTTTCTTGGTCGCAAGGTAATTCTTAAAGTTCAACATCTTCTTGCGACAATCAAGACCATTAAGACTGTTTAGAGAACCATTCAGACTGTTTTGACAACTTTAGGAAACGCTGCGACCTTGAACGAACCCTGACAACACCTGATGTGAAATCAACATTCGCTAACGTCGCAAACATTCATCCCTCAGTGGTATGCGGGCTTCAAGGAGCCCGTGAACAGATATTTGGAACAGATATTAATTTCTGTTAAAGGAGAAAAAATAATAATGGCATAAAAAAAAAATTCAAATTTTCAGATTTGCAAAATTCTTTTATTTATTTATTTTTTTATCTTAGACAATCGACAAATTTGTTTAAAAATTCTAACAAAGTACAGGAAGCCGTCAAGGTCATTAACATGTCTTAAAAGGTTAAATCAAGATTTAAAAAAGTAAATAAATCATACCTTCCTGTACTTTTCTACAGTAAAGACTTTGTTCAAAATTTTCTAAACAACTGAAATGATACATTTTTGTATATCTTTATTTTACTTTTCAACAAAAACAAATGGTGTAGAGTTCCCAGGGTCAGCAGCATCTTATTAACTGAAAATGTAAATAAAATATTTCCCTGAGGTTAAGACAGTTTTAAATTGATCTATTATTGACTGTCACATAAAAAATAAAAAAAAAAGACGATGCCAATATTTGTCAAAAATTATGAATATCGGCATCAATAATCCGCCTGGCTGATAATCATTCTATCCCTAGTTATTCTGATTATGTGTGTGGCAATGCTTTTAATAAGGCAAAAAGAACAAAACAACAAATTTCAAGAATTAATTGCTTTTATGGCTAAAGAGGAAAATACTGTGCAATTAAATGTATGCTGCACAGTCATAGTAGTTCCCAATCAGACCTCAAACATACTTTATGTGGGGGGGAAAAAAGAAAAAAAGGAATATATAAATATATATATGTAAACCAGTGGATGTGTGGTGCTACCCCGGTTGCCGCATGTCATTACCGCATATAAATGACGGATCGATGCTATAAAGTCCGTACATAGATCATGCTGAGCAGATGCCAACTAAAAAGCGTAGAGGAATGCATGCCAACTGAGGTAATAAAATGCCGGCTGAATTCAAATTCCTGCCAAATGCTTTTTTTTTTAGGTTGCAGAAAAGAGTCTTTTTACCCCACAATTGGATCAATGAAACATCCACAAAAGAAGTGAGAGGGTAAAGTAAGAGCGCCTTTGCGTCATAAAATGCTTTGAATCCAAATGTATTGGTAAAAAGATTTCACAGCTAGCTAGTATAGAAATGCATAAAATGAGTAAAATGGAAGTGAAGCGTTTTGTTTTTTTTGACTTGATGGACTTATGACACCTAAGCACTAGGTTGTTGAAACCCAATTCAAGTATCTTCTGGTATTACAAAATTTGTAGCCAACGTACAAAAAGAAGTAGTAGTCTATAACACCGCTGCACAATAAATATATTCTCCTGGGCAGCTGTCCTGCATTGTGCCTTTGTTCTGCTTTAAGAGCCTATGCAAATTAGCAAGCTGCCATCATGCCACATAAATAACATTTATTCTTGTTGTAAGCAGTGTTTGAGTTTGCTACAAGTGTGCCACAAAAATCCGGCAATGTCTTACAAAAGTATCCACTGAAATGATTCTCAAGTACCGCTATATACCTTCGCCTCTTTTATTCTGAATGATGCAATGGCCGTCAATCCGGTTTCTTTTACATGCAAATTGGCAGACTTTCTGTGATGTCGTGTTGTGCCACAGGCACATTCACCATTCACAGTTATAAAAAAAGGAAAAAAAAAAAAAGTGGGATTTGTACTAATCAGTGTCAGGTTCAAACTGAGGTCAAGTAAAAAGGTGCACAGTATTTTTGTATATTTTTTACCGGCATTGTATTTGAATGAGAACGTTGAGTTTAATTAATGAGGGCTTTGGTATCAAGATAAATAGTTAAATACATTTTCGGCATGTTTCTTTGAATGCGATTACTTCTAGGATTTGTAATTCAATAGAATAAAATACATACAGTGTTGTTAAATTCATCTCTGACAGTCAATCAAAATAAGTAACCCTTTTACTGAGTGTTGTAGTTCCATGAATTTAGCTTTGCGGCGCTTTACCATCCACGTCTATCTTTAAATCAGACACTTGATAAGCATTAGACGCTCTCATGTTGTCGCTCTTCAAGCTGTAATTGAGAACAAATGTGAAGAGTATTTAATTGGGCTTGTCAAGCAGGGAGGCGGGTTTGTTGGGCACCTCGAGATCGCTTCATCTTTTTGCATTTTAATTGTTTCGAGAATAAATTATGCAAATTGCCCGATTTTGCGAGTCCTAGTTGCGGCGTGAACTTTCCATGACTTCTGCTTGGCTTATTTCTGCCTTCACTGAGAGTTACTTCAAAGCTGAAAAGTGATCAAAGACAGTGGGAAAAATATTCCCCAGCGACGCAGCACCCTGCATACATACATTTATACAGCTTCTGCCTGTCTCGACATGGCGTACTCTCTCACTCTCGAAACAAAAGCATGTGACACCTTCTGATGTTTTGCAATTTTTTTTTTCTCCTCAAGGATAGTCCTGTCAGATGCTGCAACATTTCAACTGATTTCCATCTTCTCTGCTGCATGCGCGCGTGTGTTCTATTTTAGAACATCAGCCAAAGGACTGAATTAGTCATTAAAGTATATGTGTAGCTCATCGTGGCCCAGATAGAATATCATAGGCCTGAAATGAGGAGAAGACTTGTCATAAATGAAAGCCCACTTTGGGAGCTGAGACAGCTGCTACGCTGATTAAAAACGAAGCGAAAAACAGGGGTTATTTGGGGGTCACCGTCACCGATGATGGGGATTTGTCTCCATGGTAGTTTGTGTAGCTCGCAGATATAACGTAGACTTACTCATGTCCAGTAATTGACACGTTCATGAACATGTTTGCTGTCATGTAGAGATGAATGATTTATGGGCAGTCCTCATTAGTAGGACGTTGGCAGTGGTGTATGGGAAGGTGCTATTGTTACCACCAAGCGGCGGTAATGCATGTTGATGACCTTTTAAGCGCACACTTTCATTGATTACACGGCCCCTAACTACTCAGTTATGTATGGGCAAAACACTTCCTCTGCTTTTATTTTCAACTGTTTTGGGGTTTTTTTGTCTGTAAAAAAACTCTAAAAATTGTGTGCACATTAAATACTTTACATTCTTGTTGCACACTGTTTTTAAAAAAAATAAATAAAATTAATCATATTTATTATTATTATTATTATTATTATTATTATTATTATTATTATTATTATTATTATTATTATTTTATGATATATATTATTAATACATTGATTATAGGCTTTTACGATCAGGATTTCTTTGTCCGATCACTGATCAGGTTTAAAAAAAAAAAAAAAAAAAGACCGATCACTGATTCGATCAGAAGATGGAGCAATATATCTAATATATTTTTAAAAAATGTTTATTTTATCTACAGTCAACCGCGGCCATTTGCAGGGGATAGGGACTGGCGAATAGAAAAAAAAAAAGTATAATTAACGGCAATTGGAATGCATAATAATAATTTTAAAAAATAATCTTCGAAAAATGCTGATCAACATTCAATCTAACATATAATGTCTTACATTGGCTGGCAACCAGTCCAGGGTGTACCCCGCCTACTGCCCAAAGCCAGCTGAGATAGGCTCCAGCACCCCCCGCGACCCTTGTGAGGACAAAACGGTTAAGAAAATGGATAGATGGATGGATATAGTGTCTTATTTCGTGCCATGTAGAGCGCAAGCTTCGCTCTGTTTTGAATTTAAAGAGAATGTGAGGAGGCACTTGTGTTGGATGGCAAACAGTTTCCCTCCCACAACGGAACACCCCCAACAGCAGCAGTCTGGGCTTGCGCTCGACTTGCGCTGGGCATGAAAATTCGTCCCCTGGTGTCCATTTCAACTGAAGGTTAAGTTACCAATATGTTTCTTTGCTCTATATAGGGCTCATTCCAGTCATCACTTTTTCATCCAGCACCTCTGACTTCAGTGCCACAAGCCTGTATTGCATCTATTTTCAGTTTTATTTGGACACTCCTCCTGTATTAAATATTTACATGCTGCAACATGTCAGGTGGCTTTGGAGTAATACCACTCTAGTGTTGCCGCAAAACAAAACCTCAACACATTGGAAAGGTGAGTGCAGTGACAAAATGAAGTGTTTTTTTTTTGTTTTTTTTTCTCCAAAGTGGATCATACAGTGCTATTTCCAGACTCCATTTCGGATGAAACAGCACTACCCTGCATCAGCCGAAAGCTGCTTTTTAGATTTACCTTTTTTGCTGCTGCCACAAAAAAATGTCATGTGTGCACAGCATTATTGAGCAAGTTACAATAGTTTTGCGAAGTTCTTACGAGTTGATGTCATTTCTGATTTGGATTACAATGACTGTCATGTCACGTGACTGCCGCATTCATTTTGATGTACTTCCACCAAAATTACGATGAAATTCTAAAAATGGCATTTTAAATTTAATACACGGACGACTTTAACAACTCAACTTTATTTATAAAGCACTTTAAAACAAGCATTACTGTCTACAAAGTGCTGTACATTGAACAGAAAATCAGTCATGCAGTAAAGAATAAAATAAGAACAAAGCAAACATTTTAAGTGAATATTCTATATATTTTTTTTTTTACAAGTAAATACATTTTACATCAGTAAATTAATAACAAAAAATAGGCGAGTGAATAAATGAATATATACATACATAAATAAACAGAATAAACATCAGATTCATAACACAAAACAGCACACACAACATAATGACAAATTACTTTCTCACAAAAATCCAACATTTGTTTTTACTCCCACAAAATAAAATAAAAATAAAGTCAGCTGCTAAGAAAATGTCAATGTGCCGTTGCCTACCTCCAAATAATTTTTATTTGTTCTATTCAACATGTAGCCAGAAAAAAATTAGAACAGCATATCCATCCATCCATCCATCCATCCATCCATCCATCCATCCATCCATCCATCCATCCATCCATCCATTTTCTTAACCGCTTGCTCCTCACAAGAGTCGTGGGGATGCTGGAGCCTATCCCAGCTGGCTTCGGGCAGCCAGCCAATTGCAAAGGCATAAATGCCGCATAAATATTGATCAAATATCTTTAGCTATAACTACTCAGAACTACAGTAAGATCATGCAAAAAGGCCAGACGTCAACAAAACCAGTGAATTCACGGCAAGGCAGATGCATACTGATTTAATGAAATCTCATTTGTTATTAAATTTGCAGACAGACACTTTTTACAGAGCATATTGGAAAAGTGTACATGGGGGGGGGGGGGACATGTTTAGTCACAAACACAATAGGGATGCAACGATATCCAAACATCACCATACGATATTGTCACGATATGAAGGTCACGATAAAAAAAAAGCACAATATTATGCCTTTATACATAACAGCAATGCATTTAAACCACCTACAATCTCTAATAACAATATTGATGCACTTACTTGCTAATGCACACATTGATGGCTTCACAAGCAAATTAGGTTCCCCTTCATCTGACAATTGGCATAGATTTTAAACATAGAAGGCCAAAACATCCCTAATGAAAATTAAATTGTACTAATAAACTAGCCACTAGAGGGTGCTAGAACTGCACAGATGGAAATCAACCTGACTTTTTTTTTAACAGATGTGTTCCTTTTAAATATTGTGAACATGACGACGACGACGATATTGTGGCAGTTTAAATATCACAATATCACGATTGCCCTTATCGTGACATCCATATCACAAGGTGCAACGTAACATCCATTACTGATGTTGCTATCACATTTAGCAATGGCCAACACATTTCAGCAAAAAAAAAAAAAAAAAAGTGGTTATTATTGTGATTCATTTACTCCTAACACTGAAAGACAATGTTTTGGACTAATTTCACAATTCACGTTCTTTCACTTTCAGAGATTATTTTGTCATTTCTAAGCGAGAACACAGTTTTGTTTTTAAATTCTATCCAACATAAGATTGCCTTACCAAACTATAAACATTTTAACTAATACCTTAAGATACGTCAAGTAGCTGGGATCAAAAGTCAGACATGTCAGCACCCTAAAAAATCCAGCAATCTACAAAAATGTGGCATTTACAAATATCATCTGTAAAAGAGCTTTAGCCTCAAAGATGAACAATGTGTTTTGTCTCTTCACAAAATAAATAGCAAATACAAATACAGTGCATGGCAGTAGCGTTGCTAAAGCAAATTTGTTTTGTTGATGTGTTGGCTGCTTAAGGTCACAACACAATGAAAAAAATTCTCTCCGTGTTTTCATTTATTAATAAGTCTATTTAAATGCATTCAGTTTGTTAAGAGCTTTGCGAACGAAAATGGGATTTTGGCCTACGTATAAGTTGAAGTCGACCGGACTCTTCCTCACCCTACCCTTCCGTATATGAGCGGCAGCAGTGGAGCAAATGACCCCAGGGCACAAAAGGCTTTAACTAGCAGTAGGTGTCTCAGTCTGTCGGAATGAAACTGCCAAGCTTGTTAGTCACACTGGTAGAATTGCGGGTGCTAGCTCACACATATACAGACACACAGATACATGCACACTGCGGATAGACTTAATCCAGCTATTGAAAGCAGCAAACAGCGATAGCAAAAGTGGGTCAGGTTTAGAGAAGACTGCGGTGGCAATCCGTTCCCCTCAGATTGGATTGAGGCCTGAACTTTGGCTGAACCCCCAGAAGTAGAAACGAACAATGGCGCTCAGAACATACGTGATGATAACTGTATGAATTAATGCTGACAGCTTTCTTGATCAAGTTACATTGTTGGTGTCAGACATAAGAAAGACAAACTGGAAAACGTAGAGAGACCATAGATCACACTTGACTGTATTTAACTCATTCACTCCCAGGACATTTTCGCTGTTTTACTGGATTTTGACTGATTTTGCAAGGCCCATAGCATATTGTGTCCTATTGCTATAAAATCATGGAACCTACCAAAAGAAAGATTAAAGACTCTTCTCTTCTTTCATCAGGAAAAAAAAAAGTGTATTTCTAGCTGTTTCCATTTTGCATCAATTAGCATTAGAACATGGCTAAGTTTCATCATTATTCACAAATCTGTTTAAAATAGTGGGGAAAAGAGCTTTTGATCTCTTATACTCTGCTGCCATCTGCCGGCCGTTTTTGTAATAACTACCATTGCTTCAAGCATTCTCTTCAGTTCAGAGGTTGCATCAAAGCCAAAACGTATAATTACATCTTTGGGAGCATGGTAATATTTAAAATAGAACGTATTTATACGTTTTTGGGAGTAAATGAGTTAATAATGGAAAATGGTAGTGACATATTTGATGCCCAGTCACTGCTTTAAAATTTGGAATATGCTTACTTCATGCTTGCCACTGTCCAACTTTCAGGGGAAAAACAAACAAACAAAACAAAGCTGACAGAAAAAGCCGAAGGAAAAGTGCCGACTTCTACCATGATATGCTGATGTCACACATTTGTGACATTTACCCCAAAATGTTGGTTGACCTCCATATGTTATGAGCTTGAAGGCATTTGAGATGAGGCACCACTGTATGAGCAGCCCAACTACTCCTGTTGGGCCAACAAGCATCAGTCTGAAGACAAGATAACCAGTACGGGTAACCAGACGATTTTTGAGCCTTGGATACCGTGTCCCAGCAGATTTTGCCAAACTCATTGTTATGTTATGTCCCCAAATTCCACTTCTATAGCCGTGCGGATGGCAGTCACGCAGTTGTCATAGCGATTCATGTGATAAACCCATTAAAAGGGAATTTAACTGTTCAAATTCCTTCAAATTCACGTTCGTGTTCCCATCCTTAATCGGTAGCAGGCAATAGGCATTGTAACAATGGAAATATACAGCTAGAAAGCTCAGCTTGTGTTGTCTGAAGGGCAATTGGAGAACTAGACAGAAGTAGGACTACATTTCCCATGATTCTTAGATGCCAAAACAGGAAGTAATTTTCACAAACGTGATCGGGATAACTAGTGACAAAAACAATGAGATTGTGACCCAAGGCTGAAAATCAGGACTGTCACCCTAGGCACAGCCAGCTTCCAATAGCTTGTAACCCCCCGATTTTTAATTGTCAAAATCTGGTCAGCCAAGATGAGACCACAGTCAACAAATGCATTCCATCTATCCTTAAGTTGGTTGAACGTTGGCATACACACTGCAATATTTATAATGTGTGCCTTTCTTTACAAGGCAGTCTAATAGTGGTGATATACTGCTGAACTAATATCACTGGTGTAAACAACTCTTTCCATTTCTGTATTCAGATGGCGTTCAGTCGCTCAGCAAGGAAAATGGCCGAGAAAATATATTGCGAGCCAGTGAATGTACATGTACAGTATAAACTAATTTATATGAAACCGTATGTTGTTCCTGTTGTAAAACCGTATAAGGTTTTACAATCTGTGGTGCTTTGTCACAAATCAGCTGAGTGAATGTGAATGGGTGGCCATTTTACACAGTCATTACTCTTTGTAGTGCCACACAGCACCATTAGTCAAATAAGCTGGAATGTTTCATTACCCGCAATAATGTATGAGAGGCTGCTTTTTTTTTTACACGGTAACTGCCAATACTCATATATTCATTATATGTGAACATGTGTGTGACATTGAGGCCAACTACACGTGAGTCTGTGTGTGTTTATGCATCTTTATTACCTATCACCAACTGCAGCTGGCTGGGCATTCCTTCCCACTCCTTACATTACAGCTGATGTATGCTTATTGAGCAGCCAGAAGCAAGAGAGTAGAGCCTTGATTTATAGAGCAATATAGCTTATTTTATGAGGGATTGATCTGACTCTGCCTACATCACAGCAGCATTCGCTTCGTCTTTTACTCAGCGTGACGGCATACGATGAAGTCGAAAGCTAAAATTATATGTCATTTAACTTTCTCTGATATCTATACATTGCATGGCCAAAAGTATTGAGGCAGTGTGGGGATGTTGATGCTAATGCTGCATTCAAAGAAGGTGGGAAGTCGGACTTTTCCGACTTAAACACGGAAGTGTGGATGGGAATTCGGAAATCCCACTTGCAAAGTCGGAAAAAAACGTACCCCGACTTCACCGACGGACTACAAGTGACGTCACTCTACACGCTCGTTCTCGCTTGCACTCTCTCTCTCCTCTCTTTGTCATTTTCATTGTGAATTGTGATGTCATTTACTATGCAGTTGTTATGTCCCTTATAACGGTGATGTGTCACTCTTATTTTGTCTACTCTTATTTCTTAGTTGCTATACAGTTGCTATGTCCCTTATGATGACGTTGTTAGTTACTATGCAGTTGCTACGGTCCTTTAACTCATTTACTCCCAATAACGTATAAATACGTTTTTTTTTAAATGTTCTAAGTGTCCCAAAGACGTATTTATACGTTTTTTTTTTTTTTTTTTTTATGCTAGAGCATTCAGAAGGCTTTGATGCAGCCTCTCAACTGCAAAGAACGGTTGCAGAAATGGTAGTTATTACACAAACGGTCAGAAGCTGGCAGCAGAGCAAAGGAGATCAACCAGGGCCATGTAGAAAAAAAGCTCAATTACTTATAATTTTGAATAGATTTGTGAAAACTGACGAAACTTAGCTTTCTTCCACGGGTAATTGCTGCAAAACGGAAACAGATAGAAACATACTTTTCTTTTTCCTGATGAAAGAAGAGACTTTAATCTTTCTTTTGGTAGGTTCCATGCTTTTATAGCAATTGAACACAATATTCTGTGGGCCTTCAAAATCAGTCAAAATCCAGTAAAACAGCCGGGAGCGAACGGGACTGCTTCTGTGAAAATGGCTGGGAGTGATTAATAGACACTCTTAGTTAGTGCTTATTTTTTCACATAGGCCTTTATTCTGTCATGTTGAATTGCGCATGGCCCTAGCAATAATTACTGAATAAAATTTTCTCATGCTTTGAAGGTACCTTAGCTGTTCTTGCCTGCATTTGAGTCTGTTTTCTATTCATCCAATCAACATTTCTCGTCAAGGTTTCTTCATAGTGTTTTCTTCGAGGCTATCTGAATCCAGCCCTGCTCTCCGTTGTTACGTTGCGCTTTTTTGTATATAAAGGGTCTCTTTTCCCCAACTCCCATGACTTGACACAATTATTTTTAAATGGCATCACCTTTACTTACCAAAGCATCTTATTACATCGCTTATTCCTTTTTCTCATCCTTCTCCACTAAATCACATTCATTTTATCTCATGCAAAAGAGTCGTGACATTTCGCATGCCCCATGTAGTCTGTCTAGCCGCACAAATTTATATGTCAGCCCTTGAGACAGTTGTGCATGACTGCATAGCTTCAAACACGCTTGTCACAATGGCCCTTCCTTGTGAGTGTTAACAGTAGGCAGGACAGGATCATGGGCAGCGATTAACATTATGGGCGCCACAGGGCACCACAAGACCCCAGGGTGTCAGACCAAAATCTCTGCACCGCGAGCGCTGTCTGTTTGATGTCTCTGATACACACTGTCACACATGCAGTCGCAGACTCAATGGAAAGGCCACTTAACTGGCCACTGTTAGTCTATCTCCGTTTTTCTTTTGCCTCCTTTCTGTCGGCCTGTGTTAACAAAAATGGCACTGAGTGAAAATATGTGCTACCGCTGTGCTTTTCAATGTGCTTGACAACAGACAACATTGACAGCCTTAGCTTTACAGATGCACTGGTGCAGTTGTTTACCATGTGGAAAGGAATATTTTAGTCAGGCACAAATATGTTATTGTATTATTGCATGAGAGATCATCGGGGGTTATCAATTTGATTTATTGATTGGTTGATTGATTGAAGTTTATTTTGAACATGCAGTTTAACTTCATTATACGAAAACTAGATCATAATTAGATAATTACTAATATAGTTAGCTCTCGTACCAGTGACTTACAGTGACAGTCAGAACTAGCCTATTAAAACTCATTCACTCCCAGACATTTTCACAGAAGCAGTCCCGTTCGCTCCCGGCTGTTTTACTGGATTTTGACTGATTTTGCAAGGCCCACAGAATATTGTGTTCTATTGCTATAAAAGCATGGAACCTATCAAAAGAAAGATTAAAGTCTCTTCTTTCATCAGGAAAAAAAAAGTATGTTTCTATCTGTTTCCGCTTTGCAGCAAATAGCATTAGAAGAGAGCTAAGTTTCATCAGTTTTCACAAATCTATTAAAAATTCTAAGTAATTGAGCTTTTTTTCTACATGGCCCTGGTTGATTTCCTTTGCTCTGCTGCCACCTGCTGGCCGTTTGTGTAATAACTACCATTTCTGCAACCGTTCTTTGCAGTAGAGAGGCTGCATCAAAGCCTTCTGTATGCGCTAGCATAAAAACAAACAAAAAAACGTATAAATACGTCTTTGGGACACTTAAAACGTAAAAAAAAAAACGTATTCACACATTATGGGAGCAAATGAGTTAAATGTTCTTCAAGAAGAAGGCAGAAGGTTCACTAATCCTGTATATCACCTGTTGCCATTTATACAGATATTCCTAATGTATATTTAATAGTTGTCTTCGCTCAATAACGAGCACGAGCTTTAGGTCAGTCACTCAAAAATGACCAATTATTAAATAAAGTTAAAGTGTGGTTGACAGAAGCTGTATAAAATGGTATCATTTCAGTGACATTTATTTTCACCCTTAGTTTAATTAATTTTTCACCAAGAATTTTTATTGGTCGGAGTTGGACAGCTCACGAATCCATCTGTGAAAATTTCCCGTGCGTCCTCAATCACTTATTTGTGATTATAATCTTTATTAATCTCGGTTCTGTTAGAATTGGAACATATTAATGCCTTAAAGAAAGTGAAGTCAATAATTTATGGCCATAGTTTTCAAGGAATGAGCTGAGATCCAATTTGTGACTAACAGGCTGAAGCAAGGACAGTCTTTTGCAGTTGGCACAAGACGTGTGTACCTCAGTTATTACAATTCGTTTTTTCTTTTTTTTCCCCCCTGATGTGGCCAACAATTTGGAAAAGTGTACATTTGGACTTATATGACACTACTTGACCCATTTCTGTTGCACTCACATCCAATTTTTATGCTCTCTTTGCTACGGCAACATACTGGAGAATAGATGTTCAATCTCTTGAGTTTTTTGTTTTTGTTTTTTTGTTTGCCCCGCACAACAAAAGTGCTTACAATTTTAAAAATAAACCCGAGTTCTATTTATTTTTTCCATTTCCAGTGATTTCAAAATTCAGTTGTTGGTTTTTTTTTAGCCACATTTCCTAGTTTATCATAATCATCAGAGGTTTAAATTAGGGGTGCACCGATAACAATTTTCTGGCCGATCACCGATCCCCGATCTTTTAAAAAGTCTGACCTGCCGATCCCGATTATTGCCGATACCGATTATTGCCGATACCGATTTTTTTTTCATTACAAGCAGCATATACCTTCTGTGTTCCAATCTTGTTTTATAGGAAAACATTGAACAATATCGTCAAAATAAAACAAACGAATTATTCACTCAAATAAAAATGAAAATCCTATTAATCGTCTCAGCAGAAGAGGACAATGGCTGACTTTTTTGAGATGAGATTGGTGGAAAAGATCGTCTTATTTTTAAGAGATCGGCCGATCACCGATCTTCCAAAATTAAGGAAATCGGGGCCGATAAATCGGTGCACCCCTAGTTTAAATACATTTTTTTTAATGTAATGATTTTAGGACAGTATTTGAGTGTTTGTAGTTATTCCTTTGCTTATAATGCAAAAATATATATTAGTTTACTGATCCTTTGAAAGTTGAGACAAACAGACTGGTACAAAAAACTCACACGTGACTTTTTTTTTATTTTTTTACCTGAGCTACTTTAGTCATTTGGATCAATTCTTCAATAGATATCTGACAGCAATCCACTTGCCCGGCGTGACACTTAGGTATGTCGCGGACAACTTCCACATATTTGCAGTTAGCTCTGCAGTGGAGAGGAATGTGCCTTCCATCACGTGCCTTAGGGGACAGAAAGGGTTCCAGTTATTTCGCTTCACTGTGGGATGCAAGCAATAAGTGTTTATCTGAAGAACAGAAGAGGCAAATTATATGAAAAAAAAAAAAAAAAGAATAGTGAGACACAAGAGAGGCACTAAAGAGTAGGTGACACAGGACAGAATCTTGCTTTGGATTGTTTTGGTTGTTTAAGAGCTCAGAGGGACCAGCAACAGGGAAAACAGATGTTCCACTCATTGTTGCAAACAGGATTTTTACACTGGATATGGACACAGACAAAAGGTGCTTACATGCAACAACAAATAGGACTTTCCAAAAGAAGACTTTACTTTTGTCTCTACTGTAGATGCTGCACGTAACAGTAAGAGGACTATCACGTCCACCATTTTGATAGATGTTCTTCTCGAGGCTGTGTCTCAACTTCTTTTTGGCAACCAGCAAGAAGCCCCTCAGTGATCACTAACCCTGAGGGACATATCTACCTCTGGAGTCTCGGTTGCCAGGGACTACAGACTGCTGTCCTTCCGTCGAGAGCGATGAAAGCGCTCAATACGGATAATTATGCATATAGATCTGTAAAATGCCATGGACTGTCTAGGGAGACGACTGGTTCTTCTGTGATGAGGAAAATAATTGCTTTTAGTGACCAAACATACTTTTGAAAATGGGAAAAAAAAGTCAGGATTTAGAACTTCCCTAACATATCCACTTGTTGTCATTAAGAATCCTTTATTCGTTGAAAAATTAAGGAACTTGCAAAAAAAAAAGTATTTGCCTTAAAGTCTGGGGTAATTTAAGAAAAGCATTAAAAATGATCAAAGAATCAATTGTAGACATGTTGTGTCATTGAACCAGTTATACTGGTAAGTCAATTATGATGTTTGACACATTTTCTAATTTTTCCTCTAACGATCAACAGGCTTAACAGTGGACATGCAATTGAATGTCATACAGTTGATGGCTTGAGTTTTCTAATAAAATGTCTAACTAGGGCCCAAGCAGTGACTGCTGTGAGATCCCAATTGTTTCTCTGGTAATTCTTCTTCTTCTCTGCAAACAATTTAATTTTTGAGATGAAAACTCACCAGAATTCGAACATACATCGGGACTGGTGGAAAATGTGCTATTTCAAAGTTTTCGTCCACGAGAACAAATAAATGGGTTTGTAGCGCCCCCTACAGAGGTTTCAATGAATTTGGTGTGCTAGTATAGAGGTAATATTTTCAAGAACTCCTCCTAGATATTTTTATCTGATTGTCTTGAAATTGTGGGTGTTTCACGTAAAGATGTTAAAGATAAAAAGTAAAATCAAAGCTTTGTATTCTTTTTTTTTCCACTGTTGCCATGGCAACGTGCTGTTTGCCATGAAGATTTATGCTGTTTTGGTGGTCTAAACATGCGTGAAAACTAATGATCATTACATCAGACCTGGCAAAAAATAAAAATACATATGCAAAGGTTTTGGTGTCATTAAAAAAAATGAATTTCAATGTGCCAGTAGTCCATAGTACGCCCCAATGCACCTTCATAGATGTTTGCAGCTCTAGTTGTTTTTCTTGATTACAAGTTGAACATTTCTCACGCATTCAAGAGGATACTGTGTTTAAAAAAAACACCACTTTGAATATCTGACTGAGCAATTTCACACTTCTCATATTATATAACCATTTTCTTTTTCTTTTTAGAGTAGCACATCACCAAGAGACCGGCAGGAACTGGAATGTGCGGTGCAAAAATTAAACCGTCTCGTCTCTCATTTCTAAGCGATCATATTGATGTCTGCGGTGTTCAGAATATGCCATGCTGAAGGTTCAACAGCCCACACAAGTGCGCGCGCACGCATATACACGCGCGGCGTTCCGATGGGTCTGTCTGATAGTGCTGTCAGTGTCACTGGATGCTCAAGAGAATGAATCTGTTAGTAGATCCATCTGGCCATGCAATTAGCTGGCAAAGGGATTCTTTTTGCTGGCATTTTATATTGTTTTTCTCAGTTGCAGATGCGGAATAAATATGCTGTGACAGGTCTGTCAAGAAGTCTTGACGGGGGTGCAACATTTGGGGAAGGCTGGTCTATGGATTACCATAAGAAGGGAACTCATCCTTCTGTGTGTTTATCATATTAGATTTTTTTTTTTTTTTTTTCTCCCACCATGCAATATTGCATCTTGCTCACTAATTGTCTCACCTGAAAATGAATCTTGATAGCGCTGCTCCTTTTGGGATTGCTTTTTTTTGCAAATGGCTTTCCTGGAAAATAAATACAGACTTTGTGACAGATGCTCAAGGTTACCTATAGAGTCAGATCATTTCCTCTTATAATCACAGGCATTATGTGGGCTTCCAACACACCTCTCTGCAATCTCTCCAAAGGAGAAGCTCAAATGGATTGCTTCCGCAGACGTGCCAGAATATTAAACTGCTTAAACTTTTTTTTTTTTTTTCCCCCTTTTCAAAACTTTGAGATTGAACTGTGAGGCTTCGTTTGTAGAGAAACCGAAACTGTGAACACTTAAAAAATAAAAATAAAAAAGAATGTAGAAGTATTATGACTTAACAGTTTTCACGTCTTGCTAACGCTAGCTTCTTAGCTTAGCATTAACAAGCATTACAGTGCTCTATGACCCTCTTGCCAAAGCTTTACCAAACTATGTGGAGGCAGATTTACAGTTATGATTTTTAGTGCCAGCTTACTCTCATTTACAGTAAGTTTACACAGTAACTCTGGTGCTTTGGTCACCCCGAAAAGGGCAAAGCAGGTCAGTAGACATTTAGCTCACTTTGCTGTCTGTTATCCAATAAGAGGACGCTAGGAAATGAGAATGCAAGTCCAAGTTTATTTATGACCAGGACAATCTTTTCAGTCAAGTTGAAGCCTTTATTTTGATAGATTCAAAAGTAAACACTATTATAGACACCTGAAAATTTTGTGGAACTTCTATGGTATGAATTGACGGAAACATTAACTGGGGCATTAAACACGTCTAATCCATCACTTTTTATTTATTTTTTTATTTCAGTAGTTACAATATATCATATTTTTTGCTCTGTCACAATAATTAAATATTGGCAGTTAGGCCTATGTGCATTTCATTTTAGAAATAATATTAAATGGTCATCAAATCTAGCAGTTTGGTATTCACATATTCTTCTTAATTTAAGTGTAATACCAAAAAAAGAGAAACATTTTCCACCTAAATGCTACTTGAAACAGCACATAAGCTGCATATACTGCACCGTATTTAAATGCATATGCATGTGAATAAGCTAATAGGTTTTGGCATCATCCACTCACACCAGGCATTTTTTTTTTAATATGTTTGAACTGCTGGAAGACTCCACTGGGGTTTGATTGCAAGGGAAACACAAAGCTATGTGCTTAATTAAATCCCTTTACTGGGCTTCATTTGCATTTTATTTAGAGGCGGAGCAACATACTTAATGATGTTTTGATTTACAGAAGAACTCTTTTGTTAGAAATCAGAAGCTGTTTTTATTTATTTTTTTTCTTCTTCTACTTTTATATATAGAAGAGACGAGCTGGCTTGAGGGAGCTTTTGGCTCTGAAATTATTTGAGAGCAGCACAGTGAAGAAGTTAAACTGATTTCAATATATTTTTGTTGATATAGTGTCTGCGTGCGAGCGGTGGACCCCGGGGAGTCTTGTGAATGTATTATGCAGGCTTTGAACAACATCATAGCCGCATTATGGCAAATGCGCTCAACTCAAATAAAACATATAGCCCTCCGGTGTGAAGTAAGCTATGGTTGGTTAACATAAAAGCGCAAGTTTCACGTATGGACGCCAATGTTGTCAAAACAATCACGAACATACACAGATGCCATGACATGAGCTTCTTGTCATTTCAGTTTTAATAAAGTGTTGGTAATCTTGGATATTGAACATTTTGAGGTGACGGTTGACGGTTGAATTTTGCGCAACTTCATGATTGATCTTAGGGATGTTCAGACCGATACCAATACTCAACTCTTGAGTACTCACCGATACCAGACACCCATACCTCTCGTACATAAAATCATTCCCAAAAAAATGACAGAAATTTTGAAGGACTAACCTACATATCCCAATATAGTCTTTTTGAATTTGTATGCAATGGAAATTTTCTACGGCCACTAAAATGGCCACTAGAAGATAATGGATAGTGGTATCGTCCATGGTGGGAGAACTGATACCTTAATTAAAATAAGGCTGGAATCGGCACCGATACCTGGTCGGTGTTGGTATCGGTTAGTGTTGTTCCGATACCGATACTGGTATCGGCAGAGGTGCCGATACTGCATTAAACCAGTGGTATCGGTATCGGTGACTACTCAACAAGTAACATGCCGATACCATTAATTCCAACGCTAATATAGGATTTTGGATGCAGCATCTTGTGTCTTGTCCGTGCACGACATTCACTGGTATGTGACATGTTCACTGCATGCCGATCTAAGATATCCTATTGGCCCTTGAATGCTCTGAACCGATGGCAGGACAGCATTTTCATGTTGAGGGAAAAAAATAATCTTAAGTATCGGTATGGTATCGGTATCGGCCGATACTGCAAAGCTGGGTATCGATAGCGGTATCGGGAGCCAAAAAAACGGTATCGGAACAACACAGTATCGGTACTCTGTATGTCGATCAAAATTAGGTGCTCTATTAATTTTGCTGAAGTCATTGTAAAAAATACAAACTTGTTGGATTTATTTATTTATTTTTAATGAAATTGATAGTCAATCAACAGTGAGCTCTTCTTTTTTTTTATTGGTTCAATTAATGTCAGCCTTTGATCAAAAACAAAGCATGGCGATTTATAACGATGATCTGTTCGCTGTTACCATGACACGAAAGCCAGAATGTCTTAATTTATTCATTTTTCCACCTTTGGTACTTTCCATCACAAGAACAGCCCCATGCGTTTATCTGATGTCGACGTGCTCAAAGCCACGCTGCCCTGACCAGTGGTCTCCAGCAGTGGTGGTGACAACTTTAATTTGAATGCTGGTGGTCAATGTGATTAGAGAACTGCAGGAGGCTTTTAGAGTGGATCAACTACCCTGGAAGATGAGGACTTGGCGAATGAACAATTAGAAAAGAAGGCAGTTGCACTGTGGGGGGAAATAGGGAAATGGTGATGGGGTATATTTAGGGATGCACTAAATACATTTGAGTACTTGGCGATACCACAAACTGATACTTTGAATATTGTTCAAAAACATTCACATAGCAGAAATTCCAAATTTAGCTTTACTAGCATTTTAAGAAACAAGTGCATGTTTTTCTCACATTCTTGCCTCATACTTGACCTTGTAACACAAATATTTTAGCTTTATATAAAACTGTCAGGACAATTGAGATGATACATAACACCGTCATGGATTCATCGTTTAGATTATATATACGCTACACGCTACTAGCAGGACCAACTAGCTAGCCTCTGGGGCAAAATGTTGCCTACCTGGTCTGACATGGCCCTTTTCCACCACAGCTTCATGATACGAACAGTCGGCTAAAAGTGAGTTCATTGGTGTTTACCTTCACAGCTAACCCGGAAGTTATATATCTGGCTGGTGAAGTGGTATCTGTGTAGTAGTATCAGAGCATTTTTACAAGTTAGAGTTACAAATACAGCGGTACAGCATTGGCAATAATACCCGATTACTGTATTTGTTACATTACCCACTCTAAGGAATATTGTTAACATTTCCTTTTCATCCATAAAACTGTGCATTAACTACAAAACTTCATTACATGTTAAACAATAGAAATTACACTGCACATATTATTACACTCTTAATTTCAATTATGAACAGAGGACCAGTCACTAGTTCATTTTCCAGTTGGAGGGGTGCTGATGTATTCAGATATGATTTATTGATCACGTTGCGCGCATTTGTCTCCCCACTGTGTTCGGTTAAAAAGCAATAACACGTTTTACACCCTCCGTTCCACGTGAACGCAATAACACTAAACTAATTACACAAACTGGGGACAACAGTGTGATTTGTAAAAGCCACAGCTGGTTGTCGACTAACAGCCAGAGAATATTGGGAGTATCCCACCACAGCATAATATTTCATGAATTCATACATGCCTTACTTAGAATGAGGGAAGTCAGCCACAAGACAGATGTGGCTTTGCCTGTGATTATATGAGTAATATCCTTATCTTTCTGCATGTTAGGGTGACTCATCCACTATGAAAGCCCAAAAGTGTCCAAATTCAATAAATAAAAAGGTCATTTTGAAAAAACTATCCTGTCGATAAATAGCAGAGAATTATGTAATCTGGCCATTAAATTTTAAAATGATGTGTTAGTATTACTATGAAAAGTGTTATACTATTCTTTAATATGTAACAAATATTTTATTTTGATTAAATATTTAATAATGATTATTTTAACAACGTCATACTTTTTTTTTTTTTAATAATTTATTTTTCAAGATTTTATAAGATAAGAAAACTTTTTTTTTTTTACAAAGTCAGATTTTATTTCATAATGTCCTTTTCCACAATGGTCTTTTTTTTTTCTTTTTTTCTTTTTTTTACAAAATGGTGAATACTAACACCTCATTTTACAATTTAATGGCCATATTACATAATTGTCTGTTATTTATCAAAAGGATAGTTATTTCAAAAAGGCATTTGTATTTATTGAATTTTGACACTTTCGGGCTTCCATAATCCACATGTCGTTCTATGCTAATGCTAAAGACAAGATAGTTGTTGCAGGCTAACAGGTTCACATCAAACTCCGCAAGTCGTAACAAACACAACACAGATTTTCCAGCAATGATGAGTTTTTTATACCACTGTTGGGCCACGGTAGCCAGTAAAGTAAAATTACTGTAAAATGTCAATTTTCAAAGTGGTTCGCGCACTCAACTCACAGTGCTAATGGTGAGGGTTTGAATCCGGATTCTGGCTTCCCTGTGTATCAACTAACTAATCTATCTACTCACTCCCTTACAGCTACCCGGGCAGTGTCTCCCATGCTATTAACAATATTTACAACATTATATACAACAGAGGTCAGTCTAAAATAAGCAACACCTTGCAATGCGGCACCTTCTGGGGGCAAGCCAGGTCGCTGAGAGGGATGACGACATTGTAAATTAGACACCATTAGTATCCCTTGCAGTCAGCAACAAACACTACATGATAACGCCACGTTTGAGAGGTGTGCTAAACCAAAGTGTTCTCACTTCACATAAACTGAATTTTTGTAAGGACTCATTGAGCCATTTTCAACTGTAAGAAGATATTTTGTGATAACGTCATTATTTTTTCATGAACAATTAATACCCTAAAAACTAATTTTGCCACTTGCTGACGACTGAAGATGACATCACCTGTGCTGAGGAAATGACCAATCACGGCTCACCTGTTTTCTGGGTTTGGTCAGCAAACTGAGCCGTGATTGGTCATTACACTCCCAGAAATATTTCAAGCCTAACTTGAGATATATGTAATTTTTTTACATAACAAATTCCCATCTACTTTTTTTTTTTTGTTACATAATTTTAACACAAACCTACCAACTAAAACTTACATGATGCATATTCACAATACTTTAATAAAGCCTATTTATTTGGAATGCATAATTCTCAGATGTATGTAGTATTAATAAAGTATACATACTTTTATTATTTATACATTTTTGGGAAAATCTATGTAAAAAATATGGGGGGGAAAATGCACAAGTATTTTTCACATAGTATATTTATCATGTATCGGTAACCTGATTATTATGCAATTCAAACAGTATACTTTATGCATTTTATATAACTACTTATACTCTCATTTTTAATTTACAGTAATTGTACTTTATTAATACAAAATACATAAACCTGAGGACTATGTATTTCAATTAAATAGGCATTATTAGACTAATATATACATATCATATAAGGTTTATTTGGGATTTGTGTTAAAATTATCTTAAAAAAAAAAAAAGTAAAATATTAAATAAATCTTAATTTAGGCTTGAAATATTTGTACGTGAAAAATAATTGAGTTATCAAATTAATTCTGGCCAAAATATTAACTTTTTACTGTTGAAAATGGCTCAATGAGTCAAGTATCCCTTTAAGCACTGAATTTAGGCAGTAATGTCATTTTTCGGGTATACCTATGTCTTGAATTAAAAAAAATAAAATAAAAATCATTTTATTTTTCAGTTAGGGTTGAGTGAATGTGCATAGGATGCTGGTGGAGTTCAGTACCCACTGCTCTAAACATAATGATTTATACTAGGATGCTAAAGTTATGTTTCAGTTATGTTTTTCATTTGACATATTACGGTGCCCTCTGTGGAAAAAAAAAGAGCAGCTTGAACCAACAAATATGAGACAGAAAAAGGAAAGTTCCTGCACGGGTGTCACAAAAGATACATTTCAAACGCAATTGATTGTTTTGCTCTGTGTACGTTTTGTTATAAAAAAAAAAAAAGCATATTCAACAAAATCTGAATAGAATACCAAAGGATTTAAGGAAAGAAGCATCCATCATCTTTCTCTCCTCATTCATAATTGATATTTGAAGCATTTTTGTTCATTGAAATTATCTTCCGGAGCAGAAGAGAAAACAGCTGAGCCGATGGAAATGGAATTGGTTGTGTGTCGGTGCATGACAGAGTGGGATTATACCAATGTAATGTCAGCCTTATTAAACACTATTAAACTCCATAGATCAGACAGGAACCAGAGAGGAAAAGAATATACCGACTACTCATCTGTGTGTAAAAGTGTACGCTTATGTGACGTTAAATGAGAGAGGAGCTACGTTAAATTTTATATTTAGATCAAGCGAATGATGTGGTCCACCTCTAATAGAATCCAATAAGTCTGAGGATAAATGAGTCGATGTAGTCAATGTCATTGTTGGCATATGACATTGGGAGCTCAGCTGTATGAGATTTCATTTGGTTTGGCTCAGCATCGTGGTCCAATGTAACACAATGCATAAACTGGGCACGTGGATTTTGAGGTGTTTAAATTGATCATTCGTTCAAACTCGGTCAAATGCATCACATTTGTTTATGTTTGGGTCAGGTTCTGTGTTGCAGAGAGTCTCATGATCAGAGTTACACCATAACAGAAAAGAATGCAGCATCCAATACTTTGAGATTCATTTTCTACTATTTTTTGGTCTTCCATTTATTTATTTTATTATTTTTGTGTGTGTCTGAGTGTGTCTGCAATTTTATTTTTCATACATTTTTCTTTCTTTCTTTTTTTCTTTTTCCTATTCTGGACATTTTATGGTAATATTTGGGATTTCTTCTGTTTGTTTTTTTTTTTGGTTTTTTTACATTTTCTGGTTCATTTTTGAACATTTTCTGCCTTTTTTATTTAACTCCCTGACATTTTTGGCAATTTTATAGACATTTCATGGTAAATTTTGTGCTTTTCCTCTTCTTTTTTGACATTTTATGGTCACTTTTTGGACATTTTAAGTTTTTTTTTTTTTTTTTTTTTTTTTTTTTAAGAACTTTTGCATGTACCTTTCATCTTTTTTGTGACAACTTAAAAATTTGAACACAGACATTTTTTAACTCTATAATTATTCATTCTTTAAATCATTTAAATACGTTATCTAAAAATAAAAATAAATATGTAAAAAAATAAAAATAAATATGTAAAAAAATAAAAATAAATATGTAAAAAAAAAATTATACATTTCTACTACTACCTTTTTAGAGGTCCACAGGAGAGGGACTGAAGAGCCACATGTGGCTCCAGAGCCGCTGGTTACAGACCCCTGCTTATACAACTGCCGTACAACTACAAAATAGATACACAGCGTTTGAACTGCGGAATGAATGATCGCGGGTAGATTTTTCTTCAATAAGACACTTGCTGCGCTGCATTAATTTGTACTTTGTGTGTCATCAGTTTGCCATTAAAAAAAATACACTGTGGGGTGTTGGGGAATTGGAGGCGTTTCCCAGCACAATTATCACATTTGACTGTGTTATCATGCGTCTTTAACATATTTTGTAAAAGCATGGTGGTAATAGTTTAAGTGGCACCGTATACAGTGGCGAGTTTTCTCTAGGGAGGGTGCTTAATGAATGAATGGATGTGTATATGTATGTGTCATTTTCTTATAATGTGATCTGTTACTGGATGGATGGATGGATGGATAGATAGATAGATAGATAGATAGATAGATAGATAGACAGACAGACAGACAGATTGTCCCCAATGCAAGTGGACCACAACAAAGAAAAGTGAAAACCGCAAGTTTCATTAAAATCGCTTATGTATTTGCATAAACACTTCTGCACTGTGTGTTTGTGATATCGTGATATTAAAACTGCCACAATATCGTCAGGGTCATGGTCACAATATTTAAAAGGAACACATCAGTTAAAAAAGTCAGGTTGATTTCCATTTGTGCAATTTTAGCACCCTCTAGTGGCTAGTTTATTAGTGCAATTTAATTTTCATTAGGGATGTTTTGGCCTTCTATGTTTAAAATCTATGCTAATTGTCAGATGAAGGAGAAACTAATTTGCTTGTGAAGCGATCAATGTGTGCTTGCATTACCAAGTTAGTGCCTCAATATTGTTATTAGAGATTGTAGGTGGTTTATATGCATTGCTGTTATGTACAAAAGCACAATATTGTGCTTTTTTTTTTTAGTAGGAGCTCTCTTATTTACAATATTGCGATCTTTTTTAAATATCGCCAACGCCCCCACAATATCGTGATAATTATCGTATCGTTACCTTCATATCGTGATAATATCGTATCGTGATGTTTGGATATCGTTACATTCCTATTTGTACCCGTTGCATAACAATAGAAATGGCAGCATACCATAATTATATTGTTTCACTGTCCAAATATTTTCTCCTTTTACAATCCCAACTGAGTTGAGGTTGCACATAAATTACATAAAACATTCTTACGGGTTTGTCCTCGAGGTTTCCTTGTTGTATAACATTGCCAGTTATTCTCGTCATGACATGACCTAAACAGGTGTGTGAATTGGTTACCTTAAAGTCTTGACTCTGGCACAGGTTTTCCGGCACTCCCTTGATCACAGTGACACAACGTTTGTGTCAACCGCCTCCAACAATTAGCAGTAGATTTATGGGCTATTTTTTTATTATGGCTTGTAGTCATACATTTGAGCTACAAGTCAGGGCTTTCAAACTGTCAGACAATGTTGTAAAACCTCCTTACAATCCATCCCAAAGCGATCATCAGGCAGCATTCACTCGACTGTAGATAGAAACGCTTTTGAGGATGTGTTTGTGGAGTTCATGAGTGTGTCAGTTGATTTAGCAAAGTGTTATTTGGATGTAAATGACTGAAATTGGCTGTATTAATAGATTGTTTGGAATGTGCCACTTTGTAGTACCTTACACCTTATTACAATCATTAAAACATCATGTCTGCGAGACTGAAAGCTGAACTTGCATTAACCGTTATATTATGGTGGCTGAGAGCTCAATGTGCGACTGCTTGAATCTTTTATAGAGTCGCTTACACTCTCAGTGCAGTCAATGGCAGAGATAATTAGCTCTGATTATCCTCGTGAATACTGTTTCTTTTTAAAATAAGCAGAATTAAAACAGCTTATTGCCTCTCTTACCTTTCCAATAATGAGCCTGCGCCCGTTTTATCTTAGCCAAGCCCGATTAAATTCAACAAACCACCATACAACAACGTTGTAGCCTAATTAAACTGGTGAAAACTAGTTCTATAAATCAAGATTAAATAACTATGAAGGGATGAAACGTTCACCAGAAAACTTGCTATTAAAAAAATAAAAAAAGAATATAAGTTTCACATTCTCAGTCCCTTATGTCAGCCTATTTTTGTTCAAAATGAAATTGTTATTAAAACAGCGGCATATAGGTTCTCGGTATGAGGAGGCGTTAATTGGGCCAGTGGCGCAGATGAAGCATGACGACAACAGGAAAGCGAGCTCTGTTGGATATGAACAGATGAGAAAAGATCCGTATGGTTCAAACTATGACGCATATTTTTTTTTTTCCCACACCATCGGAAAAAAATGTGTGACAACAGCATACCAGATGATAAATCACCAACGTCATATGCAATTAATAAGCCTTGCATGACGTTTCTATTATTTTCAATTGATTTGCTTAAATGTCACATTAACTACTGATACCTTTTTGCTACATTTCAGTGTTGTATTATATTCCTTCATCCATGAATGCTATTATGAATAATATTGATCACGGATAAACTGCTATATATAAGGTATATTGATTTTGTTTCGTTTTCATTCATTCATTTTATTTAACAGGGACATTGCATCATAAATGTGTTGCACAAACCGGAAATAGCTACAAGCTAACACTGAACAATAGGGGACTTAAAATGGAGCCTTGTGGTACACCACTGTCTAAACATGTCGCCCTTGTATGGTTAAATTCATTCTTTGAATCGTGTCCTATCTATGAAAATACAGTCGGCTTTCCAATTACTTTCGAGCCTGTGAAAATTAATTAAAGATGGTTGCAATCTTTAATTAGTCATTGCTATACACTACCAGACAGTCAAAGCTGTGGACATGGATTCTTATTCAATTGCATGAGAAAGTGCGTCCAAACTTTTGACTGGTAGGCTAGTACTTGCTAAACCCTTTGTTTCAATTATGTCCTCTTGGTTTACTTTCAAATCCATCTTGGGTGTGCAAAGATCCAAAATTACAAAAATTGCGTCACTGTCCAAATGAATATCGACCAGGTTGTGCTTTCAGCTTCTGGCTGCTGTTTGTGTCCTTTACCCGTCCTCATCCATCCCAACAAACCAAGACACCGGTTCAATACTCATTTACCTGCCCTGTGATCACCAGCCACTTTGCAGAGTAACTCATGATAGACACTTGAATGAGGGAGCCAGCGAAGGGAATGATGTGTAAAGGCAGTAAACAAAAACAAGCACATTGTACACAAATATTGCAAGTGCTACACCAATGACATAAAAAAAAAAAAGACAGCAGGTGACCACATTCTTTTTCATGTGTTTCATGCAAAGAATAGACAATATTGGATGTAAGTTTTCAAGCTAGCGCTAACAAACGGTTTAACGACATCAATATTCATGCAGAGGTGAAGTTGCCCAACTTTTTTTTTTTCCTCCACAAACTACATAACACCATTCCCAACACCTTGGCAGAGATGTGTTGTGAGGCAAACTAATCCTCAAGTGCAAATCAGAGCTTGCACTCGCATCACTTAATGAAGATAGCGAGAAGGGGGGGGGGGATGTGCAGCAGAGAGGCCCAGTCATTGGAGTGTTGAGGGCATCGGTCCTGATTGCATGAAAAACTATTAAAAGGGTTGGTTCCAGAGTGCCACTTCTCAGGAGATTCTACAGAATATGAGAGATATTTCATCATCTTTTGGGTTTGTTGGCTTCATTCCACAAAGCATACAAAAACAGATTAATTCAGTTGATTTGTCTTGAACAGTCATTTTGCTGTAGCTCCGAGATAATTATAAGGGATTTGGTATTGTTTAAGTAGAATCCTGATTTGCAAAATGATTGCAAGTAACGAAGTACTTTATGTAAGAAAGCAGGGGTCATCAAATTTTTTTGAAATTGAGAACTACATGGGTACTGATTAATGTGAAGAGCTACCATTTTGATACACACTTCTGAAATAACAAATTTGCACAAATTACCTTAAATAATGGTATTATTGGGGCCTGACCAATTAAATCGCCCAATATTGGCTGTTTTACAACATTAAAAAAAATGAGCAAAAAAAATTTGGCTTTTTTTGGTCTTTTGTTTTATTATTATTATTATTATTATTATTATTAGTAGTAGTAGTAGTAGTAGTAGTAGTAGTAGTAGTAGTATTAGTATTATTATTATTATTAATGTTTTTTTGTTGTTTGTTTTTTTTTTTTTTACATTTGTTTAACACATTAATTACCATGTTTAAACCCCCGACGAAGGATTTTTTGGCCTTTTTTCTTTTTTTAAACAAAGTATTGTAAAACAGTAAAATATTCTGCCTCTTAATTCACATCTTTACTTTTGTAAACATTGAGGTAGCAAAACATACGTTATTTTATTCATGATATATTTTTCAAATTAATCGGCCACTTAATTGCGGATGAAAATTGTATTCAGCCAAAGATTGTAATCAGCATGGGTTTAAAAAAATATTAATAATAATCACTTGGGCTTTAGTTATTTGATTTTATTAGCAATAAATAGTTTTAATTTGTTAAGACAGTGACCATGTTATGATTTCTCATAATAATTGGGAAAGTGATAAATACTGGATTAATATGTAACATTTTATTTCTATAAATAGCTGCCTGTGTTCACATTTTCACTCATTTGGTCCTTGGCTACCTGGTGCCCACTTGCACCACGTTGGTGACCCCTGCAATAATAGCACAGTGTACTTTTGCTACAAAAGCTGTAATTATTGTCGCAAGTTACATTTCATATTGTTTTTCTATAGTTTGAGGCTTTTCTCAGCTTCTGGCGCCGCCATCTCCGTCGCGATCTCTTTATCATTTGCATCGCCTCCTCACCGCACTGCTTTTGATTTCAAGAGCTGAACTATTCTGCAACATTTGTTGATGTGGTTCTGCAAGTAAATGCTGCAGAATTGTGCTCCTCTTGGAATTGTTCTCCTTCGCTGACCACCGGGAGAAGAATTCACCACCCATCGGCTGCAAAAGACCGCTCATGCTAACAACAAAGCTGCATATTATGCATGCATTTTTAGCAGTCATGTTGGAACTTATGAAAATGCTCATTGACTTTATAGAAACAATAAACGCATCAGTTTAACAACGTGGGAAGAATGCTTATTTTCGTTTTTGCCAAGACTTCGAAAATCGATACCACCTACATGCATGTCAAAAAAAAGAAATGTAATATTTATTTTTTCACAGCATTGGGTATAAAATATAAATCCTTGCATTTTCAATAACTGATTACAATAAGGAATGTCATAAATAGCGAATAAAAAAATGTAAATATATAATTTTTTTTATTCCTTTCATTTGTGAGTTACAAAAAGATGTATTTGAGTTGCATGGCTTATAATGTATAATAGCTTCTATGGAATTATGCTATTTCTTTCATGTCAGTTATTTAAAGGCCAATCCACCAACGTGGGTACAATTTGTGAGGTCATCATGCTACTGTGTTACCAGCGAACACCAAATTGAAGGGCTCACAACTACATCTTACGGTCCACGACTTAGGGCTGTGAGGATGTTCTGGATGACTTCCAGATCCCATTAACCTTGGGCTGAGGGCCAACGGTTGACCGGGGGCCCCAAAGGCCAGTGAGTCAGAAAACTATTTTCTCGTACCCAGCTCAAATGTGCTCACCTCCGAGATGCGCAGCTGCCCTCTAAAAGTCAGTTATTCCATTCATCAGTCAAGAAGCCCCCTCGAGCTGGATCTCATTTTGTCAGATACAGACCTGACAGCCAAGATCTGTACCCACACAGATAAGATACTCTGCTTGGACTTAATGTAAACGGGAAGGGTGGTTGCTCAAAAAAATCAATTTCAAACCACAATTAGGGCCCGTTAACGCTGCACTTAGAACAGTGAAACGCGCCATCGATCAACCTATTCATTGTGGATGCGCTAACGACGGCTGGTGGCGCGCAAGGTGGGCGAATTGAAAAGTGTTTTGACTGAAAACGGTTTAATTTTGACAGCGGCTCATTCAGACAATCTTGGCGCAAGCAATCAGAGAAAGTGAGTGTGTTGTTTTTTTTTCGAATGAGGACAGCAAGGGATGGTAAAGTTGTACATTGAAAACAGCATGAAGAAAATCCTCTCTCTATTTTGATGGCCTTGACTGAGGTTTTGTAAGTCAGCCTTACTTCACAGAATTAAATACAAGGGCGCCTGACTTTGTGATATTTAAGTGTTATTTTTATTGACTATACTTGGGCTTTATTCAACCAGGTAAGGCAGTTGAGAAAAGTTTCTCATTTACAATGCCAATCTGAGAGCAATTTAGGGCTCAGTGCAAGACCAAGGGCACTTGACGGCAGACAGTCACAGCAACTCTGAACCACTGCACCGCCTTCGGTCACTTGACGACCTTGCACTGTACCATTGTTACTGCCGCACAATTATTTTCACACATTTTTATATCAGCCCTCAAATATAGCCTATTTTGTGGATTTCTTTTTCCCCTCAGACACAGTCTCCTCTCTCAATCGGATCTTCTTGCTTAGCGTGGGGCAACACACATTAACAAAAACAATCTAAAATGGAGACATTCCGATATTACGATTCGCTCTTTAACTCATTTGTTCCCAAAAACGTAGAAATACGTTCTATTTTAAATGTTTTAAGTGTCCCAAAGACGTATTTATAAGTTTGTTGTTTCATGATAGAGCATACAGAAGGCTTTGATGCAGCCTCTCAACTGCAGTGAGCGGGTGAAAAAAAATAGTAGTAATTACAAAAACGGCCAGCAGGTGGCAGCAGAGTATAAGAGATCAACCAGGGCCATGTTGCAAACTAGTTGTTTCCCCACAATTCTAAATAGATTTGTGAATATTGATTGCTAATGCTAATTGCTGAAAAACTGAAACAGATAGAAATATACTATTTTTTTCCTGATGGGTTTCCTGGGAGGTTCCATATTTTTATAGCAAAAGAACACAATATTCTGTGGGCCTTGCAAAGTCAGTCAAAATCTAAGGGGGTTGCTTCAGTTGAAAATGGCTGGGAGTGAATTAGTTAATTTGTCAATTTATCACTTATTGATGATTTTCTGCAGTTTAATATATTACTTGCACAATTAAATGTACTTAAAAAAAAGTCAGTGTTTCATTTTAGCTACCTGCCTGCATTTCTTGAAACAATTTATGTATGTTTGTCTGCATGCATGCGTGTGTGTGAGTTCCCAGTTGCTGCATCGTCAGCCACAGCGTAGCGCCACTGTGGCCCTGGAATAGAGTCTGACCAGACAAATTGAGGCAGAATGTTGTTACAAGGGCTTAAAAGAAACATTGCCTCGGTTCATGAAAGGTCGACCAGAGGCCCCATTAGGCTGACAGAGTCAAAAGGACCTCGTATAGAGCGGGTCGGAGTTGACAGACGGATTGCGACTCAAGGACGCAGAGGTAGACGAGGTTAACGATGTCAGCGGCCTCGGCATGCCATAAGTCACGACACGTCTCATTGTGATACAATCTTGTGTTTGTGTGCGCATTTCGTCTCAGTAATTAACTTCATTTTGAAAGCCAATATCTGTTCTACGCTAAAAATAATTGATTGCTACATGAAGGTAGGCCATTCTCAAGCTTGTGTTTTTAAAAGATGAGCAAGACAAGGACAAAGTCAAGTAAAAGAGTTAATCAATTTAAGTAAAATTAGCCCTTCTTTCACTTTTTTTTTTTTTTTTTTTGTCTGTTAATTGGCGGCGAGACATGTGCACCAGCTTAATTGACCAATCGTGAATGATTAGTATTACTTCAGTTCAAACTGTCAAATGGATTTTTAGTGCGGACTATGCACAGGATTTGTTCTGGAGTCTCTAGGTCAGGTATGATGGTCTGGAAATATCACACAAGCAGGTTATCTTTTGTGTCCAGTGAATACACTTAGTCCATGCAGGTCTTTCTCCCACCTCACAAGTCTATCACCTTCTCCTCGTTGCATTTTCTTTTCTTTCACTTCCTGTCAGGCTACTCAAGCAAGGTAGCTTCCCATTCCTCTCCAGTTCTTCTTTTCTTGATAGTGACTCCTGACGTCTTAAAATACTTATTCTTTTAACTCGTATTACTTTTGTTCAAATCTCATTGACATACTTGTTTGGTTTAGTGTGAAGCACTTGGTGGTAGTACCCTGCTAGGCTAGCACCTTTACCTCTTTTGCTTCTACTTGGTCAATGGCTGACAATGTGTTAACTTAATGGACATACAGTAGAAGGCCACTTTTTAAAGTTTGTTTTGGTTTGTAAAGCTTGAAAGGGATTGTGGGAGTTCTACGCAACAATTTACTCGTCCCCTACCTCCAATCAAGCATTAAATAAAGACGGACATCAACAAGCCCATGATGAATTGTCTTTGATGTATGAAGTACTTTCAAAATCAACTACTTTGGATGAGTGTTCAACTATATGACTCTTTACTGTGTCTACAATAAGATGATCCCAGACTGTTTTTTATTCTTTAACTAATAAGTTGGTTTACCAGCTTGTTGCATTGACGCTGTTATCATATAGCCAACTGTATGTTCCGTCTTTTTGTCATATCTCACTCATGACCTTATTTTGCTTGTTTTTTTTGTTTTTTTTGTCGCACCCAGCATGCCAGCCAGGCTTCTACAAGGCTTTTGCCGGAAACATCAAGTGTTCAAAGTGCCCACTAAATAGTTTCAGCTATGAAGAAGGTTCTGCAGTCTGCCGATGTGAAGTGGGATATTTCAGGGCCGGAAAAGATCCTCCAACTATGGCGTGCACACGTGAGTATATGCTGTACTAATGTGGTCAGAGTGTTGCAATTTTCAACAACAAATAGCTTTTGAGTAGTGAAGGTACTTTTGTGAATAACATAGCATGGTTGCATTGAAGCTACATTTCCACAGGCACTTCTAAACCTTAAAAGCATCTCTTCTGTTTTACGTCACTGACTTTATCCTCCTGCTGATGCCCGCCCAAGACGGTGTAAAAAAAAAATGAAGGCAATACTACTTACTATGAATCGTCACCACAGTTTCAGCAGCAAGCTTTTTTCGATAAAACAATTAACATAATTGCCGTTTCAGCTAGTCATCACAACTTAGTCAGCAAATATCAACAGCTAAAATAGCAGTAGCTAGCAACATATTTTTGCCACCAGTTGAATAAAAGTACATTTATTTATTTATTTCTTTATTTATTGTATTATATTTGCACAGGTAATTTTGTATACAAACAAAATTGCAGTGGCAACTAATGGCAACTAAAAAAAAAAAGCTATATTTAGTAGAAGAATGATGACCTCATATTGTTTGGGACTCACCATTTAGTTACATCAATAAGAAATAACAGTGCTGCATTTTCTCAGATATTGCCATTGCAGTAATAAGAACATGATTATCTTCGTTATGTAGTTTGATGTACTTTAGCTAATTTTACATTTAGCATTTTGGTAGCTTAGCTTGCTAATTTCTTTGGTGGGTAGTGTCAGTGTAGTGAAGCTACATTTTAATTTAGAAAATTTAGCTTATTATCGCACCACATTTTTCAAATATTTATGCAAATACTCAGCACTACTCACTGGAACCGTACTGTATGAATTTAACAGCATATGTATGCATTACAAACATTGCTGTGTTTGCATCACAACACATATTCACGTTCCTCTATACAGCTGTGAGTCATGCCTAATACTGAGAAAAAAAATTTAGCCTACCGCTTTACACGGCAAATTGTGATTGACGTGAAACATCCAAACTTGTTAACACCTGTGACTCTGGATGAACCTTGTGGTGTTTAATACGCATCTGTTGAGAGTCAAAGTGTACAATAGATAATCAAATTAATTGCAAGTGGATCGGCTGCCTCGTCTTCGGCGTTGATTCACGGACAGTAATTACAAAGTAATATTTGCATTAAATTAAAGTTTAATTAGACTTATTCCCCTTTAATTAAAAAGCCATTTAGCTGTCATTTAGATAGACGGGGAACCATCATTGAAATCTTTATATGGATGGGGATTGTACGAGTTGCACTATGCGTTGTGGAAAAAAAGGATTCTGGGAGTTTAACCCGGACGGTGTAAATGTGCAGAAAATTGTGGTTTCTATATTTACTCATTCACTCCCAGCCATTTTCACAGAAGCAATCCCGTTCGCTCCCGGATGTTTTACTGAATTTTGACTGATTTTTCAATTGCTATAAAAGCATGGAACCTATCAAAAGAAAGATTAAAGTCTCTTCTTTCATCAGGAAAGTAAAAGTATGTTTCTATCTGTTACCGTTTTGCAGCAATTAGCATTAGAAGAGAGCTAAGTTTCATCAGTTTTCACAAATCTATTTAAAATTGTAAGTAAGTAATTTAGCTTTTTTTCTAGATGGCCCTGGTTGATCTCCTTTGCTCTGCTGCCAGATTCTGACCGTTTGTGTAATAACTACCATTTCTGCAACCGTTCTTTGCAGTTGAGAGGCTGCATCAAAGCCTTCTGTATGCTTTAGCATAAAATTTGAAAAAAAAAACGTATAAATACGTCTTTGGGAGCAAATGAGTTAATATTGCACCTCTAAAATCAATCGTGCTGGTTTTTGGTGGCGCGCCACAAAATAATGTTGCTTGGTAATTATGTGGTTGCCCACATCTCTATTGCCTGTAATGGTGGACCAGCCAGGAGAGCTCTCATGTCATCGGGTTTACAGTTTACAATTAAAGACAACTGCAGTTTAAAAGCTGAATACAGGAAGGAAGAAAGTTAGGATATGACAAGAGAAGAGATAAAGGTGGAGGAAACATGGGTGGAGCAGACATTGAAGGAAGAAAGGAAGGAGGATACTGATCCCAATCTCCCTCTAGAGGAGAATAGAGGCTGATTGATGGCAGTGGGGTTGATCCACAGGAGGGCAAGGTGGGTGGATTCTGCTCGGCGGAGAGAATAGAGGAGGTGCGATGATGGCCGATAAAGCCAGGGGCAGATAAAGCCAGGCAAAGAATGGACATATACGCTGACAGAAGTGGAGGAGGAGCATTGCGGTCTGCTGAGATTTCAAGCAAAGGTAGAGAGGGATGGAGGGTTGCTGAGGGAGAGGGAAGCATCGCATTGTCTTGGCAGACAGTGAGCTTGGCAGGAAAGGAATTTTCAAATCTCGCAGGCCTTTTAACTCCGCCCTGTTGACGGCTGACTGCCTGCTACAGCACAATGCTTACTCTGACGCACAAGCGCACGCATCCATAGGGAGCACAAAAATACCTGAAACACTTAAATGAGAGAGGTTGAAAGAGTGTAATGGATGGAGTTGTGCTGTACAACATGTTAAAGGGAAAGTCAACCCTTTTTTTATGTATTTATTTGTTAACAATATGTTCTATGCAGCACCACTAGCCTAAATATTCTGTTTGATATTGTGTTAGTGGAATATGAGTTATGAAGCAAAATCTAGCCATTTTTATCCATCTCAGGGGGCGGCCATTTTACCATTTGCTGTTGACTGGAGATGACGTCAATGTTGCTCAGGGCTCATGCAACAACCAATCACAGCTCACCTGTTTTCTGATGCTGACCTGTGATTGGTTGTTACATGAGACCTGAGCAACATTGATGTCATCTTGGCAAAACGGTTGGATTTTGCTTCATAACTCATATTCCACAAATGCAATATCAATCAGAATGTCATGTTTAGAATAGTGAGGTCACATATAACATATTATCAAGAAATGTTGAAGGTTAACTTCCATTTTAACCTTTTAACATTGGATTTTGGGGAACTAGCCATAATTATAACTTTCTTTTCTTGTATAGTTGTTTTTCTTATGTATATATATTTTTATAAGCTACAATATATGGCTTCTTGTTGTTTCTGCTGTTGTTGTTGTGTTTTTGTTTTTTAATGTCCAAGGGCAGGGTTTGGATTGGGTCAGATGTTTATATGTTAAGTTGTTGTAATGTCTGTTTGTTGTTGGCTAGTCTTTGTTGTCAGTTTGTCTCACTCTTGGTGTTGTTTATATAGAAGAAAATACAAATAAAATATGTGATTTAAAAAAACAAAAACAAAAAAAAACATTGCGTTTTGGTGCAAACTGATTCTATGGTCTACACCTTTAAATCTGCCAAGATGGTTGTCTATTTTGTGGCCCAGTATTTCTTGACTTTATGAAATTAACCAACATTTTCCATTTTCCATGTATGATCCAACTAAAACTCTAGAATTTTACAATCATCTCTTATTGTGCTACCCACCAAGTCCCATTGTCATCCAAGATCTGAGTGTACTTCCAACGGCCAGTCATAAATCTAAATTGTATTACCTAACGTAGAACTAGTTGGATGTTTCGATGACTCATTAGTCCTAAATCTGTTCTCTTCTTTAAACAGGTCCTCCATCCCCTCCACGTAACCTACTTTTCAGCCTCAATGACACGTGTCTGATGCTAGAGTGGTCACCCCCGAGTGACACCGGGGGTCGCCGAGACCTCACCTACAACGTCCAGTGTAAACGCTGCGGCCCGCAGCCCGGCCAGTGCCAGCTTTGCGAGGAGGAGCTGCGTTTCCTGCCCCAGCCGTTAGGCCTGACTAGCGCCTCTGTCACCGTCACGGACTTCTCAGCGCACGCTAATTATACCTTTGAGATCGAATCGCTCAACGGGGTTTCGGACATGAGCTCGTTTCCTCGACAGGTCGCCATCATTACCGTCAGCACCGATCAAGCCGGTGAGTGTGAATCATTTCAAAACTTTTTTGACACCATTATTGTGACCTATAACTTTTAGAACTTCATTGGGAAGAAAAGAAAAAGAAAAAAATAGATCTGATAATGTGCAGGCACAAGTGTGATGAGTGGGATGTGCAGTCCCATTCAGACTCATGCTAAAGGGGAAGTCGACCTTAAACATTTCTTGACAATATGTTACCTCAGTAGTTCAAATATGGCGTTCTGATTAATATTTCATTTGTGCAATATGAGTTATGCAGCAAAATCCAGCCATTTTTATCCGTCTCAGAGGGCGGCCATTTTGCCACTGGCTGTCGCGTGAAGATGACATCACAATTGCTCAGGGCTCAAGCAATGACCAATCACAGTTTACCTGTTTTCTGAAGCTGGTTGTTACCTGAGCAACTCTGATGTCATTTCCACTTGGCAGCAAGTGGCAAAATGGCCGCCTTCTGATATGGATAAAAACTGATGGATTTTGCTGCTTAACTCATATTCCACTAATGCAATATTAACCCATCCATCCATCCATTTTCTGAACCGCTTACTCCTCACAAGGGTCGCGGGGGGTGCTGGAGCCTATCTCAGCTGGCTATGGGCAGTAGGCGGGGTGCAATATTAACCAGAATACCAGATTTAGAGTAGTAGTGTTGCTTAGAGAACATATTATTGTCAAGAATTTTTGGGAAGTAAGCACACGTCACAAAAACATGCTGTTTGAACAGGGGTGTGTAGACTTTTTATATCAACCTTAGCGTCCCTTCACCGCCCTTGTTAATAGTTGTTATTATCAAGTTAAATACTGTTTGTTTGTTTGTTTGTAATTTTATGAATAATTTTGGCGATCGGTGCCCTTTTTTGGGGGGATTACGTAAACTCCTTCCCCAAAAAATGGTTGTGCACGTGCATCGTTACATACATTTCCTAATAGCCTTGACCCACTTCCCCATTGTTCAACTTTCATGACAAAAGACCCAACAAGGATAATTTCATCCATTATGTTCAATATGGTATTTTCCACAGCATGATGCGATCTCTTTCGTAAATGCCATTTTAAACCTTTATTTTCCTTTGAACTACACTAATCACACCGCTAACTCTAAAAATCTGTTGCTTTCTGAAGATAAGTGAGCAGATGTTCAATTACAAAGCTTAAAGAGTGAGATCTCAGTCTAACAAGCTCTTAGTGGCATGCTAATTTAATTAATTTTGACAAAATGCATTGATTAAGTACCTTTAACCTTTTAGTAGTAGTTATGTTATTGTTTGTTCTTATATTGCAAGAAGACATCATGTCTTTACCAATGGAAAGAGATGAGTCTATTGCCTCAGGTATAACTTGATGGGAAAGGATCAGTCGAAGATCGGGCTGACTCGTGGCATTGTAGACAGATAAGTTTTCGTCTCAAGCCAGGAGGGCCTGTTTCGGTCCAGTCTATTTGTTGGTTTTCAGGAAAGCTCAAACATAAATCTTGCTCTGGGATTTGATGGATTGCCCAGACCTTGATCCAGGGAAACACCTCATTAGCTTTTAATGGGGATATTGCCACTGCAAGGCCGTTTGATTGGTTGGCTCGCTTCTCTGCAGGTGAATGTCCAACTTTATTTTCTGTCCCATTCACCTGTTGTGGTTTCTTGGGTAGAGCAATCTGCCTTGTGAATTTGTTTCTACGCTTGAAAGATTTGATCCAGACATTATTTTATATGAGCAAGGAAGATATTTAGTGTTTGTCTTGATCTGCTCAAGGTTTCTTTCTTAAAGGGGAATTTTTCTTTGCTGTTTGGGCTCTTGAGTATATAAAGAAGTATGGCTAAACTGGCTCCACATGAAAAGTGCCTGGAGATGAATGTATTGTCATTCAACAACTCATTCACTCCCAGCCATTTTCACAGAAGCAATCCCGTTCGCTCCCGGCTGTTTTGCTGGATTTTGACTGATTTTGCAAGGCCCACAGAATATTGTGTTCTATTGCTATAAAAACATGGAACCTACCAAAAGAAAGTTTAAAGTCCCTTCTTTGCAGTTGAGAGGCTGTCTTCTGTATGCTTTAGCATTAAAAAATAAATAAATAAATAAATAAGAAATCATTAAAAAAAACATATAAATACGTCTTTGGGACACTTAAAACATTTAAAATAGAACGTATTTTTACGTTTTTGGGATCAAATGATTTAAATATATTTAAAAGACCTTAATCAACAATAAGACAACATGACCTTACAACAATCAGATGGGCCAGCTCATTAGTTAAGGATTTTGCAAGGCCCACAGAATATTGTGTTCTATTGCTATAAAAGCATGGTAGCTATCAAAAGAAAGATTAAAGTCTCTTCTTTCATTAGGAAAAAAAATATGTTTCTATCTGTTTCCGTTTTCAGCAATTAGCAATCGAAGTGAGCTAAGTTTCATCAGTTTTCACAAATCTATTCAAAATTGTAAGTAATTGAGCTTTTTTGATCTCCTTTGCTCTGCTCCCACCTACTGGCCGTTTGTGTAATAACTACCATTTCTGCAACCGTTCTTTGCAGTTGAGCGGCTGCATCAAAGCCTTCTGTATGCTCTAGCATAAAACAAAACAAACACAAAAAAAACGTATAAATACGTCTTTGGGACACTTAGAACATTTAAAAAAAACGTATGTACACGTTATTGGGAGCAAATGAGTTTATGTACTGAGAACTGACTATTTTGCTTTTTACAGTCATATTTTAGCCTTATGATAATTAAGATCATAATCATATTACACACAGTTCCTAATGTAAAATGTTGGCAACCTAGAATATGTACTCTCCAGTACTCAATTTACATCACTTTTTAAATACATAATTATTGCTACTGTTGATTGTAGTTTCACGCTAACAAGTTTTATTATAGTTGATTCAAAAAGGTAATGCAATTTGTTTAGCAGGACAATCTCCTTTTTTTCGATGCCAGTGCTGTAAATAATGGCAGAAATTAATGAGAGTTTTCTTACTACCTGCATTCTCTTAATAAGAGTTTTTGTTGAAAGGACCATATTTCCTGTGGGATAGGGTATGCTGTGTAGAATGTACAGCCTTTTAATTTGTAATTTGCAAACACCGTTTTTTTTGTGTGTGTGCGTGTGTTCTCCCGCCTCGTGTTCTTCTCCAGTGTACATTTTTCTGTCGTCTTTGTTCTCTGGCTCCATCCCACCCTCTGCTCCTCTGTTGTTAAGGGAGTTTGGGGAAAAACACATTTTCTCATACAGCCACAACACATTAAATGCATTATTCTGTGTGTGTCCAGGGACGGCTCGGCAGTCTTTGCAGGTAAACACAATGTCACACCTAGCCTTTTTATTTCATTAAGATTCCCCAAGTTCAATGCATAGACACACAGCAAGTCCCCTGGCTACAAGACAGCGCTAATATACACTAGGTTAATATACTCAGCTACAGCTTTTTAAAGTGCTTTAGGGAGCTGGAGTCAGGTTGCTATATATATTTTTTATTTATGTATTGGTTTTTTTTGGGGGGGGGGGTTGTAATTTTTATGGATGTTTGTTTTGATTTTGGCTTGATTGAATAGCTGTTTGGGGAGGGGAAAAAAAAAAGGTATTTGATCCCAATGGAGTCAGGAACCTGAGGCACCTTCTATGCTCTTAAGTGGCTTGGGACTGTTCCCACTGGGTTATTTATTTTATAGCAAAGTTGTTTATAGCCTATGCATTTACATCATGCACCGCAAAACCCACAACTAATACATAATTGTGTGATATCTGAAACTATATAATGTGTGGCACTATCATGAAAGATTGTTTGAAAAAAAAAAGTGACCAAGCTCAAGAACAGAGCTCATGTTATAAATTATTTAAACTAACCTAATGAATTAAAGGCTAACTTAACTGTACGTGTCTCCTACCAATATGTTCATACACATGCTTCCCGAGACACATCTACATAAAAACTCTATTGGTGATTTGGAAAGGTGAAGAGAAAACAACATTAGCATAGAGTTAGCATCAGCAGAAAACAGGCAGGCATGTGAATGCATGCGTGTTGAGAGCAAGAATCCTGTAATAATGCACTGCAGCCAAAAATAAATTAGTCTTAGGTATTAAAATGCAGATGGCACTGTTGGTAAATGCTTTATGCCAGTGAGGTTACTGTATATGATTTGTTATGGCTGTGATGGGTTTCTTTGCAAAGACATACACATACGCAAACCATCCTTTAGTCCTCTCCACATGCATCAGAAACTATATGGCCTGTGATAATTTCCTGCCAACTGTAACCTTTTCTGTATTCTGTGATTTATATTTCTATATATGCACAAACATCAATCTCCATCACATGCAGAGAAAGGTAAAAAATAAAAAATAATCCATCCATATCATCCAAGAACTTAGAGATAATATATTTTAATGCAAGAAAAACTAATCTGCCATATGACCACAACTACTTGGTCAAGGCTGCAAATTGCAAAGACCATGTCCACTTGTACATTTCCCAACTTTGGCATTCAAAATAAAATCTATATTGAGGCCACACAATACAATTGTTGTACCATAAAATCTTTACCCTGGAAAACTCTCCTATATTATGTTGGCAATATTTCCAATAGTCAATTTAATAAATGAACAAAGGCAAAACAGTCCTTTAAACTTGACCGGGACTGTCAGGATTATAACCTGAGAACAGGCGATGCTGGTGTGAATTGCATAGCTGACTTTCATAATGCTAACTTGAAAGAGTGATAAAAGCAAGGCGGACAGGTGGGTGACTGTTGAAAGAGGCGGCAGGAGCCGAAATGGAGATGTCCTAGAAACACGAGGGTCTTTAATCATAGGAAGCAGCCTGGTAATTGTGTATGTCACCGAAAGTAATCAGAGACAGGTCAGGTTCTCGGTTGCTGTGTCACATCAGAACAGCGACTTGAGACTCCAATCAGACAGTCCTTTGTAGATGGAAGGAAATTTAAAATCATAATAATAAAATGGTGATTAAAATGCTTATGAAATGATGTGGGAAGAGCTGGCTTTTGGAGTGCCATTCGTTACTGACACCCTGACTCTGAAGGACCTGATTTACTGAGATCTCAAATAGTGGGCGAACAGTGTTGGGAAGATCAAGGAACTTTGAAAATGTAGTAGAAGTTTAACTACTGGATTTCAATTACTTTATGTAACTAAATACATTTGATTACTTTTTAAAATTACTATTCTTAATTTTCAGTGAATACTCAACTGTTAACCATTTTCACATTTTAAGATGTGTTGAAGTCTTTCAACATTACTTAAGACCACAAAAAGAGAAATTCAGTTTGTTTTTTTTACCTACCTTTATACAGTGCACTTCCTGTAACATTTTTATCTAACATATCTGTAAACCAAACCCCCCATATCAGCCATCCAAATTTGTCTACGGTTTGAAAAATCACAGTGTGTGTGGTGTATGAAACCATTTGCATATAATTCTCCCAGAACGCAGAAAATGAACTGTGCAGCAATTTACGGTTACACGTTTGGCAGACACAATCTCAGGTGCGCCACATTTGTTAGTGTGAGCAATCATGTTTCAGGCCCTTAGAGTCCAGATCATCTTCATTTGTCTCACTCGCCTCAGGGACAATTTTGCACCCACAAATTATCAAAGACAAGAAGACTTTATTGTGAATGGCGACCTTATGAATGAGTTTGATAATTGATTATCATTGTATTCATGGTTTAAAAAAAAGTTTTAAAACCTTAAATAACATACAAGTGTGGAAATACGCTACATAAGTCGTATTAATGTTCCAGCTGTCAAAAGGAAATCTCAAATTATGTTTCATATCCACCTGTTAATGTCTACATTATAAACTGTTGTCAACTATGCAAAGTGAATTGGTAATTGGAACTCCAAAATCATTACTGTCAAACTTTATTAGATTGTTAAAGTCAAACTCAATTAAAGATTACGTCTTATCATTCTTGACCTGTGATGGCCTTCTGCCTTGTAGCCCAACAGGCGCCAGAATCAATTTGCAGCTCTAGTTATAAACGAGTTGAATGCATGGAAGTAGCGGGCCTTCTAAGCCACCATTTTCCTTCCAGGCAGCACCTCTCCCGGCATCGCACCGTGCTCTAACTAACTATGACAAATTATCCCCACACTTAATTACCAGCCAGGGAAAATCCCAATGATGTTTATTAGGCGCGGCATCATAAAGCGGTTTGTCCGTGGCCCGAGACCAAAGCGCTGTGCTGCAGAAACACTAATAACAACAGCAGCCATACAAATTAGATGACTTGAAAGACCGGGGCCCTCGATGAACTTTGCTGGGGGAGGGAGGGAGGTAAGGTGACAGTTTTTGAATCACGTTTCCTCTGAGCAGTACATCAGTTTAGCTTGAGCTCTTGTTCTTATCTGGCTAGTGGCTAGGGAAGAGATGTCAGCCATATACACAGTGTGATATCGGAGCAAAGTCAAGTCTTTTCCACTGCTTGACGCTTCTCTGTTGGCTGTAACCATTTACAGAGGTGGATGCATCAATGAATTTTGAGCATCCATCAGTGGGGACACCTTCCGTCATCGTCAATATTTATAGCCAAACTGCAATAGTCAATCCGTCATGCCTCAGCGAAATGGGTATTCCGTCATTGAAAGATTGACGATTACATTGATCGGCAAAAACCCACTTCCGGAAATGCTTAATCCTTCAACATTTCGAAGTTTCCCGTCATTTGCCGGCGCCTCCCAACCTGAGAAAACGAGCGGTGCTCACTTTATGATGTCATTATGTGCGGACCCACCCCCATAACGCCTATGCAGACCTTCTCTTAGCCATCCATGCTCTCAAGATAGTGATAAAATGTAAACGTTCTGTCCAAATGAATTCAAAGCAAACAATTATCCTTGTCAAAGTGCAATGACAATTGGCCTTCTTAAAATCCCAGTCTGGCTGACACGTGTGTAAACTACAAGTAAAACTTTTGCGCTGTCGAACCTAACTAAACGAATGGTGTAGTGGTTAGCTGCAGGTTTGTGACTCACTCAGGGATTTTTTTTTTTTTCCTACTTCTTTCCTGTCACTTTTTCCCTCTCCTCCCCTCCTTCCTCCACTACGATTCATGTGACAAGGAGACGTTTTGTTTCAAATGTTTATTGAAGAATTGATGGCTTGCGTGGCCATTCAGAGGAGTGCTCGAACGCAGCGCTCCAGCAGCAGCCGGCTCAGACAAGAGGGGGGCCGGCAACCACACGAGGAGAGGCGGGGTTTTACTAAACTGGCCGTTTTACTTCCGCATTAGAAACATAACCAGCAAAACACCAAATATTTTATTTAAAAAAAAAGTACATCGCCGTGGTATCAAGGGAAAGATTTCATCATTATATACCTATAGTTAACTGTGGAAGGGCTTAAAATACCGTAGTCTAATCCCTTTAATGTTTAACGAATCACAGCTAGAAATTACAAAAGAAACCGCACATGCTAACGTTAGCATGTGTGGCTGATGTGAGCTAACCTGAAAAGATTGGCGGGCCACCAGGCTAATAAAACGCTGGGGGAAACCCGGATCGAGTAACCTGCTTCTTAATTCAACAAGCAAGGTAAATTCCTTCCAGTAAACAAAGGGGAAGTTTTCTTGTCATGTGGCCATTTGTTGAGAAAATATTTTCTTTTCTCTCATTCTTGTTGTCAAACAGTCACATCAAGGGACAACATTGTGTCCAATTCAGTGTGAGTGCTACTCCATACCCAAATGGCAACGATCAATACAATTTTCAATATATATTCGCCATCTGCATGTAAATACAATCCACAGTCTCGCAAGCACGTGCATGTATGCATGTGAGACAAGAACCGGACTCAGGGCATTGGCCTTGGGGAGTAGGCGGCCGTAAATATAACCTCCATGCTAGCTGGCTTATTAGAACTTGATTTATCAGCCTCTCTCTGTAAGGAATACACGCCCTTGGCAGCTAAAGTGAGGAAATCCACCCTCTAAGGAAGCCCCAATTACCAAGCAGCATATGGAAATATACGGGAATTATTTAGCGTCAAGCCATGAATGTCATGTGTCCACTTTGTGTTGGTGTGGACACAACTTATCAGACCCGAGTCATCATTGTCACATCTCTCCCACGCACACACGTAAAACACATACTCCCTCTCTCGTAAACACACACGCACACACCCCTTAAGCCTTCTGTTAAGGCAGATAGAGGGAGGAACAATCGGGCAGGATGAATGTGTTCGACAGTTCTCTGCCTCTTTAGCGATTTATCAACGTATTTATCCTGGTAATTTGCCTTATCTCTTATTCCTTTCGTTCTCTGTCCCATCCTTCATGTTCTCCCACATACATTTATGATGAAGCCATGGGTGCGTTTGAGTCGTTTAAGTATTGTAAGCATACACTCCTTCCGATATATTTTACTGCAACATGACAGCGGTGTGGCATTGACTTAAAGCGGTAAGGATAAAGGTTAATTTGCTTATCTCGTGTTATCCAGAATTATTGCCTTTCCTTTCATAATTTTAAGATATACTGTCATGTTTCTGGTGTAATCCTGTCAGAAACATGGAATGATGATTATGAACGCTTTAGAAATATACTGCCTGCCCTGCAAAAAGGAACAAAGCTAATCATTCAGAGGATTGGATATTGGTTGATGAGGTAATTACTGCAATGAATAACATTTTTTTTCTGTCAGATGTTTAAGGCAAGGTAATACGTTGTTGTTAACTGGGTCTTGCATCAAGCAACTAACTATGGGTATCATAATTACCGGTACTGTGTTAATGTTGAGTTATTAAAGTTCCTTTAACAGTACTAATTTTTTTTTAACGCACGGTGAAGGACCGCCCCTTACTTGGAAAGCCTGTACTGGGGAAATTCCAGTCGCAACACATCCATGTGAAAATTTAGCAGTAATAAATTAATAATAATAAATATAGTTGTGGAGACTGGAGTCAAGTTGTATTTTACAATTTTAAAAATGGGCAATATCTCACAAGTTACTTCATGTTAAAGATTATATATCTGTGAATATGAAAAGAAGAATGCACTTACCTGTCACTGTCTTACAAATGCAATTATGCCATCTAGTGGCAGAAAATTGACCTCAACACAAATCAATATCACCCTCAATTTTTATAGTACAATACATCTTTTTAATATTAACTCAATTTTCTGAATTATTATGAAATTACTGTATCAATAACTAAAATATGCAGCCATATTTCTGTGTAACATTTTTTCCACTTTTATGTTAGAGTATGAAAACTTGGGGGAAAAAAATAGTTTATTGTACATTTAGAACATGTAAAATTTGCGATTAATCGTGAGTTAACTATTAAAGTCATGCAGTTAATTATGATTAAAAAATGTATTTGCCTGACACCCCTAATTATAACTAATGTAAAACTATTTCTGACATTAATATAGTGTAGTTATAAACTTGCCTAACTGCGGTGGCTTCAGTTCCTATTCAGTGGCAGCGTGAATGGTTGTTTTGATCTGGGCTCTGTGATTGGTCCGTGGTGTAGTTGACCTTTCTCTCAAAGTCAGCTGGGATGGGCTCCAGCTCCCCGCGATCCTGAACAAGATAACATGTCTAGAAAATGGATGGAGGGATGAAGCGCTTGTTTTCACGCTCGTCCAGGCCTAATTGAAAGCTGCAAGCGTCACTATGCCAGCAACCACAGCACGTTCAATAAAGACAACAAAGACAAAGAGCGTCTCGTGGTTACCTGGAAGATGAACAATGACCCTTTGTGCGAGTCACCTTTTGACGAAAGTCAAGGCTTTCGCCAACAGAATTCTGTAGGGAGGCAATAGTGGTTATTGTTGACACTTTACTCTGAGTTTAAAGGGCATAGAAGTACATGAAATCAATGCACAAAGTTAGTTGCCGTAGCAACGCATGGAGCACAGACATAGCGGACGTGCACTTTGTATGTGTTTCACTGTTCAGCATATTCTTTCTTTCTTTCTTTCTTTCTTTCTTTCTTTCTTTCTTTCTTTCTTTCTTTCTTTCTAAAGGCATGGTATGTTTTTGCGACATAAAAGTAGATCTTGGCTTCAATATGATCACTGTTTTAAACAGTCATAGCAAATATGTGGGCATTAATTAAGGCTAATAGCTAAAGGCAACCATCCAAAATGCTCCATGTGGAAAAGAATCATGATACTCTTTATTCATTTGTTTATTTTATGGAGTATCAGATTTCACATCTACCCTCCTGTTGCATCAGTAATTATTTTGTACCGTCGACTTGCCAGGGCACACATGCTTCAGCACATCTATATTTAATAATTCAAACTCATGGCTTTAATAGGATATTTTTATATCAAGGATTTTTTTGGAGAGAAACCAACAAGCTCCACTATAGCTTTAGGGAAAAAGTTGGATATAAAAATTGTGCCTGCTCCAGTGTTTGATGCACTTGTGAAAGACCCAGTGAGCATTTTTATTTATTTATTTTTTCCCCAAAAAGTGTGAGAGACTGGTGTTGGGTTCCCCTCTAATGGATCCTCATCTTTGCTTGTGACTGTCTGCGACAACTAGTGACAAGGCGCTCACCGCTCACATGCAAGCTGCCAGAGAACCAAAGATGCTTACGAGCTTTGGTGTTAAAAAAAAAAAAAATCTATGCTACTTTGAAGGTGTTCACCCTCAATGTGACCTTGCTCTCCGGCACGACCCCTTTCCCTCTTCATCTCAAGGGCGCTGTCCCCGGCTGCACTGTACATCTCTCTGCACCTGCAATCACGGCGGCCACCTTTGAAGCTGGACACAAACACATGAAAGTGAAAGTAAAATGAGAGTGAGAAAGAGGAGGGAGGACTGCTAAATGTAGTGAGCGAGCGAAAGCACAATTATACTTGTCAAGTGTATGCAAACAAACATTTGGATGTATTTTGAAAGATAAGGGATGTTAAGAATTAGAGCAAGCGAGGAGCTCTCGTGATGGAAGAGAGTAACGTTGTTACTCTTGTCTCAAGGTATTTTGTTCGTCTTCTTGCAAAATGAAACATTTAAATGAGAAAGCAATTGGAGCACTCACTTTCAGGGTCCCAAATCGTGCAATTTGATTTGGCCCTGATGATACTGTGCTGTCTGAATGATGACTGATCGGCAACTCTCCGTTCGGCCTTTAGGAATGTATGTATTCTTTCATAAAAGAGAAAGCAAAACAGACAAAATGATTTGAAAAATGCACATGTACTGTACAATGTTTGTTCTTGCCCTGTGGCATGTTTTTATAATTGCTTTAGCTCCAATTTAAGATATAACATTGACAAAAAAAAATAGTGATGTGAGTGTTGTGAAAGATGAACTCTTCTGCATTTAATGCAAATCTGCTTACTTCACTTCATCTCCGGTGGATTCTCTTCTTGTCTTAACCTTCCTTGTTGAGGTCAAGAGTTAATCCTTGGATGCTTGCTGAGCTGAGGTCTTGTGAGGTGCACTGCATTCTAACATCGCTGATGATGTTCCATCTTTTGGAATATGTTTTAGAAAAACAGAAAAACAGCCACAAGGGCCATAGTTTTTTGGGGTTTTTTTTTGGCCATAATATTTTGTATTTTGAACTTTGGCTTTGCAAGATTTCAAGGTGGGGTTTTCCGTTTTCACTCAGGAAAATGCACAATATAAATACAGGATGTATACCCATGAACTCCTTCTCATTCTACACCTCTGGGCTTCTGTTAACGTGTGGTGGTGATTATTTCCTACCACAGGCTGTATTTTGCCATTTTGTATTTGTTTTGTCAACTTTTGTCACTCACTCAAGCTTGTGTGAGTGAGTCAACGCACAGATTTTTGTTACACTCACTCAAGCTTGTGTGAGTGAGTGAGTGAGTGAGTGAGTGAGTGAGTGAGTGAGTGAGTGAGTGAGTGAGTGAGTGAGTGAGTGAGTGAGTGAGTGAGTGGGAAAAAAAAATAAAAAATCAGTGCGTGCTGTCAAGTTGCCGCGGGAGTGACGTCATGCAGACGACCAATTTGCCCGGCCCCGTCTGGCGACAGTGAGTGACACGCCCCCCCTCTACCCCCCGCTCTGCGATTGGCTGGAGGGGTAAACAACTGTCTGTCCACAGAAACGTCCCGCTGTTGACAAAACAAACACAAAATGGCAAAATACAGGCTGGTGGGGGGTTAGGAAAAAATCACCACCACACATTAACAGAAGCCCAGAGGTGTAGAATGAGAAGGAGTTCATGGGTATACATCCTGTATTTCTATAGTGTATTTTCCTGAGTGAAAACGGAAGACCCCCACTTTAATGGTTTGAGATTTAATGTTTTATTTGTTTTGTTTTGTTTTGTTTGCAAATTGTGCAACCTTACTGTTCAAGTTAAGAGATTCACAACATTTCAATTTATTTGTAATTGAGAAATAATAAATAGATAGCATATCAGCAAAGCCTCCAAGCCATTAAATTGTCAAATTTCTGCTGTAATTAATTTTCATCAACAAAAAATTTGAAATAGAATTGTACAGTTACAAGTGCTCTCTCTCTCTCTCTCTCTCTCTCTCTCTCTCTCTCTCTCTCTCTCTCTCTCTCTCTCTCTCTCTCTCTCTCTCTCTCTCTCTCTCTCTCTCTCTCACTTCCTCCGTGCCGCTCCCCACGAAAATGACGAAGCCAAGGCTGGAAACCAAATCACCAAAAGAAGAAAAAAAATGCTTGGCCGCATCATTTTCTGTACTTTGCCACATTTGTCTCAGTGCGAACTCTCTCTTGTTCCTTCCGAGTGATGCACACGCTTTCACGGCCGCCGGAGAAGCAGTCCTCAGCAGCCAGGCAACCTTCCTGCCGTAGCTGCCGCGACAGGGGATTTTTCAGCTCATTTCCCCGCCGCCCACCTCCACTCGGTTCAACAGGCCTTCGGACCATACGTGGCCGACTAAGGTGCTCTATGGGTGGCCGCGGAGGTGTGGCGCATCGCTATTCCCCAGCCAGATCTTTTTTTTTTTTTCTCCTGTTTTTCTAGCAACCGGCTGCAAAGGTTTTTGCGAAACATCCTGTTTCAGCCATATTGTTACAGTACCCACAATGCTCTTTTAGGTCACATCCGTCCCCAAATTTTTGACGAACGGATTTTCACTGCATTCCTCATGCGTACACGAGAATACCCGCAGCTACCTCAAACGGGCACGATCTGTTGAGTGGTAAGCTAAATCGTTTTTGGCATTGCAGCATCATTGGTGATTACCATTGAAAGTCGGGTGATATATAGCCGCTATAAACAGACTGCAGGACGGCACTCTGCTGCACGGAGCTCCAAGAAAGTAAAGCTTGGCAATCTGACACCATATACATCCATCATTCAGCACATTGAGTACACAAACTCACATCATAAACTCCCAACGTCACTATTTAACCTGGAACTTACTCCACGATTGCACTATGACAAGTGGTTTATATAAACAGGCCAAATAGTGAAACTCATAAAATGGAAAACTTTTGCTTTCCTTGCTACCGTACATCTATTTTACGATCAGGCTATTGGGCAATAATGCATCAAAGAACTTGAAGGGCACATGTTAAAATGCTAAATCGAATGGTTTTATGCTCTTTCCAATGGCGTAGATAAAACCAACAGTTCCTGAAGTGTATTTTCAGAGCGAGTGGCACTCACATAGTGATGACAGCAACACTTCTCACATGTGGCCACATGACCTTTAGAACAGAAGTTGTGCCGCCATAACTGATGTCATTGCCATTGTAAACTGGTCCAGTCAGCAGTTGTAATGTAGGCTTGTGTTGAAGGGCACCAGAAACTTGTGTACTGGGTGAGTGTATGCAGATAAGAGGTGAAAAAAAATGCCACCATTTTACAGTTTTTGGAGATTATTAAGATTTTTTTCACACTGAATAGATGTGGATTGGAGATGGAAAAAATTACGAGGCGGTATCTGTTCGGGCTCAAATCGATTTTCCTTTTTGAGCCAGATAGTGATTCATAAAATCATGAATCCATTATTTTAATATATCATTTTCTCATAAATTCATGATAAAATTAAATTAAAAACAGCAATTGACCTTAAGGACACGCCCACCGAGTACTGCCAATAACGTCAAATCACGTCAACTATGTTTTGTTTTTTGTTTTGTTTTTGTCAATGGGCAGTGCAACGTCTTGTACAGCGCCGCTTTGTGAATGGGGCGAAAAAATAAAAAAAGACCCACAAACTATGGCCAGCAGATGGCAGCATTGTATCTCTTTTCAATGGGCACGTGTGTAAATTACATGAAAACATGGCGGATCTTAGCAAATAGAACGTTTTCAAGGATGACGTGAATAAAGTGTTTTTGTGTCTTTTGACAAAAGTTGTTTTTTTTCCCCATTTTTGCTTGGTGTCACTCAAATTATGTATTTTCAAATGGTGGTTACTAAAGAATGGAATAAGGTAGAATTATATTTTCTAATGAAAGAATGGAATCCAATCTTTCATATGGTATCCACCATGTTTATGTACTCATAGCACACAATATTTTGTTTTGCCTTGAAAGATAAGTGAAAATGTTCGGGTTGTTTTTGTTTTATGTTTTTGTTTTTTTATAACGTTTTGGCAGTAAAAGAGTTAATAATGTGGAATGTGGAAAAATGAAGGTCAAGACAAATAGTATCCATTTGTGGGGGGGGGAAACTGACCAAATTTGGACATAAGCGGTTTCCACCTGAGAGCAACAATATTAATTACAAAAACTTTCGTCCAAAACTTGACTTTCCCGAGGCCCTGGCAAGCAATAACATAAAACTGGCATAAGAGACATAATCCTCTTTCACGCCGCCTCTCTGGCAAATTGGCACATCAGCGGTGTAACAGTAGGGCCGCATTTAATCGCCCGTGCCTTTCAGACAGAACTCACAGAAGCGGGATATTGCTGTATCCGCAATGTTTTCACACAGCTGACGCGGTTTAAAGGAAATAATTAGACGTGCGGTGACCCTGCCGTTAGCGGTTATTGCTTTCAATACAAAGACGCGAGGGAAGTTCATTGTTAACTTCACTTCGGCTTCCCAATATCCACCTTAGTTATGCCTCTTATATCAGTGGCTCCCTTTGCCGCATCTGTACCTTACACGCACAAAAGCGAGCCGTGAGAAAGACAGCTTAGATGGCCAGTGTGAAATGGGTGCAGCAGGACTTCCAATCCTCAGACAGTTAGAACGAGAGGAGGGAGCAGAAACAGAAATATGAGGGGAATTGGAAAAAAGGGCGTTGAAGGATGAAAGGTCACGTTGAAGATAAATGGATGCATTGTGGTGTTGATTAGGCAGATGTTGAAAGGCGAGGTAGAAGGAAAAGCGCGTGTCCTGTTTTTGAAGTAAAAATGCATGACGGTTTGAACAGGTCAAAGGAAAAATTGTGTATAAGGAAAAAAAAAAAAAAGATTTTACGCTTAATTGAGTTTTGATTTGCAATTTGGCAGGCAAGAATCAAACGGCGAATAATACTTCGTCTTCGACTTTGTTGTTCTTTTGGCCTTTTGTTTTCCTAATGCAATCGGAGTAATCAGCGAATTTGGAGCAAAAGCTGTGATGTTGTGGTATGAAGCTTACCTCGCAGATATTGAAAGGACGAAAACAGAACAGAAAGTCATTAAAACATTTGTTTACCTTTTGTGCCCTTGGTTTATGGAGAAACTTTTGTTAAATGACTCTTGGACTTATGTGGGGGGTGCGCACAGTTTTCACACCGGTGTGTTTATTTCCATTTAGACAACTTATACATTATTTATTCCCGCACGATTAAAGCATTAGTTGGCCGGCGGTCGCGTAAACCGAATACATTCTCACGTCGAAAAGGCATTACTTAGTTCTTGCATGTGTGTTTGGACATTAAATGGCCATCAATTTGGCGGTGTGTGCTTGTGCAACAGATGGATGACACACATAACTCACACACAAACGCACGCCGCGTGCTTTGTGGGCAGTAAATCCCGACAGACGACGCAGTCTTGTTAGCAGAAGGTTTCACAGTCAACGTGTCCTTGAGGTTGACAGTCAACCTCTGCCGATTCACTCATCACAAGCCGCGGCGTAACACTTCCTGAAATATTTATTCTCATATTATTGTCTGTTTATGAATACGAGTAGGTGCAAAATAACCATTTATATTATGCTAAGTAATGTTGAAAATGTATTCAAATGATGGCGCAGTTCCGTCGTTGATATCAGAGGCCGTAAATTGTACATTGCTTAATTATTTATCATTTACTATGTATTTTTAATGGCTTTATACATCCATTACGGCCGATAAGTGGCTAAGCTGCATTTACTAGAACGCTGTGGCTACTTCATGAGATAATGGAACAACCTGTTCGAGTGGAAACACTTTGCTAATGCACATCACATTGCATTGGCCATAAACTTAATAGCAACATAATTAATGTAACATTATGTTTGTTTATATTTGGACTGAATGAGCAAGTAGGCAAGGCAATGTGCTGTGTATTTTATTTCATTAATTGTCGACAAGGGTGTAGATTATTCAGTAGAGTAGGAATGATTCAATTTTAACTTAGAAACTGAGAGAAGGGTTGGTTTGATCTGCTTTTTCTCCTTGTGTAGTCCTAATTCTACAGCTGTTGACATTTGTAGTTGTAGTAAATATTCTGAACTCCTGTTTTCAGGCACACATTGAGCAGAATAATGTTGCCCAGAGTACTTGTGCAATAACGGAGGTCTGCGTTGACCAGGGTTATTATTATAGTTTTGGAATTTTCATTTTAGTTAGTTTTGATTTTGTTTTGAATTTTGTTTTTTTAAAAGGTTTATTACTTTGCGCAATATTTATAAAAAAATAAAAATTAAAAAAAACACGGTAACATTTGAAAAGTAATGCATTTCTTAGCTAATGTTGCATTTTGGCAGAGTTAAAAGGAAAAAGCAGGCAAGCCGCGCGAATGGAGCCAAAAGTCAAGCATGGAAAAATCAAAGTGGAAAAACTGTAAACCCTCCTTTCAAAGATTTATGGCTGAAAGAAGCGGGAAAGTAACAAATATGCAAGGAAAATAAGTGACAATATGAAGCAGCATTTATTGTTTTGATTTTTTGTAGTGTTGTACCGATACCGATACTGGTATCGGCAGAGGCGCCGATACTGCATTAAAACAGTGGTATCGGTATCAGTTGGGTTACTCACAAGTAACATGCTGATACCATTAATTCCAAAGCTAATATAGGATTTTGGATGCAGCATCTTGTGTCTTGCTCGTGCACGACATTCACTGATTTGTGATATGTTCACTGCATGCCGATCTAAGATATCCTATTGGCCCTTGAATGCTCTGGACCAATGGCAGGACAGCTTTTTCATGTTGAGGAAAAAAAAAATTAAGTATCGGTATCGGCCAATACTGCAAAGCTGGGTATCGGAATCAGTATCGGGGGCCAAAAAATGGTATCGGAACAACACTAATTTTTTGTATACATTCCTCTTTTACTTTCAATGATATGATGTGCAAGAATCCCCATTTGTTTTTTTGTTTATTCTTACAATTTTTTTGTTTTTTATACTGTTGCCATGCTCAGGCGTTGCATTCTCTACTAGCGTATGTCTATAGAAATGTTAAATAAAGAGGGGGGGGGGGGGGGGGGTGAAGCACGGAAAAATTGGCGCCTAGGAGCAACGTCATCTAAAGGTGCTTTTCTATTGGCTGCTGTGAGATGACATCACTTCTGCATGACACTCTTTCTAACGTCTGGTTAATATCAAAATAAATCTACATAAAATCACATTTAAAATCACCCCCAAAAGAGCATTTATTAAATTAATTACCAAAGACTAAAAATGAAGGATATTATCGCAATAATTATAGGTTTTAGTTAGCTTTGTAAACATAAAATGCAGTTTCAGGTAGTTTTCATTTTTTTAAAATGCATTTTCGTTTTTATTTCTTTTTTTAGTTTTAGTTTTACTTTTTGTCGTTAATTTTTAACTAAAATAACTTTGCCGTTGACATAGCTCAACTTCCCATTGGCACAATCTATTTTTCGCATTAAAATAGACAACAATTTTAACAATCAATCTCTTATCATACCTAATCGAAATATTGGATTTCAGACCCTTTTCATATCGATCTATACCGTATTTCACTTGGCATGTTGGAAGCTAGTGGCCAGGAAGAATGGAAATACGTGAGGTGGAGACTTGGAATCACTGGTGTGGAACAACAACTTGCCCATGTTGACAGGAAGTGAAAGGTGCATCCCTTTCCCAAAGCAGCTTATCTCGCTGACCCCATGGGGGGCAGTGTGTGTCTATATATGTGAAGTGGGCTGTCTGGCTTCCTGTACTCGTTCTCCCCCACAGGTGAGATGAGGGCAAATTGTCTGAGACCTCAGCGTAGATAGACACAATGCAATGATGACTTTTTTTTAAGTGTTTTAATTCAGTCGCCCTAGTAACATAACTGTTGGCTAAAATGTTAAAAAAATAATAAAAAAAAGGAAAAGGAAACTGTAGGGAAATGAATGTGCCACCTTAACACATACGTAGATAAGATGTGAAGAGATGGAGGTAACGAGATGAATGATGATAATTGGGTTCATCACCTTCCGAAAATTATTGGATGTGATTAATTCAGTTGAGATGCAAATGGACTCCCATGACTCTCCATTAGGAGATAAAAGTTCTGGAGAGACACGGGACAAAGTTTATCTGTTTTTTTCACTGCAGGGACTTTGTTGTTTCTTGCGAAACAAAATCATTTTTAAATCAGTCGATTCTACCCTGGAATAGTTCCGATAATTGATCCCTGATCCCTTCCTGCTCTGTAGACAAGTGAATGGACAAGAGCAGCTTATGTGTATCTTAATTGTGTTCTATATCTTACTTCATAGTTACATCGCAGTGCTAAGCTCAAAAACAGTTCTTTAAATTCGTGTACCAGCAAAATAACTGCAAACTAGACAAATGAATGCAGACCGCACTAATGAAGCAGCCGTACGACAACGGCAAGGGAAATCATCACACCTACACAGCTGAATAACTGTTTAACATCTGTAATTATGTTAGATTTATTCCAAGCCCAAAACCCATTATGGGTAGAAATGTTGTAGCTTCCAATCATTGTTGGAATGCATCCAAACAGCTGTACGATTAATTTTGATATTCAACCAGAATGTGGAGGAAGTTGTTTGTCCTTGAACAACTTCACAGATGTTAGACAAGGACACAGTAAATAAGGACACACAATAAGTATCGTGATGAAACGCATAACGTGACACCCAAAGACCCCAATACTGCATTCAGAAATTAGGATTCAATAATGCAAGAGGCAGTATGAAAGATATTGGTTCCAGGACCCAAGCTAATAATCTAATAAACTACACGGTAAAAACATGTCCACGACCTTAGTGGAGCTAATGATGCATGAAATGTTCATGATTTAAGAGGAAATGCTTCAGTAAGCCATAAAATCACTTGGGGACAGTGCCAGCATACAAATCCCACAATGCAATGCACTAGCCAATATATGAAAGTGGACATCGGCCAAGGGGGCTCGATTGCATCTGGTGACTGAAATGAAAAATGTCGCACTATTATTTATCCACCAAAAAAAGGTACATTGATTTTGTACACATGGTAAATTGTGATATTTTTTTTCAGAGGAAGGATAACAGACAGGCCGTGTAATAAGATTTCAGGTTAAGGTTATAGATAAAATACTTGTGAGGATTGCTACAATATCGAGCATTGGAAAACAGATCTTCATCTTTGTGTTTATTTAAATACTATGAAGCACATCATATTGATCTGGGAGTCTGGGCTTTGTGAATACACTGTATACATATGATATTGTTGACGTTATTGTGTGAGGCAGTGAATTGCTGCCAATTGTAAAATCAAGTGTGGTGAAGGCCCATTAGTTCCCATGAAAGAAGGCAGTGCGACACATGGTCAACCAACCACTTTCATCTAACATCAGTGACCTCGCAAATGTTCTTCCGTGTAAATGGGCAAAAATTGTGAGACAGACTTGTGGAAATTCTTCACACGAAAGTGGAAGCCGTAAAGGTTTTTTAGTTGCTGTTTTGTTTTCGTCAAGGCAAGCTTATTTCTATAGAACATTTCACACACAAGGCAACTTGATGTGCTTTACGCGAGGAAAGAAACAAACTCAGCAGCTAACAAAACAAAACTTGTTTGCAAAATTTACTCACAGAAAATTGACAATCTTAATAGACAGCAAATTTTAGAGTAAAAACTTTTTCTAAGATAATACTCATTTACTCCCAGCCATTTTCACAGACGCAATCAGCTTCACTCCTGTTTTATTGGATTTTGACTGATTTTGCAAGCCCACAAAATATTGTGTTCTATTGCTATAAAAACATGGAACCTACCAAAAGAAAGTTTAAAGTCCCTTCTTTGCAGTTGAGAGGCTGTCTTCTGTATGCTTTAGCATTAAAAAATAAATAAATAAATAAATAAGAAATCATTTAAAAAAAACATATAAATACGTCTTTGGGACACTGAAAACATTTAAAATAGAACGTATTTTTACGTTTTGGGGATCAAATGATTTAAATATATTTAAAAGACCTTAATCAACAATAAGACAACATGACCTTACAACAATCAGATGGGCCAGCTCATTAGTTAAAACAAAAAGTAGTGTACGTAAAATTTGCATATTTAATAGTATAATTTATTTTCATTAACGTCATCATGTACAGTTTTTTTAATTAAAATCAATTAACCACTTGCTTAGTGAAATACATTTTGTACATCATGTATTATTTTTTTATTTTACTAATATTTTTGTTTTATTATTTACAATATATCAATTAACCAAGTATTTACTAAGATAAATACAAAAACAAATTAATTTTATTTGGCCATGTTTAGTGGTGAAACTGCCAAATTAATGCATTACTGGACTTTTTACGATTGAATATAGATGTTGAGTGGGGTGGATTAAAGAACAGAGTGAACCGTGCTTAAGATGTCACAAGCAATTTTTGTATGTGTGCCCACAAAAGATCCTAATACATAATTTATGTTGGACACTGAACTTGCGGTTGAATGTCATCTTTTCCAAATCATTTTTATCCCCTAAACACTTTCATCAAGTGCTTCTGGAGAGAGAATGAAAGCTCCAGTATGTAAAAGCAGTGGGGGAAAAAGAAATATGTCTTTGTGTGAGAGAGTGAAAGTGAACGCATCAATATGACTGTTTTCACCGCCGCGCTTCTCAGCCAGCTGATTCTCACCCATCTGAGATCCCGAGCGAGGATTATAAAACCAATCAGCGGACAGTGATTGCTGCTGCTAGTCTGTGATTGGATCACAAACCGGGTTCTGCCGACGGCGCTGGAAGAAGTGAGAGAGAGAAAAGACGCTTGATAACCCTGAAATGCAAAGGTTTAATAGAAGGGAAGAGCAGACCCAGACGGAACAGGAGATCAAGAAGTCTAATATTTCTCATCAGCCTCAATTTTCAAACACATGCATACCATTTTATTAGTGTTCGTTTTCCAAAAGTGGGTCACAGACCCGTTGTGAAGTGGCGTGGACAGAAAGGCGATTAAAAATGATTCAACGTGCATGTGGCTTTTTGTGTTTGATTTCTTTTTTTTTTTTTTTTTTTTTTTGGTTTGCCATAAAATGTTTTTCTATTTTGTGATTTTCACATAAGCTAGACGGCAAGGAAACTGCTGTATTGCTTCTCAGCTTGTACAGAAGTACATGTGAAATATAAAATTATCTAGCCGTATTTATTTTTTGCAATTTGGATTTTGTTTTAATACTCACTTTCTTAATTATGTGCTCTGAAAAGCACTTTGTCTTTGTGTTCATATGTTTATTTGTGGTGGATAAAGACTGAGCCTTGGAGAAAGTAGTGACATTCTGCAAGTACCGTATTTTCCGTACTATAAGGCGCACCTAAAAGCCTTCCATTTTTTCAAAAGCTGACCATGCGCCTTATAATCCAGTGCGCCTTATATATGGATCGATATTGAGCCGCAACAGGTCTCGCTGTCAAGACGCTATCAGTGACCCTGCACAATCGGTGACGCGCATCTAATACTAATACTTTACCTCAGAGAAAATAATAAAACAGCTGTGTATTCATTTTGGGAGTGAATGGAGTTGTCAGAAAGCTGGTTTGTAATCTATTAATAAAGTTTGACTGACCTATCTGACTGTTTTGTTGACATTCCCTTTAGCGCAGCACCATCTAATGGATGCATAACGTAACCCCAGCCTCTACTATAGCGCCTTATATATGGAAAAAGTTTTAAAATATGTAATTCATTGAAGGTGCGCCTTATAATGCGGAAAATACGCATAAAATAAATTGTTTGTAATTCCTATTTATAATTTTGCCGTGACATCACACACTTCTGGACACTCCAAATACTTTTTTAATTGTCCAAATACTTTGATTACTGTCAAGTTTAAACACCATCTATGACATTTTTAAAAATACACAAATGAGGAGACATAATAATAATTAAAATTAGAAAACAGGGGCTTTTACTCGTATACGATGAGAGATAGGAGAGCGTGACAGCTTACTGTGCAAAAAATGAATAAAAAAATGTTGATGTGTGTGCGTGTGTGGGTGCGTATTTGTGCAAACGTAATGAATTTATGCAACTGTGATATGTTAGCAGGTGTTGGCCCTCAGTACATGTTGGCAGTTTAGGTGCTCATCCCATGGGAACACGTTTGACCTGGGGCATCTGTTGCCCTCTTCCCATTCCCTGCCCTTCAGCACCTTTTCTCATCTGTCGATGACCTGTTGATAATACCCACTTAAAAATAAATAAATAAATAAAGTGGAGTGAGTAATTTGAATTAAAAAACGTTATTTGGCAAGATTTTAATCAAGTTTGTGGAGTTGAGAAGGCAAAGAAAGTCTGGAGGAAAACCGATGTGAAAGGAGATAAATTAGCACAGCTGCGCCTGGGAGGGAAGCCTTTATCTATGTTGCTCTTCTTACTGTTTATTAAAATTCAAGTTGCAGCACATAAATACCCAACAGATTATCATGCGTCCCATCAGATTAGGTGAGCAAAGTCAAACAGTTGGCACAAACTTTTCGGGACAAAAAAAAAAAGAAAAAAAAAGGGTTATCTGTTTATCAAGAGGAAAATCAAGATAAAGGACAGTTAGCACTGACCTTATTTTGTTAATAGATTTTTTTTTTCTGTATGTGTTAAGTAGGGGTGTGAATTGCCTAGTACCTGACGATTCGATCCGTCTCACGATTCACAGGTCACGATTCGATTCGATACCGATTAATCCCGATACGAATTTATAAGTCGATTGTTGCGATTTTTTTTCATTCAAATTTAGAAAATACTAATCAGTAAGCTTGTAGAGTGTAAGATTTATATGAAAATGTATGATTTATTTATCTGAAATTTCAGTCTTATAGAGGTTGTAATCTGTTTCATGTTTGAACAGCATTAAAATAAAATATTAAGGCTTAATGTTCCGTTCATATAACATTCTTCCATGCTCAAGGTGTGAATCCTAACCCGAAGTCAGACGTTTTGTTGAATATTTTTCCATTAAAAATGGAAGTTTAAAAATCGATTCACACACACGAAAAAAAAAAAAAAAAAAAAAAAAAAGGCAATGATGATAAGACGTTGAATCGGTAAGACTACCGAATGAACAATTCTGAGCTCTTAAAAAAAAAAAAAAAAAAGATTTTTTTTTATTATCGCCGAATCGATTTTTTTTTTAACACCCCTAGTGTTAAGCATTACAGGAGGGTTGCAACAGTGGACTTCCCACAAGTTGTATCCTGTGTGGTCTTCTATATCTTTAGCTCGGTCCTCTGAGCTCCTTGCACCGACACCGTTTCGCCAGTCAGCATAACGAGTACCTGACCCGCCCCCCCCCAGGATTGCTATTCAGCAGTGTTCAGAACAGGTGGGGAGTTTTGAAAGAAACGAGATTAGCTGTTTCTACCCCACAAAATGATTTATGCCCAGACTTTTATCAGTAGGCTTCCCCCTGCAAAGATAATTTCCCCTGACTTCACCTCACAGCAGGAACTATTTTAAGCATTGGCTCATTAATGCAGAGTGATTGGATTCATTGTTCCGCGCAGCTGACGGATGTTCTCTGAAGTTTGGCCGTCTCAACCCACACCTCAATCCCCTCTTCAATCTTTGGCTTGAATTTCCTCCCAAGAACGCGACCCGTTGTCTTGTGACCGCGAGATAAATCAACTGCAGCGCGGCTTTTGTCGCGTCTAATTGAAGCTGCGTGAGCCTCACTTGATCAAACCGTTCATAACGGCTGTCGCTCAAACGTTAAAGACGCCTCAAATTGCGTAACATTTAACAACCTTCGAGGACACGAGCGCATCTCATTGATTATTGTTTTGTACTCGTATCTCAACATTCGTTGAAATACGTTTTCAAGGAGCGTACTCGTCATTTTTGCAGTGATGACTGATTTCTGTTCCATGTACAGCACTTTGTATACAGCAATGCTTGTTTTAAAGTGCTTTATAAATAAAGTTGAGTTGCTCTGACATGGCTCCATGGTAGAGGGTTATACAAAAAGCAATCAGTTTACTATTTTGTTGTTCATGCTTTATGTGGTCAGTGTACCCAAAAGTGGTTTGATATGGATACTTGAACCATGACGTGCCTTCAAAATTGAGTATGGTATACTGTTTGGTGGAAATGTGCTGCTTTCTTTCATGCAGTACCACAATAATTTACCCAATTGTAGATTCACACAAAAAAAAAAAAAAAGTGTGGTTGCAAAAATGTGCCATACAAGCTGAAACAGCTAAAAACTGCTTGGTGGAAACACTCAACAAAAAATATAAACGTTCACATTTATTATGAGGTGAACTCTAAAATCTAAAACTTCCACATACACAATATCACCATTTCTCTCAAATATTATTCACAAACCAGTCTAGATCTGCGATAGTGAGCACTTCTCTTTTGCCAAGATAATCCATCCCACCTCACAGGTGTGCCATATCGAGATGCTGATTAGCCATCATGATTAACTCAACTCAACTTTATTTATAACACGCTTTAAAAACAGGCATTGCTGTATACAAAGTGCTGTACATAAAACATAAATCAGTTGTGCAGTAAAGTATAAGGTAACAAAACAAGAACAAAGCAAACATTTTAAAGGACGTATACACGTTTTTTGTTTTGTTTTTGACAAGTAAATAAATTTCCATCCATCCATTTTCTTGACCGCTTATTCCTCACAAGGGTCACGGGGGTTGCTGGAGCCTATCTCAGCTGGCTTTGGGCAGTAGGCGGGGTACACCCTGAACCGGTTGCCAGCCAATCACAGGGCACACAGAGACGAACAACAATCCACACTCACAAGCACACCTCGGGACAATTCGGAGTGTCAATTAACCTGCCATGCATGTCTTTGGAATGTGGGAGGAGACCGGAGTACCCGGAGAAGACCCACGCAGGCACGGGGAGAACATGCAAACTCGGAGAATAAATTTTACATCAGTAAATTAATAAGTAGGCGAGTGAATAAAGAATGCACAGGTGTGCCTTAGACTGCCCACAATAAAAGGCAAGGCAGTACTGACTGTTTTTCTGAATTAAGCCCCCTCCCCCAAAAAAATGCACCTTTCATTATGGGTAGTCTAAGAGCATCTTGATATGGCACACCTGTGAGGTGGGCTGGATTGCCTTGGCAAAGGAGAGGTGCTCACGATCACAGATTTAGACTGATTTGTGAACAATATTTAAGAGAAATGGTGATGTGGGAAAAAAAGTTTGAGTTCATCTCATAGAAAAATTCTTTGTAGTTTTGAGTATATAATCAACTTAATAGTTGTTCTCATCAGAGACTGTGAAAAGGCTTTTTTTTTTTTTTCCTGCTTGGCAAAAGATGATTTTTTTTTTAACAGAAAATAATATACTTGCATCCATTGTATTATATTGTATGTACTGTATTGTATATAGCAGGTACTATTTCAAGCAGGGAAAGAGGTATTTGACAGCAGGGCTGTGTGCAGATTGCCCTGTTGGAAATAAGCTCCACAGGAATGCATTGCCTCTCTGCCTGCTGTGTGATCTGCTGCAGCAAGTCTGCAATGGCTTCTATAAGAGGCCGCTCTTATTGCTGTATGTAATCCTCACCGCACTGGCTCGCGCCTCCTTTTTTATCAGACGCACTTTGATGCTTAGTCCGTGTTTGTTCTGTCTAGCTATTTAAAGTACATCAGAGAGAATGTCGAACATAATAAAGAAATCTTAACCACTTCCAGTTGATGTAAAGGGATTATTAGATTATAGGGTTTCCACGCTCCTCATTTACTTCAAAATTGAAGGCTATGCTTTGATTTGTGTGATGGTCTGCGCTAAACACATTTTCGTTGGATTTGAAATAAAATATATTAAACTTATATTACGGTAAACGTTTTTCTTTCATCCTCAGTTCTGCAAATTCCCTGAACTAATTACTCAAATTTAACTGTAAGACAGCAAAATACGGAAATGACTAATGTCCTGTGAGTTAACTCATTCACTGCCAGCCCAGTAAAAATGGATTTTTAGGGCTGCTAGATTATGGGGAAAAATAATAATCAGGATTATTTTCGCAATTATTCAAACGGTTATTTATGTTTTGGCACAAAACAAGAAAATGGTTAAGCGTTTAAAAATATTAGGACCAAATTAAAATAAAAAAAAAAAAAAATAGAAACACTATAATTAAGTTTTGGACCAAACAGAATTTATAATAATATATATTTATTTAGGTTGGCAAAAACGTGAAAGTTGGAGTGCAACATATGCACTGTGCAGTAGGGCAATTTTTTTTTATTATTTTTGGTACAAAACAGGAAAATTTTTAAACATAAAAAAAAATATTAAGACAAATAAAATTATTTGAACCACTATATTTATGCAAGTTCCTTTTGGATGAAACAAAATTGATCAAATTAGTTATTTTAAAATTAAAAAAAAAAATTGGTGCAAATGTATAAATTTAAACAACTCAATAATCTTTTTACTTTGTGATTATGCTGATTTTGTAATTGTGGAGCGTAATAATTGAAATTATAATTGAATTTCAATTAATTGCACAGCCCTACTTTGACGTGTATAGCCGTCAATGGCACTGAATGAGTTAATCATTTAAATTGAGAACAGCGATATATTTTAATTCCCTCCCTTTTGAAGAGCAAGAAGGACAAAAACAAGTATTTGAACTAGTCGCATGACAATGTGAACTTGGTGTTAGCAAGTCAGCTGTCAGTAGCCAAATACTTTGCTTCTTCTCATTAATTACCTTTTGGGGGAAAACAGGGTGGAGGACAAATGAGTATTGATCATAGCGGGCTAGTATTGGTCCGCTTTACTGGCCTTTCCCACACGTCATTTCTTCTCCACATCCCCATTAAGTGGGAACAAGAGAGATCAGCGGCAAACTGGGACTTTATTAGAGGCAAGGGAGACCCTGGAGTGTAAAAGGCTGGCGAGCAGACTTGATCTGACATGAGCTGTTGCATTAAGGATTTTCCAAGTCAAAAGTTGCCTTTTAATCTTCCTTCCCTATTTTCACATCTTCTCAACAATGTGATTTTTCCACACCCGCTTTCCCGATTTATTGATTGTGTAACCTGACTTTAATTACCTGTAAACTTCACGTGTACATACTGTATAATCAATTGTTTAGATGACTGTTGTGGTGACCATCTGCTAGGTCAAAGTAATATAAGAATCTTCCCTTCACGGTCATCCTTGAGACAGCCACCACAGCAGGAGGGGACTGCAGGTGTGCAAGAAACTGTCCCAGTTTCGATCCACTTGACAGCTCGCTCGTGTCACTGGGGTCACAGCCAATTATTCTCTTGTGGATTGCTTTCAACGGCAGACACATTTGGTAGATATATTGTTGTTCGCGGTTGTTGCTTTATGGAAGAATAAGTGTATTCTTGGGATATTTATGTCAGTAGAATTAATTGAATTCGGTTAAGAGCTGATATGTCGGTCTTTTTCAAATTGTGATGCTGGTGCCTGGGAAAACATGCTTTATACATATACATATATATATATATATATATATATATATATATATATATATATATATATATATATATATATATATATATATATATGTGTGTGTGTGTGTGTAAATGCCAGAATAAAGTGTAATTGCACACCCACTACAGTAGATGGCAGTGGTGCTCTCATTTATGTATTTATTTTTAATATCAGCCAAACTTCAAATCTTTTTTTTTTTTTTTTTTTTTTTTTTTTAGAGACAAACATTTTCATAAAGTTTTCTCTTTGTTTTAAGTGGATCTAGTTCTCTCTCTTTTTTTATGTTAATAAGGATGCAGTTTTATGCCAAGGTATAATGTACTTATATAATCTAAACTTATATAACACGGCAGAGAGTTGGAGGTTTGTTTTCTTTTTTTTTTTAGTTGGCAGGAATACACAAAGGATTGGATTTATGATATGTACTGTAGCTCCTCTAGTTGTTTGTTTGTTTTGTTTTGTTTTTTTTGTTTTTTACAAGGTCAAATAACTATTAAAACTAGGGGTGGGAATCTCTGACATGAGGCCGATTCGATATGTATCTCGATACACAAGTTGCGATTCGATTGAAAAACGATTATCTTTCAGAACAGAACGGTTCGATACGGTTCGATTAAGTTTGGGAACGATACAATTTTCGATTCGATACGATTAATTTCAATATTCAAAACTTATAGTGACATTTGTTGCTTGTAAACATTAATCTTAAAACACCACAAATTTTTACAGTATCTACAAATGTGTTAAAACAGAACAACAACAAATATGTCTTCTATATTTTCTATTAAATCTATTATTTAAATGGACCGGAACAAAGGGCTGGGCGATATGACTGAAAAATGTATCAGTTTAAATATTTATTAGTTGTTATTGACAGTTATAATTGTTTTTTGGTTTTGTTTTGTTTTTAATTCAAAATAAGGATCGGGAAAACAAAAGGCTGATAATTCAATTTGAAATATAAATATTTAACCTTTAAAAAGATACCAACACAATTAAACAGAATATGTCCACATTGTGAAGTATTTCAGAAACATAAATTTAAGACATGAAATAAACCTACCATCCAGCCAAAAGAAATATGAAGCCACCTTATGGAACAATGAATCTATCAAACACATTTTAACAACTTAATATATCCAAAAATATTTCCAAAAGTGGCCTAACCTTTTTATCAACAATTTTTGTTTTTAACAATTTTTGTTTTTCTTTGCCATCACATTCATTTTTGGTTAATGTATGACATCTTTTTTGTTTTTTTTAATCTGAGACACGATGATGACCACAGAATCACCACTGTTTATATTTTGTTTTTTGGGCTGTCGTTCATTTTGAGTTTGATGACGTAATCGCGGGCACATCTCAGTTCTCCTATCTGCTGCTCATGCTAGTTGTGTACATTGACAGGGAGCCACAAACTGAGAAATTAGATACTTGCAGTGTGCTTTTAGCTTAGCTGGTGTGTTGGCTGTGGGACATACCTGTGTCGTTTGAATCCATGCATTGGATCGTCATGGGAGTTATTCTTTTTGGCTCGCGCGCAGTACCAACGCCGGCCCGGGACATACAAGTGCACCGAGAGGACTCGATAGCAATGGGAAATACCGAGATGTGAGGCACCGGCTTCTGCTAACTGTCTCCATTTTAATGTTGTCACTCGTGCGCGACTGCGCGCGAGCGCGCGTGCCGTGTCGCGAGCACGGCGTTGACGGTAGGCGGCCCCCCTCCCCCCCAAAAAAGGTGCGGAACGTCTTTGCATTATGTTTACAACATCCGGGGAATGAAGCGTCTCTGAGCGCTACTTTGTAGCTCTCTGTAAACACGGAAGTAGCTTGAATAGTGCTGCTACTGAAATGTAAACAAAACTAGTAGAGCACGGTGCAGAACTCTTGCTATTGTTATGAAAACCATAAAGCCTCACTCGCAACCGATTCACAGCAACGCGATATCCGGTCCACAGCTTTACAAGCAATGTATCTAAGGATTCCCGGGGGATTTTGTATCGGTTGACAAGTCTGCTACCGATACGGTCGTTTAGCTCCCGTTGACGACCGATGGTTCGGTCGAATCGGTTTTTTGTCCCACCCCTAATTAAAACCAACAATTGTTTCCATTAGGAACAGGAAGCATAATTTCTGGAGCTTTATAAAGTCTCTTCAAGACATTGTGCTAACACACAGCAATTGGGCAGCACTCTAAAAATAAAAGATGCCCAGAATGCAGGAGAAGGACACGAGAAATTTTTTTAGCTTGCAGTTTTCACACTGCGAAATGTAATGACAATATGACAGTTTTTGGAGAGGTTTGGAGTTTATGATGAGATCTAGAAGGGGTGGGGGTGGGGGGGGGGTACATTTTAGAGAGGAACTGCTTACCGACAGTCGACAGAAATGCTTGCACAAGCTTGACCTTCATGGATGAATCGAGGGAAAAGAAAACCTTGTTCGACCTGTGAGGATGGTGTTAAATCTCACTTCTTTTCCAACTCACCAAACCAAAACGTTTTGTTTTTTGTATGTTTTATTTTCGGCTTTACTACCAAATCTGGGGTTATTTACCAGACTGCAGAGATAATGTTTCAACAAAATTCTAACAATACTAAACTTTTTCACTTGAATGACGTAAATTGTATTGTCCAATGGGAACATGAGAACTGACTGGCTTAAATAATGTGCATTAAATCAAATAAAGGTGACATAATTGTAATATTATTGTAAGTTAGGGCAGCACACACATACACACATATTTTCACCAATGAAGATTATTAAAGTGTCGTCTGGGATGGCCCCAAGACAAACCTGAAGCAGACATCGAGATAGGAGACAGACAGACATTATCAATATGGCTGCTGTAAACAACAATACCAATAGTGCGACGTGCTGATTTCTGCTCACTCGTTCTTTCTATCAACAGTGAATCAGTGAAGTGTTCGGACATCGTTTAAACTCTCGCGCTGCATCAATAGCGGCTCTATTGATTTTTTTTTTTTTTTTTTTTTTTTTAACCGTTAATGGAAGCCTTTGGGGCAGCAAAGCTAATTAAAATCATATGCAGGTCAAGCTCATTTAAAGACTCCCCATTAGTTTATGTTGAGCTTAACCACGCCTGACTGCAAAATCTATCCATTGGGCATTGTAATTGACTGGTGTTTCTAATGGCTTTCCGATGCTCCTGCTTCTCATAGAGGGAATGATGTCCTCTGGCAGGTTTCGTGCTGCAGCTCTAATAATACACAATCATTAGAGACAGCTGCCTTGTGTCCCGTTCTTCAAAGTGAAACTTTCACATGTCCGCATTTGCCAATTAACATGTATAGTAGTATCACTTGGACTCACAAACAAAATCTGCGTTCACATATTTACAACTCGAATGAGTTACCTATTGTACTTTTGTGAAAACAACATCATATTCCAAAAAAATGAAAATCCAATTTGATAATGATCAATGGAGCACACTTATATAAAGCTTTATCTACACTATATGTTATCCAAAGCGCTTTACAGAATACATCGGAGTGGACCAAGACTGTTGGCTATGTGGCCGATGCGCTAACGCAGCCACATCAACCTACGAAAAGGTTTTTATTTTTATTTAAATACCGGTAACTTTCCTCCAGGATCCCTCACTGCACAATGGTCATCAGCATAACCCAGGGTGTTTTTTTTTTCCTTTTTCTTTTGGTAAAGCTTCAAATCCATCTATGCTCTGTCGTACCAGCTAGCTAGCGCTAAGCTAACCTATCTGCCAGCTAGCTAGCGCTAAGCTAACCTATCTGCGAGGGTTCGTCTTTCCGACCCAGTGGACAAGTTTGCATACTCCCTTAGTGCTAAAATAGTGTCATAGAGCAACAGTAACAACAAAGGTTTTGATACACTTACATTTAATTTAATGTTCATTAGCCGGATAAACATTCCGATACATGTGGTAGCCTAAGGGTGTCATTCTTGTTGCTAGGTGCGTTGAGAGGTCTAAATGTTGTGCATTTCTTAATTGGGTACACATAACTGTTATATTTTGTTACCATATTTCTTCAGTCACGCAGTACCTGCTAATGAATTTATCTAGGAAGAAATCACACTAAAGCTGAAACTGAGCTGTGACCATCCCGGATGTGAGAAATGTACAGTAGTTGCCTGATTAATGTACATACAAGTGATTCTGGTACGATTTGGCAAGATTGGAAGGTTGGAAGATTCTTTATGTTGGACAATAATTCAGTGGCCAAGTTATTGGCACCAATTAAGAGAGCTTACTTTCAGATGGGGGGCATTTAGTGGCATCTAAACAATCAATAGGGACTTAGTTAGTTCAGTAAGAGTAGATTTGGCTGAGAAGTATGTCTGAGTGTACGTGTGCATTTAACACTCGCAAGCTAATTGGAATCTCTCAGTCAGGAGGAATATTGCGTTTGGTTTGTTTATTGCTTTCTGTCAGGGCCAATATACCAGCCCGAGATGCCAAACATCTTGCCGCCTTAAACCCTGTTATTCAGCAGACACATTCAGACCAGATATGATGAATTTTATTTTCCCACTGAGGAATAAATGCAATATGAGAGAGGTTCTATAAAGTGATAACATCTAGAAAGATGTAAATGTATCAAGATGCTCTGTCATTTCTTATTCTCTCACATGCTACACTTTGAGTGTGCTGGCGGGAATGTTATTGACCATAAAATAGCTACACCCATTAATCTTATGTTGGTGATCACTGTCATCATCTTATCTGGATTTTTATTTATTTATTTATTTTCTGTAAGATTTTGTATTCCGTGTGCGATTTTATAAGTCGAGGTTCATGGACTCTGTAAATTTCAAAAGAACCAATTTTAACCAAATAACCAATTTTGGTATGTACTAATTTTTGCAACATGAAATGAAATTGTTGAAATATGTCACTTGCAATCAACTGGGCTCATTGCAATTGTTGGTACATTAGGGCCTACTTATCTGTTGCACAATGAGTGACGATGTTAGAAAATTAAACGAGTGTGTTTTAATTTTGAGTTAATTTAAAGTTCGTTTAACTCCATTAATTATTTTTTTTAAACGCGCGATTAATGACCGCCCCCGAATTCCAGTCGCATCATCCACATCAAAATTTAGCAGTATTAAATTTAAGAGCAATGCATATGTTTGTGGAGACTGTGGACAAGTTGTTATTTATGTGTGTGTGTGTATATATATATATATATATATATATATATATATATATATATATATATATATATATATATATATATATATATATATATATATATATATATATATATATATGTTATTTTACAACTTTCAAAATGTGCAGAATTTCACGAGTTACTTCATGTTTAAGATTAGATAGCTCTTAATATGAAAAGAAATGCACTGTGCTGTCACCACCGTCTTACAATTATGCCATCTAGTGGCAGAAAAATGACCAACACAATTCAACATCACACTTGTTTTTTACAGTACAGTACAGCTTCTTAATTTTAACTCCATTTTATGAATTATTATGAAATTACTGCATCAATGACTAAAAGATGTGGCCATATTTCTATTCTATTCTATTAACATTTTTTCCACTTTTATGTTAAGAATATGAAAACTTGGGGAAAAAATATGTTATTGTACATTTAGAAAAGATACAAAATTTGCGATTAGTCGAGAGTTAATAACCTAACGTGGGAAGAATCAAGTAAAAGGGTGGCAGTTTGTGGGTGAAGACTGATGGGTGAAAGATTCAAAGGTGGTCACTTTGAGCTCAGATCACCAGCAGTGAGTCTCTGGGTGCCTGTTTTAACAAGCTCAAAGCCCTGCAGTTCTCATCTGGTCTTAGCCTGTTCCAAAACGCCAGGTCTCGAGCTCTTGATCAAAACCTCAAACATTCAGTAATGATCCCTCATTTTCCCCTTGAACTCCGAGCTTCCTTGCCATTATAACCAGCATCACTGTGGAATTGGAAACTCTAGTGTTCCTATAAAAAATAAAAGAATCTTCCTATGTAGCATGTCATCTTTCACTTGGAATACCCGAGAGAAAAGCAAGCCCACCTTTTATATCCACATAATGAGTCGGCTGTGTAACACTGTGTGTAATATATAATAATGACTCTCAGGACAGCTACATCTGCTGACCTCTCTGGGGAGCTGAGTACAATTATTTACCCAGCCAAAAAAAAAAATAATCATTGAACAAAGCAAATGCAATTTAGTAGAGGAAAACAAGATGCATCTTCCTCCGCTTGTTTTCAATTATAACTAAGTGATCTAACAGGATTCTAAAGAAATGTTTACCGTTTTCCCAGCAGATTGTAAGGACTCGAGCTTATTATGATGTACTCTCATTGAGTGTGTGCATGGATGAGACACTGATTGGATGGGTGTTAGTTAATCAACCATTTGTGTATCATGTCCTTGCACCTACGTCAGCTACATATTTTTGTCCGTTCTTAGTACCATAGAATCCCGTGTATAATTTTCATTGAAACAGATTTGCCTGGTATGTCGTGATTTTTCATTTAAATGAATAACTCATTCACTCGCAGCCATTTTCACTGAAGCAACCCCCTTCGCTCCCGGTTGCTTTACTGGATTTTGACCACAAAATGCGCTGTTCTGTCGCTATAAAAACTTGAAACCTACCAAAAGAAAGATTAGCGTCTCTTCTTTCATCAGGAAAAAGTATGTATCTGTTTCCATTTTGCAGCAATTAGCATTAGAATACAGGCATAGCTAAGTTTCATCATTATTCACAAACCTGTTGAAAACACTGGCAAAAAGAGCTTGTTGCAACATGGCACTGGTTGATCTCTTATACTCTGCTGCCACATGCTGGCTGTTTTTGTAAGAACTACCTCTTCCTGTCAGAAGCTGAATCAAAGCCTTCTGTATGCTCTAGCATTAAAAAAAAAAAAAAAAAAAAAAAAAAAAAAAGTATAAATACATTTTTGGGAGTGCAGGTCAAAATATTTAAAAAAAATCATTTATAAAAATTTTAAAAAATATCAAAAACGTATTTATACGTTTTTGGGTTTGCATGATAAGAATATCAAAACATATGTTTATGCAGCAAAATGCTGTTGTAAATCTCATGTACAGTACAATTATGCACATTGTTGTCACGAACGGAATTTGAATGTGAATTTATTGTGTTAAACCAGGTCCCTCACTGGTGGGGTCTCTGAAGAAGGACTGGGCCTCTCCCAACAGCATCGCTCTCTCCTGGCAGCAGCCCAAAGAAGCAACCTTGCCCATCCTCGACTACGAGATCAAATACTATGAGAAGGTACTGTGTTGGTCTGGCACCAGTAAACAATAAATAAATAAACACTCAGTAGCCAGGATCAGACAAATATTTTGGCTGGCTATTAAACAAGTTGAGTTTGGTCCTATTTTTGTTCTAACAATATACAATTTCATATAAAGAGCTCAGATGTATTTATTTTTTTTAACCTGTGGTTAAGAAATAAACAACATGCTGTATCTTAAGTGAGTATTCAAAAAGAACTCATGCAGAAGAATGTTTGAATTTCAATGAGCTCCTTATGTTAACTGGAAACTAAAAATGTTTTTTTTTGTGCAACGTTGCCTGTAAGATATTAATAGATATGGAGACAGACAGCACTTATACATTGCTGCGTAGACAATCTTTGTTCAAAACCTTGACCAAGTCACCTTCTTGCCAACATAGGAACACGAACAGTTGAGTTATTCTTCCACAAGCAGCAAGGATCCGAGCGTGATCATCACAGGCTTGAAAGCAGCCACCTGGTACGTCTTCAGTGTCCGCACCCGCACGCCGTCTGGATACAGCTCCTACGCCACCAGATATGAATACAAAACTACTGGAGATTGTAAGTTATCATATCCTTACTACGGTTCTAACAGTCCAATAACATTTTTGTGAAACGGTACGTGTTTGTTTGGGTGTAAAGACAACGCTCCTCACCTTGGTAACATTCATCACACCTGACACATCAGATGGTTTATTTAATAATTCCATTCAACTGATAACGTGTTCTTTGGGAAGTGCAGTTTGAACTTATAATGGAACAAAGTTTGTTTTGGTCATTTGGGACCCCAAAAAGTGTCACACAGTAACTCCAGCCAGGGCTAGGTTCAATTCTACATGACAGGATAAAAGTCTATATGACAAAATAAGTGTGACAAATACAGGATGATAACTGCATAGCAACTGACGACATCAAGGACACAAACAGTCACAACACACCTCTACAGGAACTCATATTTTACATCTGAAGTTATAATCCCTAATGCAAAAAACACATGTGCCTTAACTTGTCAAACTAGATGCCATGATTAATTTCACGTTTGAAATCAGGTGACCTTCTCCTTTGACTGTGTGTAGCCTTTTACGTTGTTAGCGTCCCCTTATCTTTTTGCCTTTTGTGTCTTAGCCAACAAGCTAATGTTGGGTTCTTGCCATGTGAAGATGTTAATTGGCTGGTTTGTAGCTTATTGTTTATTTTCTGTGCTTATTGTGGTAAATTCAAGTCAGTAGTGTAGTCCAGTATATAGCGTATATACATGCACGTCTTTTTCAGTCAGCATTCTGTGTTTTGTCTCACGATAAATATGTTTTACAGTATTTCAGGCTGTTTGTGTTATGAGTAATAATTACAAACTTTGCTCTTAATCAAGCCATGATAGTTTTATGACTGTGAGCAAGTACAAATGACGTATTTTTCTTTCTCACCGTTTCTCATGTTTTCTAAAATTATTTAAAAATAACTAAATAAATAAATTCATTAAATAAAATTTTAAAAGGGGGGGGGGGGATTGTTGTTTTTTTTTTTTTTGTTGTTTTTTTTTTGTTGTTGTTTTTTTTAATAAATAAAAAAAAAAAAACGCCCACCACTTCACTACTGGTAGGGGAGACCGGGGCCAGTTGCATCACGTTTTATACTTTCATATATTGCTTGGAATCAATACATCATATATAAACAAAAGTGCAAAGTCTTGGGTATATTTTTTGTGTTCATGTTATTTTCGTACTTTGCGTCAGTGCAGAGTTATAAGCCATCAAATAGAGGGAGTGAACATGTGACATGTTGCCCGACCAATGGGTAAGTTGTCACACTATATGGGGTAAGATGTCACATTGGATTTAGCGACGAATAAAACAAGGACAAAACAAAAATATCCTTGTTCTCCTGTTTTTTTTGTTTGTTTGTTTGTTTATGTTTCCAGCCAGGGTAAGTTGTCACACTATATGGGGTAAAATGTCACATTGGATTTAGCGACGAATAAAACAAGGACAAAACAAAATTATCCTTGTTCTCCTGTTTTTTTTTGTTTGTTTGTTTGTTTATGTTTCCAGCCAGATAAATTGTTAGATGGATGGCGCATTTTTCATTGACATATTCTTTGCATATGTGACAACAAACCCCAAAATGAAGTAGACAAGTTGCCCCAAACTGCCATGTTGGCTAATACTTGCTCTAGTTTAAAGTTAGCTTTAAACAGAGCAGTGACTGAGGCATGACAAGATGGCCTAAATCTCTCCTCTAACGAGTCCACTTTTTCATTGCGCCCTCTGGTGGAGAAGGAAATTGCAATGTGACAACTTACCCGTGATACAACTAATCCCGGTCTCCCCTACTAGTTTGAACAAAAAAATACCTTTTCCTCCACCACTGGCAGCCCTCCTGCATTTGCTTTCGCAGCATCAAAACCACAAGCGATCTAAAGACCGGTATCAATTTATAAGATTACATCGTAGTTACTCGTGAGGACTAAAAAGCTTGTAAATGTCAGGATTGTTGCTGGTCTATCGATCGACAAATTGAATACAGTGGGCAAAGGTGCGTGACGACACAGCCTTGATGTTTAGTGTATTTGAAATCGATATTTGTTTGTGTCTTTTTGAGACAACGCAACAGCTTTATTGCAATTCTAATCATAAAATACAAAGAGTCCAGCTGCCCTTTTGTGCGGGGTCATGCATTGTTGAGGGGCTGATTTGGCACAGTGGCTTTCTCCTCCCCGTCCAAAGCTGCAGCGCAGGGCTTTATCTGTGGATCATACAGCGCTTGGCCAAGCCTTTGTACTTCCTGGCCTTTTATCTGAAAGTGAAAGCAGATTTGCCCCCTGTCGCTGGCTCTGTCTGTGTCAGCCTGTCTGTCAGTCAGAGACTCATACTTTTTGTTTTTCCATCAGTCTTTGTCACGTCTACCTCTTCCCTTTCAGTCGTATTTGTCTTTATCGCGCCGCTGCCATCCTGTTTCCTCATCCCTCACACCGCATCCTTCATCCTGTCCTCACCTCAATGTCATTGTCTTCTCGCACGCACCTCATTATAGCCGCATCAGTCCGCCACGTCCTCGCCGTTGTGAAGAATATGTGAAGCTGTGACAGTAGTCTGGCGTGGGCACTTAGAGTCCCTCTGAGTGGTCAGTAATGGCTGTAATAGGGCGTCCTGGCTGAGGCGGTTGAGTGGCTGTCAAGCAATGAAAAAAATTGCAGGTTTGACTCCGGCTGTCACGGTTGCTCATGATACCGTGTCGTAATTCAATTTCCCTGCTGTGAGATTAATATAGGATTGAGCAATTTTTTCTATTGTTTTTTATGTATTTATTTTTTTGAACATCAACTTCAATCTTGCAATGCTAGATATCTTTGTTAGCATGCACTCACACAGATACTGTAAAAAAAAAAAAAAAATCACATGGTCCTCTCTCGTGAGGTGTGTGACCAAGCACCCTGATCTGCAATTCATAATCATTAAGCATGAAATATGATCGAAATAAGTTAGGTAAGACTAATCATCTTTCAATTATGTGGCCTATGTCAGCCGCGTGACAAGACACCGAAAATTGAGAAAATCATGAATATCAAATGGGTCCAATTTAAGCAAATGATTATGGACTAAATCACAATTTAATGAATGAATAATATTAATTAAACAGAATCAGGCCGACGAATCATTCCAGTAATAGGACTGATGGAGGGCTTTTTGCATCACAAAGAACTGATCAAACATCTCTATATCTCCTTTTGGAGGAACAACATGGTCTATTTATAGTACCTTCAGAGAAAAGATCTATGATTCATTTTCAATGACGTATTTTTGATGATGCATTTTTTTTTCTTTTTCCTCCCCTGTCAACCCGCCCAACATCCCATTTTCTCTATTCACCTGCATCTTTATTTTACCTGTCTTCTATATGTCTTCCTTTGCTGCATTCTTTTCTAACCTAAAACGTATCACCTCTAGCATCAGACCTGGCCTCTGACCAAGGTCAGGTTTTGGTCATCGTTACGGCAGCAGTGGGCGGCTTTACCCTTCTCGTCATCCTCACCCTCTTCCTCCTCATTACTGGAAGGTAAGATGACTTTACCGCCCCCGACTTCAATTTGTGCACAATAGATGCAAGCATTTATTTATTTTTTTTCAATAAATAGAAGAAAGACTAGACAATAGTGACAAATCTTAGTTTTATTACCACAAGATATGAGCTCTAGTATCTACTGAATTCATTCTTACTAGCTTTATGCCAAAAATAAAATGTTGGTCTTCGCTCCTCTTTAGAATCCAGTATGAGTTTTATAACAGTTTTTTATGTGTTCAAATTCTTCTGCACAAGTCATAAATACACCTTCGCATAACTTTGCTACATAAAAATGTTTATATACCAATCATCACGTTGTCCTGGGTGTGTTCTGGGTAGTAATGACACACTTGGATATGAGTCCTGGTCATGCTTAAAGGTGGGGTCTTCCGTTTTCACTCAGGAAAATGCACTATATAAATACAGGATGTATAGCCATGAACTCCTTCTCAGTCTACACCTCTGGGCTTCGGTTAATGTGTGGTGGTGATTTTTTCCTAAAGCACCAAGCCCTCCAGCCTGTATTTTGCCATTTTGTGTTTGTTTTGTCAACAGCGGGACGTTTCTGTGGACAGACAGTTGTTCACCCCTCCAGCCAATCGCAGAGCGGGGGGTGTGTCACTCACTGTCGGCAGACGGGGCCGGGCCAATTTGTCAGCTGCATGACGTCACTCCCGCGGCAACTTGACAGCAAACACAGATTTTTTTTTTTTCACTAGTGAGTGAGTGAGTGAGTGAGTGAGTGAGTGAGTGAGTGAGTGAGTGAGTGAGTGAGTGAGTGAGTGAGTGAGTGAGTGAGTGGGTGAAAAAAACAAAATCCGTATGTGCTGTCAAGTTGCCGCGGGAGTGACGTCATGCAGCCGACAAATTCGCCCGGCCCCCGTCTGCCGACAACCCCGTGGGGGTTTCGGAAAAAATCACCACCACAAATTAACAGAAGCCCAGAGGTGTAGATTGAGAATGTAAAACTATGTGCCTTGGATGAAGGGATCTGCTAACATCCAAATAACTTTTGAACTCATGAAGGTGTTACTAGCTGAAGATGAAATCATCTGATTTGCTTTGTGTTTTGTTTTGTTTTTGTTGTTATTTTAATACCAACCTGACAAGTGGCAGTTGATTTTGTGGAGTTAAAAAAAAAACATGAAATGTGTACTTCCAACACCTCTACAATCATAAGGGAAAAAAACTCAGTTGATTACAAAAGTACATGACAAGTATTTTTGACATATCGTCTTTGAGAACCATTCGCAATTTTGGCCCACATGAGCTTGATTGTGGATATTTTTAACTGAAAGTTGTTGGCTACGCGTAGCAGGGGCTCGTCGAGTAGTAGATGAAATGAAAGACTGGAGGAAATATGGTGAGAAATAATAAATTTACACTGTTGTTGACCAGATTAACGATCACCAGTTTTGCATAAAATTTCCCCCCACAAGGCTACTTTTTACCTCAACTAAAAATCATTACTCCAGACACCCATCACCTAATTTCAATAGTTAATGAGTTACTGAACTTTCTGTTTTAATAACAATATGTATTTTTTTTTGACAGTTTCACAATGATTTTGGTGAAATAGCCCAATAGCTGTAACTGTATGAACTGACAGTAACTGTTGATCAGAAATTCCCACCTAGAAGTGCAACCCACACTATTATTTTCATGACTAGGGTCAAGCAAGGGTTATGCTTACTGTTATGACTAGGGTCATGCAAGAGTTATGTTTGCCCTGTCTGAGAAGTGTGGGTCTTTGTCGGATTATTACCTCTGTTCCTCTGTGACACTCTCGTTGTTTCTTGTCTAGTCAAGTTTATTCCACGCCTCTCGATGTGAATAAAGAGATAAAATCTTATTTGTTTCTGCGCTTTGGGATCCAACCTCAGCACATAACAGAATTATTCTTATTTATTTATTTATTTCCTTATTTTATTCCGTATTGACGTGAACAGATTGCATAACCATGGTTGGCTGCACAGTCTTTACTAGTGTCATAAAAAAACGAGGAGCTTTACTTCAAAAACTGTTTCTTTCTAAATGTGATATTCTCTGGTTGGCCACTGCAAAGGGTGAACTCAGTCCATCACTTCACATGGGATGTTTTTTTTTTTTTTTTTGGTTTGATGATAATAATGAGAGATTTCCTGCAAGGTTTTTCATGCTTTGCTGGCTTGTCTGTCTTTTTTTCCCCCCTCATTACACAAACACATACTGAGCAGCAAACCACTTGATCGCAATATGTAGTCCTCTTGCCCTGAGTAGGAGGGACTTTTGGTCTTTTTTTAATGTTCTCGAGCAACTTGACAATGTTGAGAGCTTTCCTGGTGCTCTTATGGAAGGGAGGGAAGGATGTAAGAGGAGTTGACACGTGAGGAGGTGGAACTTACTGTTCTAAAAGCTCTGAAGCTTTTTGTGTATTTTTTGTGTAATTGACACTAACTTCTTTTACCTCTTGTATTCTTGAAATCTTGGGTGACCTCTGTTATGATGATGTGACTGTTGAGGTTGTTGAGGCAAGAGAGGAGTGGTTGGACTCCCTGTTAACGCTTTGATTAGCGCTCTGGGCAAAGTGCTTTAATTGAAGTTCCTGTTTTTGAGCGCTTATGCAAATGTGAGTGCGTCCTGCAAAAAATCACGTCTCATAACAAGTAGTCATGTCGGTGTCGGCGTGTGCGGCCCGGACATGAAAGCCAGTCAGGGAGCGGGCGGATAAAGGGGATCGGAGGAAAGGACTGGAAAGCACTGATAACGGCACATGACGCCGTTTCTTTAATGAACAGCTTGACCCCATCAACAGAGGTCAACAATGGCTTTTCCAAATCCCCTTCTTTCTTCTTCCTTTCTGTGTCACCTGCCATGCTATCGGCGCTGTCCATCAGTGTCCAGGGACCCCACAGACTTAACTCTGTCAAAGCGCACGCTGGCAACCTGTGGTTCCGAGCACCCTGACACCACTTCTGAGCTGGTCACCCAGATTATGTAAAATTTGTACTGACACACTCGCATATAGTGCTTCATCCAGAATGCTTAAAGCAATTGCCTTGCATTCTTCCTTGAAATCAATGGCTCGTAACCTAGCATTACAAATCTACGACTGCACGCCATCAACTTCTCAATGGAGTTGCTCACTGTAAAGTGAGCTGTCTATTTATCATCTTTAACTCATTTGCTCCCAATAACGTGTAAATACGTTTTTCTTAAATGTTCCAAGTGTCCCAAAGACGTATTTATACGTTTGTTAGTTTTTTTTCTAATGCTAGAGCATACAGAAGGCTTTGATGCAGCCTCTCAACTGCAAGAACGGTTGCAGAAATGGTAGTTATTACACAAACGGCCAGCAGGTGGCAGCAGAGCAAAGGAGATCAACCAGGGCCATGTAGAAAAAAAGCTCAATTACTTACAATTTTAAATAGAGTTGTGAAAACTGATGAAACTTAGCTCTCTTCTAATGCTAATTGCTGCAAAATGGAAACAGATAGAAACATACTTTTTTTTCCTGATGAAAGAAGAGACTTTAATCTTTCTTTTGGTAGGTTCCATGCTTTTATAGCAATTGAACACAATATTCTGTGGGCCTTCCAAAATCAGTCAAAATCCAGTAAAACAGCCGGGAGTGAACGGGATTGCTTCTGTGAAAATGGCTGGGAGTGAATGAGTTAATCTTGCACTGTGAGCAAAAAAAAACAATTGGAACCCTTGAACTTTTTTTGTTTGTGTTTTGCAGGTGTCAGTGGTACATCAAGGCCAAGATGACCTCCGAGGATAAGAGGAGGACCGATTATCAGAACGGACATGGTAAATGAAGTGTGATCTGGCATGAATATGCGTTTTGTATTTTGGGGCAACACAATGGTTAGCATGTTTTCCTCATAGTCCTGAGTGCGGAGTTTGCATGTTCCTTTTGCTTCAGGTGCTCCCTCCCAACTTAATGAGTACTGTAGAAACTGGATGGATGGGTGTTATATGTCATAAATTCAGCTGATGATCTTCCATTGTCTATTTAAAAAAAATAATAATAATCAAGACACAAATTAAAATAAGAGCTGTGCGTTGGGAGTACTCGTGAGGGAGGGACAACCTTGGGATAAAATTGAAATGGGAGGAGAGAGAAGAGGATGATGATAAAGGTTAAACAATAAAGGAGATGACACATGGAAATAGCTAAAACTTTTGGGCTGGACTAAGTTTCTATTATTTTTTTCTTTTCTTTTTTTATTATTACAATACAATATTGCTTTTCTATTGAAGGGAGAAAAGCAATATACTTGCTGGCCATTTCATTAGGTACACAGGCGTAATACCAAATTAAAAACAGAAAAATCAGTAGGTCTAAAAAAATTTTTACAAAAAGTATTATTTCGGCCTATTTCAGCGAAAATTCTGCTAGTTAAGCCTGTCACACACCGACTGACATGGCCGAACCCAACTGAATATGAACCTGTGGCTAAAAAAAAAAAAAAAGGTACATTTCTGGTCCGAAGCGACGTCCAGCTAGCAAAATCTGACAGTGGTGCGACGTCTGTGGCGAGTTTCTGTTTCTCTCTGAATTATTATAATATAGCTACAGCATTCAGAGGCCTTTGGAACCATAAGGGTTTTTTATTTTATTTATTTTTTTAACAATTGTTGTCCAAGTCAATTGCTTTTGGCCACACCAACGGCGGGGCGTGCTTGGTTAGCCAAGATAGGCAAGTAGTGTAGTGACCACCAGGATCCAGCAGATGGCGCTGTGGCGGGATGAAGACTCATGTCTATTATCTCCTAAAAAAGACCGGAGATGAACAGAATGTGCGACATATCTCTTATATTCAAATAAAATGGTGCCTAAGGTTAACTTCATGGTGGCCAGTGAAGGTAAAATGGTGAACCTTTTGTGTCTGTTATTATCAGTACTGGAAATGGAGTGTTGCCTTTTGAGAGGAGGACAGTGTCCTTAAGGGTTTTGCGGTTGTTGCTTCATGCATCACAGGCAACTGATAGCTATTGTTTTTTTTCTTTGTTTTTTTGATACCGTATCGATCTCCCGAGGCGAAGCGCAGCTTGCGTCTGGCTTCCCTCCTGCAGGCAAGTCAGGCTCCGCTAAAGATTTACCGACTTGCTCAAGGACACTTGTGCAAGCATGGATGCTTGCATTAAACAAGGCTTAAGCAGGTTATTAAAGTTCTGTAATACAGTCAAGATGTTTCTAGATTTTATCAGATGATAATTTAGCAAGGATCATCTCGCCGCTTTCCTGTAGAGATTTTCAATGAGATTACATTTTTTTTTTTTTTCCACTGGCGTAATTTCGGTTTTTAATTAAAGGAGCTCAAGAGTTTAATTACATTTTTCTAAATGATGATCATCTCTGTTTAATTAATTTCACCCTTCAACTTAATCATCATATTAAAGAGTAGTACAAAAAAAAATAAAAAATCTACCACTTCATACTATCTTTTTTGTCATCCAAACGGTGCAGTTCCTTTCCCTGGGATTAAGACATACGTGGACCCCGACACTTATGAAGACCCTTCGCAGGCCGTCCATGAGTTTACCAAGGAGATCGACCCATCCCGGATCCGTATTGAGAGGGTGATTGGAGCCGGTATGCATCCACCCACAATTTGCTGTGTGGGTGATGATTTGATGATGTTCACAGCACACATAATAAGAATCACTTCTTAGCATCCCCAATGCTAATTTTATGTAAACATTACGTTAAAGAGTGAAAAGATTTACAGAGAAAGATCAAGTATGTCTTTTGTTGGAAAGAGACATCATTTGAGCCACTGAGGCACTCATTCAAGGTGAGTCAAAACTGCAACACTGCCCCCAGGTGGAGCTTAAAGGTACTTGCTGTGAGTGGACTCCTGCAGTTGTTTGCCAACCAACATTTTATATTAGAAAAAAAAAGATAATTGTTAGGAATCACTTCCTGAAGGTTTTTGTGTGCTCTCCAGGTGAATTTGGAGAGGTGTGCAGCGGCCGCCTGAGAACACCTGGCAAGAAGGAGATTGCTGTGGCGATCAAGACGCTGAAAGGCGGCTACGTGGAGCGTCAGAGGCGGGACTTCCTGCGCGAGGCTTCCATCATGGGCCAGTTTGATCACCCCAACATCATCAGGCTGGAGGGGGTCGTCACGAAAAGTAAGAAAAAAAAAAAATGATACTACCTTTAAATCATCTGTCGGTTGGCTTGTTTTGCTCGTGAACTTTGTATACATGTGTTGTCTGCCAGCCTCTTATGTTAATGTAATGTGAACATTATACATAGATTATCCTCTGGCGCGCATGTGAGCGTGTAGCGCCAAGTGTCGTTTTTACGGAGGGCTAAGTTTTATGCATGCAGAGTGTGTGTGTGGGGGGGGGGGAAGGGGGTGTGCGTTGACTTGTTAAGGACCTCTGTTTTACGGGGCTCACCCAGCACAACATATGGTTGTTTTTACACAGGCTGTATAAAGAGAGACGTCTTTCTGAATATAAATACGTTCCTTGAAGAGTTCCGGTCGCTCACTAAGACCAAAAACTGTGACCTGACTTCTCTAACACAATATTCAGGGCCGTTTCTAGCTTGGTGGGGGCCCTAGGCAAGATTCTGTTTGGGGGGGCCCCGAGTTTGCCAAACTACAATGAAGAGATTCCTAACACTTTATATCAGGGGTGTCAAACTCATGTTAGCTCAGGGCCCGCATGGAGGAAAATATATTACTAAGTGGGCCGAATCGGTAAAATCATGGTATATAACTGGTATAAAAGAATTACCGTCAATTATTAGCAGATTTTTGCGATTTTTGGGCCAGCCCTAAATTACGGAGCTCAACCTTAATCTATTGTTTAAAAAAATAACACGAATGCAAATGAAACGCGGCAACACTTTGCCTGTATGAGTTCCGGACATGTTAAATCTACCTGTTTAGCATATATATAGTTCCCAGAATGCATTGTGTGGCACAGTTAATGAAGTTATAATGACGTTAATCCCTGTCATATGTATTCGTATTAACAGTAATTTAATTTTTGTCGTATTTAACATGTTTATTTTGGTCTATGATTTAAAAAAACAAAAATGTAAACAAACCATAACTTTAAGTTGTGTGTAAAATAATGACTTCCAGGGCGATTGCGTGTACACGTTACGTTACTCAGCCGCCCACTTCGCCTATAGCCAAAAATGGCTCTGACGATATGGAGAGTTTTATTGTAAGATGCTGGTTAGCTACGCCAGCTTTGGGATTCGGCACAATTCAACTGTTACAGAATATTTAATAGGGTTTTTTTGTTTGTTTGTTTGTTTGTTTGTTTGTGTGTTTGTTTGTTTGTTTTACATTTTTAGAATGTCTGCATTCGGTTTCAAACTTTCATCCCCCCCACCCCCCCCCCCAAAAAAAAAAATTGGACATAAGTGTTTTTCAAATTTGCTAAAATGAAAAACCATTTCAATCAAAAACATCTCAACAAGTCAAGTTATATATGAACATTTTATTTGATAGCAGCTTTGCAATTCTTGCATCCATTGGACTTGAGGTTGGTTTTTTTTGGGCAGCTTCTGCTTGAATTTCTTCCCAGGAAGCCAGAAGAGCCTCCCAGAGCTGCCGTATGGATGTGAACTGCCTGCACAAAATGAACTACGCTGCAAATTTTGTGCATTTGGCAGACTCAATTCTTCTACATCTGTTTGTGTTCGCAAGCTTTGAGTAAATCAGGCCAAAACTCTAGAACGGAGGTGTCCAAACTATGGCTCGGGGGCCAGTTTTGGTCCACCGTCCCTTTTTAAGTGGCCCGCGGCAAATATTAAAAATGACATCTGTTACTCATATATTTGTTGTTTTATACTGTACAGCTTTTATAAATATGCAAATGAATTATTCTAAAATGTGCTCCTATGGGGAGCATAGTGTGGGGAAAACAACACTTTGGCACATAGTGACATAATAATAAAAGACAATAAAAGCTAAATCAAGTCCGGCTAACATTAACTCATTTACTCCCAAAAACGTATAAATATGTTCTATTTTAAATGTTGTAAGTGTTCCAAAGATATATTTATTCAATTATTTTATGGTTTGTTTGTTTTTTTTATGCTAGAGCATATACAATGCTTTGATGCAGTGAACAGGTGAAAAAAGGGTAGTAATTACAAAAACGGCCAGCAGGTGGAGCAAAGTATAAGAGATCAACTAGGGCCATGATAAAAACGTTGTTTCTCCATAATTCTAAACAGATTTGTGAATAATGATTAAACTTAGCTATATTCTAAGTAACTAACTAATAACTAACTAACTAATAAATTTGCTCCTACGGGGAGCACAGTGTGGGAAAAAAAACACTTTAAAAAAAAACACATAGTGACATAATAATAAAAGACAACAAAAGCTAAATCAAGTCAGGCTAACATTAACTCATTTACTCGCAAAAACGTATAAATATGTTCTATTTTAAATGTTGTAAGTGTTCCAAAGACATATTTATTCATTTATTTTATGTTTTGTTTTTTTGTTTTTTTTATGCTATAGCATATACAACGCTTTGATGCAGTGAACAGGTGAAAAAAAGGTAGTAATTACAAAAACAGGTGGAGCAAAGTATAAGAGATCAACTAGGGCCATGATAAAAACGTTGTTTCTCCATAATTCTAAACAGATTTGTGAATAATGATGAAACTTAGCTATATTCTAATGCTAATTGCTGCAAAACGGAAAAAGATAAAAATAGATTTTTTTTAAATTTTTTTTCTGATGAAAGAAGAGACTCTAATCTTTCGTTTGGTAGGTTTCATGTTTTTATAGCAAAAGAACACAACATTCTGTGGACCTTGCAAAATCAGTCAAAATCCAGTAAAACAGCCGGTAGCGAAGGGAGTTGCTTCTATGAAAATGGCTGGGAGGGAATGAGTTAACAATGGGACTCGAACGTTGACCTTCAGGTCACATTTATGAAATGTGTGATTTATTTACTCACAGTGAAAGTGCGATTGGAGCGGGTATACCGATGGTTTAGTTGTCTGACATTGTAACTGGGGAACAATTTACACAAGCCATTTAAAAAAAAAATGTCTGTTTCACTCTGTGCACACATATAGCACCGTGCAATCAGGCACAATTTGTGCTTGGCAGTATGATCCATCCGTCAAGGCCTTTCATCAAAATATCCCTTTTTCTGCCTGTCTGTATGTCTGTCCCACTTCCTCCCGCCCGTCTTTTAGTCCCTCCATCTGTTGTTGTTCTTTGGAGACTAATTATGGCAAGTATTGTGCTGTGACTGACAGCCATACCTGCAATGAAATAACAGGTGACACACTAGACTGCGATAAACAGGTGCATTTGTTTGGGCTTTAATTTGTTTGTTTGTTTGTTTTTGCTCGTGAACTGTACTGCAGAACTTCTACGGTCCAGATCCTGCTAATTAGTCCTGCTGAGCCAAACTTGGCAGAACAAGAAATATAATAAATATATTGCTTTGTTCAAATTGAGTTGCTCTTCATTGGTCCGCATGCGTGTAACAGGTCACCTTGCGACGTGTCCCCAGTTGCCACCGTTTCCTATTTTTTTTTGCAAGAAGTCATAATGGCACAGCGCATTTTAATGTGATGAAACAGGAGGTGGAAATGAGCTATATTAACATTTGTGTCCTCTTTCGGATCATATTTAATATTTTCTCGCGCGTGCTGTATCACAGTTCGATTTGGGTTCAGGGTCGCCGCCAGGAATTTTGGGGCACGTGGTGCGTTTGTCGCAAGTCGCTCGAGGCAGACAAAGTCGACAACGCTGATTAAATGCCGCAAGGGGGCCCCGTCAATCATCGGGCCTTAAAATCGTTTCCCGCCTTAACCCTTCTTATAGAACCGCTGTTGAGGCTGTTTGGCTTTGAGTTTTCTGTTTTGGTAAGGAGGCATTTCATTTTAAAATACAGTAATTCCTCACATTTGTGATTTAAATTCACCTATTAACAAATTGTGTTTGGAATCTGTTTGCTGTTATTCACTGAAAAATTCGCCCTGTTTAATATAAACAGTGCTGGGAACGTTACCTCCTAAAAGTGATTAGTTATAGTTACTCATTACTTGCTCAAAAAAAGTAACTGAGTTTGTAATTGAATTACTTCATAATAAAAGCAATGCATTTAACGTACAATAAAAGCAGTGTTTCAAATAAGGGGAAAATAAATAGTTAGAATTACTCCATTTATGGAAAAAAATATGGAGTTACCTATTCCCAACATGGAATATATAAGTAGTGCATCGTAAAAGAGGAGGAGCTTCTATCAACCTCGACAAAGTTCTGTCTTAATTAAAAATTAGTACTTTGACGCCATCTTGTGGCATCGATCAACAATTTGAAACCTTTTTTACGAAAGGTGTCAATTATTTGCAGATTCTTGCTATTTGTGACAGGGCTTGAGCTCGATTCCTTGTAAATAGATATTTGGCCTCTTAAGTTGAAATTTGTCACAATGGCTTTTGTTGCCATATTGTGACATCTTAAGTCTGTTTGACAGGGCTTTGGCGCCACCTTGTGGCATTTAAGGGCGTCTCAGTACACAAAAACAAATAGGTGAGTTTTTCAGTGAATAATAGATTTAAAAAAAAAAAAAAAGTGCTAATAGGTGAATATGAAAGTAGCAAATTGCAAATAGGATTTTTTTAGCTGGTTATTTTTATTTTATCTAAGTGCACATCATGTATTTATTTTAATGGTTCACCATCTTCGATTGTGTATTGTCACGACTTAGATTTACTTCCCGGGACGACTTGTCACCTGACTTCACCAGATTTTCAGTTTGTGTGTTCTTTTGTGTTCTTTCTAGTGCAGGGGTGTCCAAACTTTTTCCTCTGAGGGCCACATACAGAAAAATAGAAAGCTGCAAGGGCCACTTTGAGGTTGTTGTTTTTTTTAAGTTATTTATTAACACATTCATTGCCAGACCATCAAAAAATGCATCATTTGACGTCTTTTTCCGTCAATGGCAGTGAATGAGTTCAACATGGTAAAAATCAATGCAGCAATTATAAATTGTTGATATAATGTACAGTTACTTATTGAAAACTGCTAACCGTCACAAGGCAAATCGTGACACCTGTGTGCCACTGTAATAGATATGCCTCTCCACTGAGCAGCAGCTGATCCCAACTTGACATTCTGAACCACAAGAACAATCGGTCGTCAACTGACCACACTTAACAACCATTAATGTGATGTTTTCACATTTTTTTTCATTAATAATTAACCATTAATTAATGTGATGTTTTCACAAATTGGACGTTGACACTAAGAAACAAGTGGATGAATATATTTTTATTTCTGGAACTGAATTTTTAGCTGCAAATTTGTGTCTTTGAGTAGCTAGAAATGTTTAATCCACCCTCTTTTTTTTTTTTTTTTTTTTTTTTTTTTTTAATAAACAACATTGAAAAATGAAAAAAAAATTATGGCGGGCCGCAAATGGCCCACAGGCCGTAGTTTGGATAGCCCTGTTCTAGTGGGTGGTGGTGTTCACGTAACTTCTCTTTTTCACTTTGTTTAGCCTGTCTGGTCTCTTTTGTCTTGGTATTTGTTATTCTAGAAACTTTCAGTTTTCTTTTAATGTCATTACTCAAGGCAGTGGAGTCAGACAAAGTATTGTTCAACCTGTTGTTGATATATTGAGTGTTGGAATGCACTTGTTGTCATTACACATCGTGTACTTGCATCATGAAATGGAGAACATGTTGCTTGTCAGTTTCTTGCACACCGTCTTCTTCATTCAGATTGTTTTTCCACATTCTCCCGTGAGAAAACACTGGAATAAGACATTATGTAAGCGCTTGAGACTTTTTCTTTTTATTTCACTGTCACGCAACACCTTTCTCCAAGTTGTCAGAGTTGATCTCTAACTCCAAAGGGATCTTTGACGGAAGATATGTAATCGTGGGAAATGTTATCATATTTTCAAGTCGCTGTTGAAATCATGGATGTGCCTTTGGTTGAACTAACTGACTTATTATTGCATCAGAGGTTTTGAGAGTCTACTGTTCACTATTTTGTGTGACTTTTGATAGATTTTGGGGAATTTTGCACTAATGAAGGATATTTTGTGCTCGTGCATATGCAGGCAGGCCTGTGATGATCGTGGTGGAATATATGGAAAACGGATCATTGGACTCATTTTTGAGGGTAAGTGCCATGCAAACTGTCTCCATTATTGTCCCTTCAACCTTTATTTTCTTCTCCTGTCTATCATGTCCACCCCAAATTGACTTGTGTGTGTTCTCTCCTTTCGGTGTCAGCAACACGATGGTCACTTCACTGTCATTCAGCTGGTGGGCATGCTGCGGGGCATCGCTTCAGGAATGATGTATCTGTCAGACATGGGCTACGTTCATCGAGACCTGGCAGCTCGAAACATCTTAGTCAACAGCAACCTGGTGTGCAAAGTGTCAGACTTCGGTCTGTCCAGGATCCTGGAGGACGATCCCGAGGCTGCGTACACGACAACGGTAAGGGCGCTTATAAAACGGTTGTTTTCGCATACTATTGAATCGATTTGAGTTTGCATTCATTCGTATTTGTACGTTGAAGCAGGGTGGAAAGATCCCAATCCGATGGACTGCCCCAGAAGCCATTTCATACCGAAAATTCTCCTCATCCAGTGATGCGTGGAGTTACGGCATTGTCATGTGGGAAGTGATGTCTTACGGGGAGCGGCCATATTGGGAGATGTCGAATCAGGACGTGAGTACTGTTTGTGAAGTAAAATTGTTGCTCTTTTCAGTGAGTAAAAGATGATAATGATGACATAAAAATTGTGACTCGTGTTGAGAATGAGGTCTGAATGTGAGTGTGAATGGTTGTTTGTTTATACCAGCCACGTGGCTCTTAAAAAAAAAAAAAAAAAAAAAGTAATAGATTTTTTTTTTACGTAGCTTTATTTTTAGATCAAATAGTTTTTTAATAAATTATTTAGATTAAAAAATGATATTCAAAAATTGTCAGAGTCCAATTTCTAAAGTTGACAGAAAAAGAGAGAAGAAAGGTAGATGAAAACTTATTACTCTACTGATTATTTATTATTACTAACCTGTTAATTACCTATGTTAGAGGAAAAGCAGAAAATTACCATAACATGTCCACAACATTATAAAAAAATGAGTCTGAAAATTGATTTAAGAAAAGGTAGGAAAGAAAGTGTTCAAACGTATACACTGTACTATAAAATGTCAAAAAATATGAAGGAATCCTGAAAATGACCATAAAATGTCCACAAAATTGCCAAAAAAAAAAAAAGTCTGAAAATGATGCGATTGGCTGGCAGCCAGTTCAGGGTGTGCTCCGCCTACTGCCCAAAGACAGCTGGGATAGGCTCCAGCACCCCCACAGCCATTGTGAGGAGTAAGCATGGATGGATGGATGCCTGAAAATTGATTTAAGAAAAGGCAAGAAAGAAAATGTTCAAAAATAACTATAAAATGTCCAAACACAACAAGGAATCCTGAAAATTACCATAAAATGTCCACAAAATTGCTAATAAATAAATAAATACATACATACATACATACATAAAAAGTCAGAAAATTGATAGCAAAATAAAGGCAGGAAAAAAAAATAAAAAAATGAAAATAAAATAAAACAAAACATTTCCAAAACAAAGGAAGGAGAGGCAAAAAAATTACATAAAATGTCCATAAAATTGTCAAAAATGTAAGGCATTTGACAGAAAGACAAAAAAGTATGAAAAACAAAGTCTGAAAGAAAAAAAAATCCAAAAACGGAAGATTAAAGTTAGAAAAAAATTACTCTCAAATTGGATGCTGCTATTTTTCTGTTATGGTGTACCTCAATTTAGCACCGTCTTGGGCCTTCAGTACATTAGACTAACACTAACACGCCGTTTTTCAATCACAAGCTTCAAATGTTTTGTGGCTCCAGACAAATTTTTAGTTATTTATTTGTCCAAAAATGGCTCTTTTGACAGTAAAAGTTGGCGTGCAACCAGTCTGGTGTACTCTGCCTCTCACCCCGCACCAGCTAGGTTAGCCTCCAGCTCACCTGCGACCCTAATCAGTTCAAATAGTATGGAAATAAAGATGGATGGAAGTTAAAAATACGCTGACACCTCACTTCAAGATTTTTGCGTGACTTCAGAGACCAATTTCCCCTAAATTTTCCATTAGTTCTGTCTCATTAAATATTGTTGGCACTGCAAGAGGAAGAAGGTGAGGGTCAAAAACGGAACATGAGATATTCGCCGAGCGTTGATCGTGAACTGTCAGCTGAAGGAGGGAGTGTAAAGGTCAAAGATTTATCAGACTTTGATCCAGTTGAGGGGAAGTTTAAAGCTGTGGCTTCTGTGTGCCTGAGTGACCCGCTGATCCGGGAGCTGCGGTTTCGGGGATTGGAAGGGCCATGGAAGCATATCCATCACTCACTCAGATGAATGTGAAAACTGCGCACATAATCCCTCTAGTCTCTCTCTCACACATACACACACATCCATGCGCTTACGTTACACACGTATACTGGCAGGATTTGTGTTGTTTGAGAATTGCTTCAAAGTGTAACTTGCAGTTTTGCAGCATCAACTTACCGAAGCTCCGAACGCTGCAAAAATATTCGTATATAGAGTGCAACATTGCTTCTTGTAAACATGATACAAATACTAGTACAGTGTTGAACGGTTATAACTAGGGGTGTCTGGCGATGAAATTTTGATCACATGACTTCAATAGTTAAATCACGATTAATCACAAATTTCATATCTATTCTAAGTTTCCAATAAAATGTACAATAAAATATATTTTCTTTCTGTTTTCATACAATGTTAAACTAATAGAAATATGGCTGGATTAAAATTTTTAATTGTAATTAATTGCATGACTTAATTTGTTAACTCATGATTAATTGTAACTTTTATATCTGTTCTAAATGTACAATAGAATTTTTTTTCTAAGTTTTCATACTCGTTAACATAAAAGTTGAAAAAATGTTAAATTAATAAGAAATATGGCCACATCTATAATTCATGAAATTGAGTTAAAATTAAAAAAATGTGCTGTACTGTAATGAGTATGATATTGATTTGTATTGAGGTCATGTGTCTGCCACTAGATGGCATAATTGCATTTGTAAGACATTGGTGATAGCTCAGTGCATTTTTCTTTTCATATTAAAGGTGCATTGTGCTGTTTAAAAAGCGTTTTCTATGTCATACATGCTCCACCAACGCCCAGATGAGTACAAAGAGCCCTGACTGTTATTATCTTCCCTTTATAGTAGAGTGTGCGGACCCCCGCACACTCCACAGTTTCTTTGGTGAAGGCAGGGGCGGAGTTTTTCTTACCTCATTTGAAGTCATGTCTTTGTTTGTCAACTGTAGCTGACATTTTATGATTGTGCACGTACTCGCTGCAGTTACACTTTGGGCCAGAGGCGGCAGTCGTGAGTAAAAAAGAGACAAACTGCACAGTGATCCTTTAAGATCTATCTAATCTTTAACGTGAAGTAACTTGTAAAATTCTGCACATTTTTAAAATTGCAAAATACAACTTGAACCCAGCTTCCACAAATATATGCATTATTACTAAATGTATTACTGCTAAATTTTGATGTGGACATTGCGACTGAAAGTATAGGTTTTCCAAGTAAGGGGCGGTCCTAAATCGCACGTTTAAAAAATTTGCGGCATTAGAGGAACTTTAAATTAACTCTAAATTATCGCACTAATTTTGACACCCCTAATTATGATCTTTGTTCGTGTCCAGGTGATTCTGTCTATCGAGGAGGGCTACCGGCTTCCAGCACCGATGGGCTGCCCCGTGGCCCTCCACCAACTGATGCTGCACTGCTGGCAGACGGAAAGAAGTCATCGGCCCAGATTTGCAGACGTCGTCTCCTTCTTGGATAAACTCATCCGCAATCCCAGCAGCTTGTTGCCACTGGCAGAAGACATTCAGAGGTAGCTACAGAATTTTTGTTGCTAGTATACCCTTGACAACTGACTTGCAGCTTGGGGACATTTGTTTACATTACGCACTGTACAAACAGTTACCTTGGAGTCCAATAATTAGCTTGATTAGCTATTAGTTGACTTTACCATGAGGAATAGCAATGGACACCTGCTATTTTCGGAAGGACCATGATGATAATATTAATTCTAACAATTAGATTCTCAGAGCACTTTTCTGAGCGGTGAAAATCTGTCATGCTGGGAAATTAATTATGTTCCAAACGCAAGATGCTGATAAAAGGCAGGCAGTATCTGATCGTACTGTGTTTCTGATTATGTCAGTCTACCGGAGTCTCCTGTGGAGGAAATGGACTACCCACTGTTCATCTCCATTGGCGACTGGCTGGACTCCATCAAAATGAGTCAGTACAAAAGCAACTTCATGGCGGCGGGATACCACACGTTGGATTGCGTAGCGAGGATGAGTATCGAGTGAGTAGCCAAAGCCAAAAATCATATATCGCGTCACAAACTTAACAGGAGTTGTTAGCTGTGCAATAATGACTACTAGTCACAATTGTTTTACTCACAACGTATGCACATTTTGTGGGAAATAACTAAGTTGCGTTAGAACAGCCGTTTACCTTGCACCGTTATTAGACGTGGTCTGAGCAGGTGTAAGGTTTAGATCAGGGATGGGCTAGTTATAAGTTTTGGGGGTCACAATTTTTCATCAGTGCTACACGGGGTCCACATCAGACCACGCACTTCCTAACCAGATATTTGACAAAAATATTATTTTCGATATGGACTAATGTGTGCTCTTAATATATTTCGTTTTTCATTATTCAGTTCTCTGCATATATCTCATTCACTGCCATTGACGGCTAAACACGTCAAATATCCATTTTTCCTATGTTGGCAGTGAATGTGATAAAAAAAAAGATCAATTATTCTGACCCAATAACAGGCTCTCTTGTATTTTTTTTTAAATAAGGAAATGTAAATACAAATATTAAGAAAAATATAAAAAATAAAAAAACATTTTTAAAAAAGGCATTCAAGGACACCACAAAACTGTACAACTAGTGGTGATATAAACAATCGAAAAGTAGAGTTGATGCATATTCACAGTTTGGCACCGGCAAATTTATGGGGGGGGGGGTTTCTTCTCCCCCCCCGCCCCCCCCCCCCCCCCCCCCCAATATTGTGGTTAAGTCCGTTTTTCTTGGATTTTGTTTCCACATTGACTGAATATTTATCATTTTTTGAAAAATTTGGGGGGGGGGTTGTAAATAAATTAAAAAGTAAATTAAAAATAAATAAATAAAATTGTAAAAATTAATTAAAAAAAATTTTTTTTAATTTTTTTTTCCTGCCCATTTACCCGTTTTCATGGAAAACGTATACTGTATTTAACTACAAAAATAAATAAATAAATAAAAAAAGTGGGGGGCGTTTGTAAAAAAAAAAATAAATAAATAAAATTGATATTTGATATATTTTTATTTGGAGGTGGGGGATTAATCGAAGGAACTTCTCGGAGTGTGATGTAGGTCTACATGAGGCCAATAGTACGTCGGTTGCCTTGGCTTATTTAGATTGAATTGAAAAGGACATCTACCAGTCTGCCCAGATTGGCAAATGCGCCACCAGCCTAAAATCAGGATCTACTGACATTTGCGACACGACACATTTGCACTGTCTCCAAAAATACAGCCCAAAATGTTATAGGTTTGAAGTAGTATTTTTTTTTTATGTACAGTCAATTAAAAAACAAAAAGAAAATGGAATCCTCTCAACTGCCTGATATCCTCTACTATCGTTTGCTAACCTTATGCCCACTCATTAGCAAATAAAGGGAACGCCCCCTCAATTTTCAATAATATCATCTACATTCTCCATTTATAAAACAGTACGTGTTTTTTGTGTCCACGTGTGCATGCCCCCCCCGTCCGCCTAGAGATGTGAGGCGTATCGGGGTGGATCTGATCGGCCACCAACGGCGGATCATCAGCAGCGTACAGGCCCTCCACCTCCAGCTACTGCACGAACAGGAGAAAGGCTTCCACGTATGAGGTCGCCCATTCATCCGACCTGGGAGGGACACATCGACGGAGCGGATGGCAGTGAAGTCTAGACTGTGAAAGACAAACTTCACAGCCCTGTGCCTGAGTCTTAATCCCTTCGATGGTCTGCAGGAAGGACGTCATTCGAGTGGACAGACCCCACCCAGGCTAGTAGTTTCGGACTGTTTTTCTACTACACACCCCCTTACCTAATGTACGTGGTCTGGCCAGACTATTTTTAGACCGCCCAATAGACTTTACAGTCTGGCCCAGGCTCTCACTTAGGGGAATGTAATGCCTTGTTACAGCTGCGGTATTTTCTGTGTGGAGGTAAATTATCTTAGACATGTAGATTTACGGACATAATCTACTGAATCTTTGGAAATGTTCTTTTCTTGCTCATGTAGCTGCTCCTTGGTGTGCAAAGTATGTTTCTACCCTCAGAAAAAAAATACCCTCACCACTTTTCATTTTGTAATATGATCATTTATCATGAAGGTATGTGCATTACTTGACTCTCTCTCTCTCCAGAGAGTCTGGTACTCGAATACTTGAAGTGGTGAGAAGCAAGTCAAGGAGATTTCTTGAATGTTAAATTGTATAGACAACTAATCAGTAATTATTATCATAACCTTATATCTATATATGTGCAGATCTATATGTCAAAGCCCTAGTGAATCTGAATCTTATTTTATTTCAAATTGTATTTATTTATGTCAGATCAGCAATAATCATGCAGTCACCTCAGTGTCTCACAGAGATATGAAAAATTGTGCAACGGGAGATGAACAAAGATGGCGTCCGTATGGATGGTTGCCTTCACATGAAAAAAACAAAAACAAAAACAAAACAAAAAACACATACCGTTAAGTCAAAATTATTTAAGAGTTGCCCGACAGAAAACAATCACGACTGTCTTAACATGTGAATGTTCACATCATTCATAAATAAAGTATATTATTTCCGGTTAACAAATATCTATATAACATAGACTTATATGGTTCTTCAGAATTATAATAAATACTTTTAGTTAAAGATATCATTCATTTGCACACACGTGATAAATGGCATTCCGGTCTGCATTTTCCAGTCGCTCTGCTAGGCCACTTGTGTGCTTACCTTCTGATTATGTAAAGGTTGTGGAATTTGTGGCAGTCTAGGAATCAAGTGTACATACAAAGTAGCCTGAAATGAAAACTTTTGGAACTGCAGTATAGTTGATGTCATGTAGTCAGATGTTTGCCATTAAAATTATTTATCGTCATTCTGGAAAATAATGGTCAACAGGCGGTGGTATAGAAAAAAAAAAAAACTGAAATATGAATATAAATCAGCTTTCTTTGGTGGGATCATGGAAGTCAGCGAGACTGGCAGCTTTTCAAACTTTTGACGAAGTTAGCAGAGAGAGCACGAACATAAACAGCAGCATCTTAAGTTGTCTCGTCCTACTAGCAACGGTAACATGCACACACATGTATGCCTTACAGTCTGTTCACACTTTAGGAAATATGTTTCAGTGGAATCTTAAGGACCTAGACCTTAAACAGAGTTATAGACCATATCCATAAGAGTGAAAAATAAACTGGCTACAGAGAGCTGCTCCATTCAGTCATGGTACGCCTCCAGCCATCAGGTATAACTTGCACGCACACATACACGTACACGCAGTATCTACTGTCCATTACATGCACTTTCACTGTCACAAACCCGTCTTACAGTCAATGGAGAATATCAGATGCTGTTTGTCAAGCATGTTCTACTGCTGAGCAATGTTAGAACGTTCTTTTGTACAAAGTACAAGTATACTAATGATTACAATTCTTGTATTTTATTTTTTTATAATTTCCAAAGAGATGTTGTAGATCACACTGTAAGAGGCAGTTAACTGCAGATATTTATTTGCAAAATAAATCTGAAAAGCTCTGTGGGTTTGGCTCACTGTTTGTTTTGCTTTTTTTTTTTAGTTTGAATAAGTTTGTATCAGTATGAATAGTTTTTATGTGATTTAACATATATATATATATATATATATATATATATATATATATATATATATATATATATATATATATATATATATATATATATATATATATATATATGGAATTCTGTTAAAATTCAGTTATTATTTATATTGATTATTTTATGTTTTATGTGATATTTTAACGTGGTATAAAATTGATCCCCCCCAACATTAAATTCAACTACTCTTAGTGAGACTAAAACGAATTGTAATTAACGTGAATAATAGCAAAAATGTCCTTGTTTTTTTTTTGTTTTTTTTTCTTTTTCTTTTCTTTAATTAATATGAGCTTTCGGCGGTCATTTTAAATGCTTGAGAATTGTAGTACTACTTTACCTTACTTTATATTATTACAAAATATTGAATGACCTTGCAAATGGCACATATTCCAAATATTTAAAAAATAATAAGAATAAGCTAAAACTAATACTAACACTCACTAAACAAAACACAAAGTATTAAAAAATAAAAAAAAAATAAACTAACAAACCTGCTCTAGAACCTACCGTAATTAAAACTAATTGATGTTAAACACCAAAAGTCAAAACTATTGGATCCATGGCAGCATTAGCTCAGATGTTCAGTCTACTGATTGGCATTCGAACTACCGTCCAGTAAGTCCATTTAACATAAATTTTTTGTAAAATGAAAAGACAATAATCAGCCTAGAGGTGGAGCTGTTGCTCCACTGATCATCTCCAAAGTTGATCTGTTGAAAAATTCAATCAAAAATCGTCACTGTTAACTTTGTGTTTGCGCCACTATTCTTGACAGGTGACTTAAACAGGACGGTCAAGAGCACAGAGCGACAGGCTTTGAGTGTAAACAGGCTAAAGATCAGCTGCGACAGCAGCTGTTGTTTTTGTTGTCGCTGTTGTCAAGCAGACCTAATGAATCAAATTCATTAGGAAGAAAGGCCTGGGAAGGTGCGCGCTACCATGATGGGGGTCACCGGGTGGTTTGCAGATCTTAATTCGTCCTAATAGGATTAGCTGTTGCAAGCTGGGATGCACAGGCAGCATCTCAGCACGTTGTAGTATTCACTCCAAGCAAAGGGAACAAACTTGTTTTCCTCAGGTTGTGATTTTTGTCTCGTTGGATTTACAGTAATCAGACAATTCATGGGGTGATGCGTAACATCAATCAGGTTTAATGGGGCTGCTGGATAAACTGTCGGGCTGGCTCGGCCTGAGGAAGAAGGAAGTCAATGTTTTGTGTTTGGGACTGGACAACAGCGGCAAAACGACCATCATCAACCAGTTGAAACCAGCTAATGTAAGTAGTCACGACTCATCTCAACAACCTTTTTGGGACAAACAGGGCAGTAGTGGCAAAAGTCTGATTGCTTGTTTTCAGCATTCCAATTGTTTAGGCCCATTCTCAGAGGAGTGGAAACATGTTAGTCAGGTAAAGCTTATCATACTTGAAATATAATATTTCCATGTTGATATACTTGTCATTGCTTGTCTGTTTTCTGTGTGATTGTGCGCATACAGACACCGGGTCAAGAAATAGTCCCGACAATTGGCTTCAACATTGAAAAGTTCAAGAGTTCAAGGTAAAGTCAAAAACAATTTGAACGTATAAGAATTCCTAACATCATAATTGTGTTCTCTCTCTATCTGCATAAGCAGCCTTTCCTTCACGGTATTCGACATGTCTGGCCAAAACAGATACAGAAACCTGTGGGAGCACTATTACAAGTAAGTACAACTATTGCTCATTTCTTACAATCATTACAACACCTCAATGAAATCTGTCTTTTGCTTGCTGCTCAGAGAAAGCCACGCCATCATTTTTGTCATAGACAGCAGCGACAAATTGAGGATGGTTGTTGCCAAAGAGGAGCTTGATACTCTTCTCAACCATGGAGGTATGATACGAAATCCATACCGGTTGTTGTGCTTTAAGTATGAGTTGAATACTAAACCGTTTTCACCGTGTTACCACACAGATATCTGCAGTAAGAAGTTACCCGTGTTGTTCTTTGCAAACAAGATGGATCTACGTGACGCCATGTCGTCCGTCAAGGTCTCCCAGATGTTGTGTTTGGAGAACATCAAAGACAAACCTTGGCACATCTGGTAATGCTTCACATTAAACTCCCGTTCTGCTTATTAGATTCGACATTTTTTTTTTTTTAAAGGAAATGCCCTTGAAATGGAACGGCTGATCTGAGCAATCTGCTTAAATATAATTGGCAGGGACAGCAGCATAAGACTTGAACCTGAGTGACTCTTTTATACTTGTTTGCCACCTTGTTTACTCATTAGACAGATGGAAGGCAGATGGATGGAGAGCGAGGCAGTTTGAAATGTTCAAGTTGTGAAAGTTAACGTGCGCTATGAGGTGATTAAATGCGCAACCTGCTCTTTTTGGCCCTCAGTGCTAGCAATGCTATCGAGGGAGAAGGCCTGCAAGAAGGGATGGACTGGCTCCAAGGTAACGCATGTGTATATTTATAATGATACTGTATGTTAGTTTATTTCAGTGAATAATGTCATCTGTATCCTGACAAGTATCCTTACTTAGACGTCTTTTTTCATACTCATAGAACAAATTGCACAGTAAGTACACTATCACTATTCTTTCTGTATGTTGATTGTTGTAGTAGTTTTATTGCTGCGTGCTTTGTCAATATTTTTTTAATATCTTAACCCCCCCCCCGCACCTCCAAAAAAAAATAATAATAATATTTTGTCTCTTCTCTCTTTATTTTATCTTTTTTAATGGGTAATTATTTCCAGGCACAGTTTATCCTCACCCACTTCCTTGCATCCATTTTAAATGTTGCTTTATTAGAAATTCCCATTGTGTTAGTACATTTTAAATAGAATTAGGATCTTTAATTAACTTCAAATGTTTTGGGTTTGTTTTCCCTTTGCCTAGGTCATATCAAAACAATAACCAAGTGACTGAGTGACGGACATTTGGATGTGCAACATTTAATCAGAAGTTATATCAATCCAGTTTTATGTTGTAGGTCAACACTTATATTACCATTTAGGTTAACCTCAGTAAAACTGTTTTTGTTTTTTATTCTATGTCAAGCACTTAACATGTTATGAAATGATATAAACATACTGTCTTTTGACACCAAGGACTTCAATACAGATTGAATGACGTATTGACCAGTATGTAACTATATCAGTACCATCCTAGTGTTTATAAATGTTTGGGGGGTTTTCCATGCATTTTTTTACCTCCTTTTTTCCTATACATGTTTTATGATGGATGACAATAAAAGTCTGGTAATGTATTGTATAATGTATAAACTTTATTTTTCTTGTAAGAAGCCCTTAAATAATACAACTTTGAATTCCAAACTTTCATGTGTCAAACAGTAACTATGGAAATGGCCCAAAATGAACAGATGCCACAAAGCACCATTAAACACATCAAACTGCATTACAACCTCAATTACATTTTTGATCAATGTAAATAAATACCAGTGTCATTAAATAGTTTCTTTTGTAATAAATATAAAACAAAGATTAAATACTTAGTAACCAATTAATCGTTGAACTGTAACCTACACAAAATCTCTCTGCTTTGTGTAATATTCTCTCAGCAACTCACTTTTCATCGCTCCTATTTCAGCAACATGTGGAGGAATTTTGCATGAAATCGAGCGCTGGCGTCCAGGAGGATGCACATGGGTGTGAAAATGTCCCTGTTTGGACGGTTCCCTGCAAATAGTAAACGCGTGAATATAATTTGAATGTGCTGTCACCTAAAGACGAGGCGTGCTGACCTAACTTACCATCTAAAAACACGTAAAGAAACTCAGCGATGACCTCTGAGAACATGGTCTCCAGATGGCGGACGAAGGTGAACCTTTGGACATCCGAGGCCAAGCCCGTGTGGAGCTGATGGACCAAATGCACTACCCAATTCATTTCATAGCCATCCTTTTCACACACCTAAATATTCGGGATACAGAAAAACACGTTTTAAAAATGACTGACAATTACAAGAAATGTGCAGCCTTGTTGCCTCTGCAGTGGGGTTGAATTTTTCTGATAGTATCTAGCTTGAACAATTACGAAAAGGCAGTTTGTGTATACTGTCCAACTCAACAGACATATAGGGAAGAGCAGGGTAAGTAAGTACCGGTAGTGCCAATTTTTACTTAGTGTCTTTTAAGCAAGGGGATTACATGAATGTCTCCACAACTAAAATATATTCAGATAGTTTAGGATGTTGTGCATACATGAGAGAAATCACTATGAATCTTTAATAAACTGTTTACGAAATATAGGTTTAGAAAAAAAATGTTTTTTTGGCAAAACTTAGCCCCCAGTGCGGGGTCAGTTAGTGAGAATTCAGTGGGGTAAATTGTGCCATTGACAACTGAAGTAAAAAAAGATCATTTTAATCTCAAGATTATGTTCTATAAAAGGAAGACAAATTCAATACAAAACTTTGATTTGCAGGTTTCAGAGGCCTTTTCTTCTTTCATGCTTTTCGCTTTTCCTGTTCAGCCTTTTTTATCTTCTTCTTTGTGAGCCTTTCCAATTCCATCTTCTCAGGTGTGTCAGTCACAATCGTTGTTTTCACTTTATTTTTATTTTTACAATTCTATTATTTCTTTCTGTGGATTTTGGCAAGGGTAAAATAACTTGTGAAGTCACATAACCCAAGTGAGTAGAACAACCAGATTTGTCACTTGGTGAGCGCTTGGGAGTTTTGTTTTGTTTTTTTCTTCTTATCCCTATATTTTTTTTTATGGGCACCCTGCATATTTTTATCTCCTTTCTAACCTTACATATGGTCTTCCCCTCTTTCACTGCTCTTTCAAACTCCTCAAGAGGAGCTGAAATCCTGTCTAAAAGTACTAAAGCACTAAAACAAGTGAACTGTTTTGAAAGTTGTCTGTAAATGTTCAAACACAGCCATCAAAAAACATTAATTATATAAATTTTACTTTGGAGGGCAAAAAGATGTGTCCATGTGTCTCCTTTTTTTAACCGGATGAGAAAAATGGATGTCTCTTCAAAAATATGTGGTCACATGACCAACTTCTTCTATGCTTTTCTAAATAACAGGGGTGGAACTACTTGCCCCTTGGCACACATTACCCCACTCTCACCTACAGTAATTTACCTCCATCAAAACAAATCCAAATGGAATTATTCACTTTTTTTTTCTAAATGTCTCTTTTTGCATGAATGACACAATAACATGTGTACCAACCAGAATAATGTAGACAATGATTTGAGCAATGTCTCTGATCAGTCCAGATTGGGCCCTGCTTGCCAACACAGTGTAGCACAACTTATTGCCGCATACCACCAAAAGACGAGCAACATTCTCCAAGTGCCATGGCTGAGGAATGACTGCAAATACAGAACACAGCTTTGTTTGATGTACTGTATATGAACATGTTTCATCCATACATTCATAGCATTCAAATGGATGGAGTTACTAATGATCTCCTCAAAGACTGCCAGCGTCGTTTGTGTCGTCCAGTCTTTTAGTCCGGGTGTGTGGAAGAGCAAAAGGATGGTTCTGGCCAGGTTCCACAGAGCATCCTTTGGCAGCTCCCGTTCCACCAGATCCTGCCAATTGATGGGGCCTGCAAGGAGGTAGGAAACCCCAGTAACTCGTTTTACACCACAGGCCGGGCTGAATGAAAGTTACCTTCAGACAGCTGTGGCCCATAGAGGATTAACAGTAGGTGTGCCTGGCTGACCAAGGGCCAGGGCTTCAGGAGCTGCAGGAGCCAAAATACACAGTCTGACTGATTCGGTGACAAGTCCAGCAAAACTTTGCGGCAGAAGTAGCGGAGCTCCAGTTCTTCAGAGGATTTCAGGCCTGCAGTCACAGATAGAGAACCAATGGATAATGTTCTTCTTGTGACAGGATACAGGTCAGGTGTCAAGACTGTCCATAAATGGTGGCATTTTGGCCCTAAAATTTCAGACATTTCAACTAAAATTTTGATCTGCTCCATCAGTGCAATGAGTAAATTAGTTGACATATTTCAACAGATTGGCATGGATAATCATAAAATACATTTTAAATTCAAAAAGTGTTGCTGCAAGTATTCTGGAGCAAAGAAGTTGATAAACACGAAAAAAAAAAAAAAAAAAAAAAAAAAGACCTTAGGGCCTTATCCCAAATTGATGGCTTCAGTATATAATTACCCCAACCACTAGATGATAAAGTTAGATTGAAATAGTGTTTGTTTGTTGAAGCGCTATTTAGATGGAGACTCCAAGATCAGCCTTGAACTCTACATTAAACTCAATAGATTAGACCCCAGATAACAATTACTCGACTCTTGGAGTAAATCGCCCCATTGAAGCTGTAACAGCCTCCAACAAATTTTCTGGAAGACTTTCCACAAGTTTTCTACAGAATGTGTCCACAAATGTGAGGACAAGGATCCAAGTCCAACCCAACCCCCTTACTGATAAATTTGAAGAAAATTTGATTTGTTTTATACCCATACCAGGTTTTCCAGTAGTAGTGATTGCCTCAATTTTATGCAGCAAATCTGTGACTTCACACAGGGAGGTGAACACTCTTTGGCACTCGAACTCATCCCACCCTGCAATTATGGCCTGGAAAAGAAATCAATTTAAAAAAAAAAAAAAATTTAAATACAAAAGTTTAATTTATCCAGCCACCATTTAAGAGTTCACCTGCAAAAAAATTCCATATCTAGATAAACCAATGCAATTTGGTGCTGAGCAAGTCTCCCGCAAGAAGCATGGAACCTGCAAAGATGTTAAAAATTCAAGAAAATTAAAATGTATTACACAATAATCTCACCCTTTTTACCTTTTCTTACCTGTGAAAACTTGTGCAGGATGCATTTCAGCCTCTCCTTTGTGGGCAGTAACATGGTGCATCGTTTGAACAATACACCTGCAACAACGAGAATAACGTTACTTACAAAAACTTATTATGGGTTCAAAATAGATACTCAAAAAACACACACAATACACTGATATTTCCACAACTACTTACCCAGGTCTCTGAAATGTTGGCCCAAATATTCCTGCTTGCAGAAATTGGTGCCATGAAAGTTCCGGTGCATCATTTTACGCTTCCATGCCAGGGTGCCGATATAGTCCACTACAGAGTTATTCATCTGCTTGGATGCCAAGCAGAACACACTCACCTCCAGCACTGGAAAATATATTTCAGAGAGAGAGAGAGAGAGAGAGAGAGAGATTGAATTATACATTTGAAAAGTTAGTACTTGGAAGTGTAAGCAATAATAATAATAATAATGATAATAATAATAATAATAATTATTATTATTATTATTATTATTATTATTATTAATAATAATAATAATAATATGTGAGCGATAATGTATTTAAAATTGTGGCTGTTTGTAACTTTGCAGTCCTGTACGTTGTTCCTGCTCATACTTTTACATGTCTAAATCAGTCTCCCAGTATATGTGATATCGCTGCTTTAGAGTTACTTTAGAGTTAGTTAGTTAGTTAGTTAGTTAGTTAGTTAGTTAGTTAGTTAGTTTAGAGTTGCTTGTTAATGCACCTTACCAGACAGGTTGTCCAGAATGAGATGAAAAACCTCCAGTGGAAGTTTTTGGAAAAAGTTTCTGCTGTCCTGCATCCGACTGCGAGTCGAGATGGCTTCCCGATGGTAAGTCCAACTGGACGGATTCGGCCGATTGTACCTTCTTGGTTTTCCTCTCGCCATTATTCCCTATAAAATGTCAAATATGTACGCAGTCTACCAGTATTTGCTAGCGTAGGTAATCAGTGGAAATAGTGGTTGAAATGTATCAATTTAGCTTGCTAGCTAGTTGGCTAGCTCACCGTAGTTAAAGAGCGGCAAATTGCCACTCTTTGTTTCTTTCTTTCTTTTTTTTAGTTACACAACTATACACTTACTTATAGTTATACGTGGTACAATAAAAGAGCCTCGCCAATTTGTTTGACAAGTTGCAATATCAGCACAAGAGTTTTTAGTGAAATGTCACTCGACTGTGGCGCGAGACGTTCAATAGCTTAACACCTGGTGGAAACGCAAACATTTAACAGAATTTACCTTTATAAATAAATGAGCCCTGTGAAATGCGTTACTTTGTGGTGTTTGGTAGCCTCAATTAATTTTATAGCTGAGAGCTAAGCAACCGATCGATCGACTGCGTGGTACTGTACAGTAAAATTTACATTTAAGTGCCGTAAATAACTAAGTACTTCACTCTCCAACTACCAACAATAAAGCACAAAGTACCTACACACAGTCGTCTAATTTTGTTTTTCTAAGCCTTATTCTAATTTTATACATAGTTTGAACATTTATCACTCCATGTAAATGATTCAATGTTTTCCTTATTACATATAAAAAAAAACATATTTTTACTTAAACCTTTAAAAACGAGCGGTCATTGAATGCATCTGAATTGCACTTGAAGAAAAAATGTACATGAAAACTTTTCATGTATATTTGTCATATATTTTTTCCATTGAAAAGTAAAATACTGTACATTGCACTGGATTTTAAAAACTTAAACAGGCAGTTTTCATATGTACAATCTGAATTGTAATATTTAATTCTATTTCGTATTTTAAGTGTGGTACATTTTGGATAAAGGCGCCTGTCAATTCAAATTACTGTTCAACTACTGGAAGAAAAAATGTGGATCAAGTGTCCCCCTCCTAGCTAAAACTTGTTCTAAATGTGACTATTTCCCTTGTCTGCATACTTCATTTCATTAAAAGACAAACTGGTGATTATTTTTTCTCATAAAAATTGGTTGTTTTTTCATTAATGTTTTTTTTTCCTCCGCAAAATGTTAGCAATGCATTTTGTTTCCTTTGTTTAGCAAATGTAAACTGAACCATGAACTGTGATTTTTATTTTATTTTTTTCATACTGTTACACCAATTAATTTTACATGTGGTTTCACCGATTTAACTGGCCTCCTGGAGGCAACCATCACTACAAAGTGATTAAAAACAGTCATCACGCCCCTGATCGAGACTGTCTGTGGGAGTGTTGGTTCGTAGTGTGCAATTGTGAGGTCTGATTTACAATCTTAAGAGGATGTGTCTATACTTGAGTTCATTACACAGCAAGACAGTATGACAAGATGTGTGGCATGCAAGACAAAGTATTTATGTGACTCAGGACACCCAAATATATTGTGTTATCGCCGAACACGTTGCACAACAGCTACACTCTCAGCTGCTAATCACAGGATTATTCCGTCGAACTAAGACTATTAGGTGTTCCGCATTTATATGGCGTCTCCCACACCACAGGCACGCTTTGCAGAGGATCATCGCCTCAGAATTGAGCATTTACAGTGAACAGAACAGAATTCAGAGAAGAGCTGGTCAACTTTTCCAGCAGGTTGTGTCCTTTGGTTGCAGATGGACTACGAAGGGCACTGGATGAGAGAACAGCTTTTTTTTAATGACTACGCGGGGCAGACCTCAACGTATGTACTGCATTGACACATGTTCAATAGTCACATGTATGTCCAGTATTGGTCATTCAAAACAGAACATTTCCAATTATCTTTTACAACAAGCCATCACAAAGCTGCGCATGACCTCTTGTCTAAGGCCGACGTGTGGATTGCTTCTAGGCCAAATGTACCATCTGCACCCCTGTGACCATGATCTCACAAGCAGTTTTTACCACGTGCCGGATGTTCAGGTGTGTCTTTACTACAGTCGCAGTCTTTTATTCACAGTCCTTTTCTCCATCTTGTCTTTTGTTGTCTAATTTCACATGGTAGTAAAGTAAACTTAGGGCAACCTTCAGAGTTGATCACAATCTATTCCAGGACAGATGTCCTAAGATTTGTATCCAACAATGTTTTAAGTAATATTTTAACATTGTTATCTGTCATATACTGTTTATGTAAAGAGTAAACCTCTGATTTAAATGAAGCAATACGTTTTTTTAATGTGTTTATCTTTTGGGTAAGCTCATAAAAAACAAACTATGTGCACAGAACCAGCGCCACAAAATGGATTGTCTCCCAAATTAAAGCTTCCGCTGTAATTGTAGATGTTTTCGTTGTGAAATTAGTGTACAAATGTGTTTTACAGCATTTTAACTAAGTACAATGAACTTAATGCACAATGTGTTATTCGTGTAATGGAAATTCTGGTGGGTGCCAAATTTAGCTTGCCATTATTATGAAACTGCCGAGTCATCTCTCAAGATCCTTTTCCCTGTTGACCTTTTGTTCAAAACACGCACCAGGAAAAAGACTGAGGAAGTAAATGCTTAACTAAACAGATAAACTTGAGCTGGTGTGAAATTGCCACAGCAAGTGCTAGGTGAGCTCAAGTCATATCACATCAGAAATTATACTATTAATCAGATTATTGCAGAGGTCATAATGCTCAAACACAACCTTCATAGTGTGAGCATTTTCAAAGTTAGCGGTTTATATCAGTACAGTATTCCACACTTGGCTGGTTTCTGTCAATGTTTAATTTCTTCTTCTCTCCTGAGGGGCGGTGAGGATGTTAGCAAATAGACCAGCGCAGCGTGCCCTCCTGAGAGAAGCTTTAAACTCAACACTGCTCTCATTAGTTACAGATGCAGACACCTGCCACTCAGCGGAGACTGATGCCGATGAAGTTTCCGCTCCTTTACTTCACACTTGAGGAATAGCTTAAGAATCCGTGACAAAATGTAAGCTCGTTGGAATTCACCATACTACTGGGGACAGTGCCCTTAACTGGAAGAATCAACCACGGCTGCAGCCCGAGGGACTCAAGAATACATCTGTTGTTGAAGGTACTTAAAAGGCCATAGTGCTTTTTTTTTTTTTTTTTTTGTATATTAGGTATGACAACTGTATAAATAATCAAATGGCATTTGTATCAAACATTCTACAGAATACTCAAATTAGATTTATGTTGTCATAGAGGTGTTAATTTAGCACTTTTTTTTTGTGGTTTGTTGTGTACGTGAGATGAAAATGAATCATAATGAAATGTACCGCTAATATTTTGTTGAGATTGTTATCCAGTGACGGATTACAGATCATTGAAACCCAAGTACACTCTTGATTTATTTTTATTTATTCTGACGTTGTATTAAAGGCAGAACAGTGGACAAGTGGTTAGCAGGTCTGCCACTCAGATCAGAGGTTCGAATCTGGTCTCTGCCGTTCCTATGTGGCGTTTGCTTGTCCTCCTCCTCATGCTGGTGTTTTTCTCCCGGGCTTCCGCTGACATTCCAAACACGTGATTGCATGTTGTTAATTGAATACTCTTAATTGTCCTTATGTGTGAGTATGAATCTGAATCATCTTTATTAGCCAAGTATGTAAAAAAAAAAAAAAAACACACACACACACAAGGAATTTATCTTCAGTCACAACCCATACAAGAAACATGAAAAATGACCAACAGAGGAAGACAGAACGGGAAGCCTGACGGTTCGCTAATTGGCACCCCAAGTTTCCTAGATGAAGGAAAAGGAAAACATGAGGAAACGGGAGAGGGAGATGACTAATTTATTTATTTATTATTTTAAGTCTATATATGCCCTGTGACCCCAAGGAGGACAAGTGGTATTGAAAATGGTGGAAGACAGCCATAGTGCCAAAAAACGTTTAATAACGATTAGTAAAATCACAATGTATGACGCGATAAACGTCAAATGACGTCAACCACTTTTTTTTTTTTTTTTAATCAATGGGCAGTGCAACATCTAAGCGCAGCGCTGCTTGGTCAATGGGTTGTGAAACCAAAAACACCCACTATCTATAGCCAGCAGATGGCAGCATTGCATCTCTTTTCAATGGGCTGCCGGTGTATGGAATTACAATGAATCATGACGGAATCTGATGAAATCTGATGAAATAGAACGTTTTCAAGGATGACGCGAATGATCAAAGCCTTTGTCACATTAAACCTAATTCACAGAGCGTCACTAAACAAAAAATATTAGTGTCAAAGTCACTGTGGAGAAAATGTATCTTTTTTTTTCAAATTTCGCTCAATGTTACTCAAATTACCTACTTTCAAATGGTGATTACTAAAGAAAATACTTTTTTTTCTAAGGAAAGGATCTTTTATGTTCATGTAGTAAAAGCACATAATATTCTGTTTGCCTTGAAAGATTAGTTAAAATTCTCGAAATCGGCTGGCACTGTGTTGTTTTTGTTTGTTTGTTTTTTTGTTTTGTTTTTATAACGTGGCAGTAAACGATAACCACGTTAGATTTAATACCTCTCTAAAACTATTGTGAACGTACAGTTTGTAAAGACAGAATATTTGATTCAGACACCTTGTTATTTGCAGCTTGGGACTCTTTCCAAACATGGCCAGCACTGCAATTCAGCTCCTTGGTTTCTTCCTGAGCCTGCTGGGGTTTGCGGGAACGCTGGTCGCCACCGTGCTCCCACACTGGCGCAGCTCAGCCTACGTGGGCTCAAACATCATCACGGCCACCGCCTACATGAAAGGCCTGTGGATGGAGTGCGCGTGGCACAGCACGGGCATTTACCAGTGTGAGTCGTATCGGTCTTTGCTGGCGCTGCCACAGGACATGCAGGTACAGCGTTGAACATGCATACTTTTGTTTGAACTTAGAATAGAAGTGAAAAAGAATCATGTTGCACTAAATATCTTTCCTCTTCATCATTAGGCTGCCCGTGCGCTCATGGTGCTCTCCTGTGTCACCTCCGTCCTGGCAATTGTGGTTTCTGTCATGGGGATGAAGTGCACCTACTTTGCCCATGGCTCATTCATCAAGTCCCCCCTGGTCATGAGCGGAGGGATATGTTTTATCTGTGCCGGTTTACTCTCCTTGATCACGGTGTCCTGGACCACCAATGACGTCATTATAGATTTCTATTACCCTTTCGATGGCACGAAGTACGAGATCGGCCTGGCGGTGTATCTCGGTTTTGCGTCATCCTGCCTCAGTTTGAGCGGAGGATTAGTGTTGTTCTGGAGCAGCAAAGGTGAGCGGTCGCAGAGGCGTCCCCAATGGCAGCCTTCATCCCCGCCTCTTTACATCAACACCACCTACCCACCGGCTCCTCCATACAATCCTCCAGAGGCCCTCAAGGGCAATCACGCACCCTCACTTTGCTCCGCCTCCAGCAATGGCTACAGACTGCATAATTATATCTAACATCTTTGTGGAAGTGCACAACTAAGCCAAAAACGGTCAAGTGAACTGTTCTAATAACTCACAGAAACTCACTGCAATTTGGACAAAGCACCACTAGAGGGCGACAGTTATCAGTAAATAAAAATAGTGGCGACAACAAAGGCTGTTGTAACACGGTTAATGCAGACCAGATGGCTCAGTTTTGTTTTGTTTTGATTTTTAAATAGTATTAATCATATTGGAATATCATGTAAGATTTGTTTGGGTGGTTTATTTAACCATGTCAATGAACAACATTACCGGTAATTAAAGTGTGCCCCTTAAATGCCATTGCCATCATTTCATCCATCATTTTCTTCATGTGTATACTGTACTCCCACACAAAGCATTCATTAGCTGCACCTGCAAAACTATATATGTACAAGGAACACTCCCAATTAGAGTCTCACTGTGCATGTCAGCTGTCACCTGCGTAGCAGCTAAATTATGGTACCTGTCATAAGTTATAACAATGTAGCTACAGCAGCTGTCACACTTTGAATATTTACATTAAGCAGTAGGTATGAAGAGCGTGGCAATTTATTTCACGTTTTATAGAGTTTTTTTTTTTTTTTTAATGAACTTTCAGTCTTTAGCATATCACTAGGTACCTATTTCAACCTTCACATAAAAAATAATGTATTTTAAATCTGTGATAATCATACTGAGAACAAAATACTGTTTTACAATTGCATTTCAGTCTGTTGATCAGTTCTACTGTAAAACTATAAGGGTCGTGGTAAAATTGTTTAATAATGTGATATAAAGTATTATTCATAATAATAATAATAATAATAATGCACCAGTTCATAAGAACGGAGAATGGCCTCCTTCACAGCTTTGTGATCAGAACTTTGATCAACAGATGACACATTAATAAGTATAAAACAATTTCATTGTAATTAAAGGTGCTATAAGGTGTTGGTTACGAGCTAAAGCAAAGTCTGTTGACCTGATTTAATATGTAGCTCTTCAAGCGATGACGCTATCAAACAAATGAGCTGCTCTTTTTCACTTTATGTGAACCAATAGTACTCTCATCTGCCGTGACTTTAGTTGCTCTAGCTTGAGTTTTACATTTCGTGGCTCAATATCTGTGTCTCTCTCAGTGTCAGTCTTTTTACCCCACGTTCTTATTTAGACTCATAATCCCCCAGAAAGTATTTGATTCTCTCAACAGACCAACAACTTTTTTTTCCCTACTTCCTTTACTGTAAGCAGTGTGATTTTTTATTTATAGTTGGCTAGAAAAACAAGTAAACAAACTTGCTAAAAATAAAATAAAATAGAGTTTCACCTCAAACTTTTCATCACCAACAAGTCCCTTACCTTTCTCCTTTGACCGTTTGTCATCTTCAGTTTTCTTTTTCTTCCGTTTTTCCGTGCCGCTGAGATAGCTTCTTTTTGATGACATTACGGTGTCTGTTTTATTAAGTAATACTCTCGCTAACGGGAAGGGTAGATGGGTAGATTTCAATCATTCTGACACAGTGACGTTGCTGACGTTACAAACTGACACAAAAACACCAGCCACTTCTTAACATCACAGTTTATTTTATTTATGTCCTGTTTGTTTTTTTAATAAAAAAATTCATGTAATAAACAAATATTAGAGACAGAATAAAGACTACACATAGAGCTTGGGGGCCCTCTGTTGGCTTGGGGGCCCTAGGCAGCCGCCTACTTCGCCGAAAGCCAAACAGCCAAACGAGACTAAACAAGAGTCAAGCTATTGTTTTCTCCCATCACTACAACCTCATAAATCCACTTTTACCTGACGTTTGGTGTTCTGAACTTGAGTGTTAAAACCTGAGATTTAGTGGTACGGATCGTAACCGAGTGATTCACACTTGCAGACCTGAAGTGGCCCACAAAATTGGGAGCGCATGGACGCACAAATCATTCAGCGTAACCATCTTATAACCAGAGCATCGCGAGTGCTTTTACAAAGTTGAGCAAGCAAGGCCAGTACAATGAAACAATGATTATAAATCGAGGCTGAAAAGTAACCAAGTGAACATTTCATCCATTGGCAATATAATGTCCACATATTGGAAAGCTTTGCAGACGGGGCTGTGCGTCACGCCACTCTCTATTAGGTGCTATTTTGGTCCTGCCCTGGAAGACATTCATCCAGCATCTACCCACCCTGACAGCATCCAATAAACCCACCACTCCCATTCATCTCCACACCCACGACAAACCACCCCCCACCCACCTTTTCCACTCTCTCGCTCTCTGACTCTCTCTCTCTCTTTCGCTCCCTCTCTCTCTTGCACATACTTTCCGCAGATGTGCCAGGGATTTGGAGACTTAAAAACACTGTAAGATAATAATTGTGTTTGGATTTTCAACACCGCTACAAGGTGAAACATAACTTCTATTCCACAGGCATCTTCTTTGATACAATTTTGGAAGCTTCTTATTCCTGCTTTTGGCTGTGGTTATCAACTCATTCATATTCCTCCAAAGGAAAAGGTGAGATAATGTTTTCAATTCATATTTTAAACTTCCCGGTCTATTATGTGTAGCCAAAATGACAAATGTTGATTTAAGCATGGATCAATAATGTTTAGCAGCCCCCAAGAAATCATGATGTCAGCGCAACAGGGAGCCCCGAGGTCTGGTTCTTGGGATGCGGCACATTTGAGTTCAAACTAAAGCTTACTTATATTTGACTTAAACTGTACACAGTAAAAGAAAAATATATGTGACTTTTCTTTAAAAAGCTAAATATTTAATGTATTCTGAATTGTCCAATGCCACAAGGTCTATTTTGGATTTTGCTCATAAACTTATGGGTGGGAAGAAAAATCTTAGCTCTGGAACTGCAAAAGAATATACAATTTAATGACAAAATAAATATTTTTGTAGTCTCATCTGCAGCATATGAGAGTTGTGCGTGTTCAGTTTGGGGAGCAAAACATGTTAAACTTCACCTTTTTCAACAATATGAAGGTTATAATAGAAAAGCAATGTGTTATGTGGAGGGCTATCTGATTTCATTGGAAAAAGTGGTTGTAAATAATGTGCATCATATCTTCGTCAAATAAATAAAGGATTAATTTTATTCAGTTTATTATTTCTTAGATGCACTTTATAATTCGGGATTATATACACAGTGTGCAACATAAATGAATACATCCCAACAGATGTTTGAAAAGCTAAATTTTCCTTTTACAAATATTCAAATTAAAAATCCCCCCATTGATTCCATTTTTTTTTTTTTTTTAATAGATTAATGTTGCAAAAACGAGTACACACTACTGGAGAGCGAGGATTGAAAATGAAATTTAACTCACAAACCAAAAAGAGAGTCTACTCATCAGCAATTTGTGGCTTTCCAATCTGCATTCATGGTATTATTCACTGAGAAATATCTACCGTAATAATAGCTTACTTTTCACATGGGGTTTTATAGTTAATGTGAACACTTTGTGCAGTTGATGTTCACTTCTGATGTGAAGATTATTATTCATGTTTCTGTAAGGATCACTTATTTGAAAGCAGATTTGGTTTCCTTGCTACTTATTAAGAGAACTTGTAGATCTTGTCAATAGGTTATCCAAAACAACTGTTCAAGGTGACCTCTACTTTTGCACAGATGTAATTTAGAACTGCCAATTCATGTTTCTTCCATTTCTTTCTCTGTTGTGTAGTAGTTTTCTCAATGAGCACTTGAAGACAGGAAACAAGATGACCATCCACGTCGAGGGTCTGGTGGCCATTGTGGTTTTTTATCTGGTGATTCTCTTCGTGGGCATTTGGGCGGCGTGGAAGAACAAGAACTCCGGAGTGGGTGATGGCGGGGACCGGAGCGAAAGCATCATGGTCGGGGGCCGGGACATTGGCTTGTTTGTGGGTGTATTCACGATGACCGGTTAGTAGTCCCACTTTGTTACCAGAGAAATATTTAGGTGGTTGATAGGTGACGTGTCTTATTTTCTTCTTCAGCTACTTGGGTAGGTGGTGGCTACATCAATGGGACAGCTGAGTATGTCTACTTGCCTGACTATGGCTTGGCTTGGGCCCAGGCACCATTTGGTTATGCTCTCAGCCTGGTACTGGGTAAGAAGTACTGTCCATGTGTAGTTCATTAAGTTTTGTTGTTGGAAAGGACATTTTTGACCATGCTTAACTGGCTTTAAAGTGCAAAAAATAATAATACAATAATAATAATAATAATAATAATGATAATGGTGTAGTTAAACATTGTCAATGCTACTCTAAAACTTTATTTAAACCATGATAATCCTGAAGTTAATGTAATGGGGTTATGTTACCAAACTTACCATCGTTTAGCGATATGGCGACTGTGGCAATTTCTGCCTTCATATAAACTCAGTTTACGACATTATTCTCTTAAAGACCCTGTAAAGCTTCTAATCAAGTACATTTTTGATGTAGTGTATGGCTTTACCTCAAAAATTTGGATTAACTTAATTCAATCGTGTGTTACCACTTGAAGTAACTCAGTTAAGGTGGTCAACAATTCTCTTTTTAGACTTAAGTTGGTTCAGCAATTATCTTTTTAGAGTGTAGGTGTCATTTTAATTTCTCTGTGTTATGTAATTCATATTACCATATTCATTCGGGCTATCATAATACGTTGTAACACCAAGCACTGTGGTTATATAATTAGCAAGAAGTACTGGTAGCCTACCTGTATGTTCTCAAAATGTCATGTGACCCACTAATTGAATGATGTATGCTACCATGTTTAGTAAACAGTTGCCTTTACCTAAAGTGTCTCTGTTTTGCGAACCAACATACGCCAAGCAAAAATGACACAAAGTGATAAAACACGGTTAGCTCGCAAGCTAGCTAGTGGCTAGCGGCTAGCGCCTCTTGTTGTGCCATGGAAAGCCCCGCGATGACCCGGGTGTGATATATTCCAGCCACCAGAGCTTTAATCAGAAATGTTTTTGCAGCTCAATCATGTTGAAATTTGTGGGAATAAGAACAATGCTAGATGAAGTAGCATCCATTTAGTGCTGTTAACACTCTTCTCTGTCGTGCGACTAATTTACAAGACATGCATGTCCTTGTTTTCGCAATGGTTTTGTATCGCTCAGTGTAGTAAATTTTTTTGCTGATTGGCTGAGATAAATAAATGCAAGGTTCTGCTAACAGTGAGGCATGTGGCTTCCTTTTGTACCAGACCATTAGTTAGTAAGGTGTTACTGTTGTCAGATCCTATGAAATAAATGTTGTGAAATGATCTGTAGTGACATCATTTCTGACTTCTTCCAGGTGGCCTTTTCTTTGCCAAACCCATGCGATCCCGTGGCTATGTCACAATGCTGGATCCTTTCCAACAGCTGTATGGAAAGAGGATGGGGGGTCTGCTTTTCATCCCTGCTGTCATGGGTGAAATCTTTTGGTCTGCAGCCATTTTATCTGCCTTGGGTAGGTGATTGTTAAATACTATCTGGCCAAGCCATTGATTTCCAACCACTGTGCCAAGTCCCAAATGATTTATTTATTACAAATTATGTAATTTTGTTCATTTAGCTATGCTAGTGACTTATAGTGACAATCAGAACTATTAAATCTCTCTTCAAGCTCTTCAGGTAGATGATAGAAGGTGGAGCTTTGTGATTAAAACATACCCAAATTTTACACTAAGTACATTGTGAAGTTTCTCTAAAAGAATATGAATGTGCCTCTGCACAATAGAAGTTGGGAAACACTAATCTAGACGAGCTTGTCCGACAGGGGCCACTCTGAGTGTGATCGTGGACATAAACATCAACATGTCAGTGGTGATCTCAGCCCTGATTGCTATCTTCTACACTCTTGTGGGAGGACTCTACTCTGTTGCTTACACAGACGTAGTTCAACTCTTCTGCATCTTTGTGGGTTTGGTGAGTTTCACAATCAAAGTGCCAAAAACATGACAGCCACTGATTTTCATTGAACGACCGGCGATAATTTTATTCTGTCATCTGACCATCAGTGGATCAGTGTGCCTTTTGCGTTGTCCAATCCTGCCGTGTCAGACATCAGCGTCACAGCCAGGGAGGCGATCCACCAGTCACCCTGGCTGGGAAAGATTGAGCCTGCAGACAAATGGCTCTGGGCAGATAATTTCTGTTTGCTGGTAAGTTATACCTATCTTGAGGAAGGTCCATCATACAAACTAGTAAATCTGTCCGTTTTCATAGGTTTGATTTTTATTTGGTGGCGGGTGTAAGTGCAATTACTTCATGTGCTAAAACTCTATAAGAAGTAAATACAATTGTATTTCTGTTTCTAGATGTTGGGGGGGATTCCCTGGCAAGTCTATTTTCAACGGGTTCTTTCTGCCTCTTCAGCTACCTACGCCCAGGTCCTTTCCTTCCTCGCTGCTTTCGGCTGTTTGGTCATGGCAGTTCCCTCCATCCTCATAGGAGCTATAGGGGCATCCACTGGTAAATGCACACTGCCATTCGTGCTGGGTCCTTAGTTTGCCTTCTTCCGTAATAAAACAGGGATTCTCAAATGATGGATTGGGCGTTTGGCTAAATTATGAAAGCGCTATATAAAAAGCAGTCCAGTCCGGTACCCAATGGAGCTGTAGCTCATCTTCCCTTATCTAATGTCATGTTGTTCTTTAGATCGCAAACTTCATCACAAGACAATTAAAACACCTTTTCCGAAAAATGACTTTTTAAAGGAAAAAAGATGCCACGCAGGTTTTGTTTACAGCATCCTAGCTTTTACCAGATGTGTAAATGTGGACGCCTACTGTGACTCGAGTGTAAACAAGCGTCAGAGCCACCAGACTGCGCACATTTAGTGAATATTACATCTGAAGACGAGCTAATTAATCTGACCCATCTGAAGCTGTTTCATGTACTGTGTAACCATGCGGCGTTAATCAACCTCTGCTTGTTTGGAGATTGTAAACCTCTAGAGAACAGTTAATTTTTCAAATATGTCACACACTTGAAGAGGAAAGAGAACAAACCGACTGACACAAAAACCAAGAGTACTAGTTTATTCAAACATACAGCGTATAAGCAATGCAATGTACTGGAACCAGTACACCACACAAAAACCCACTTGCTGAATCCTAAAAACATAGAAATGCATTTCAAATTTCCATCTTCATCTGTAGACTGGAACCAGACCTCTTATGGGGCCCTCCCTCCAAAGGATAAAGACGAGTCCGATATGATCCTTCCGATTGTGCTTCAGCACCTGTGCCCACCTTACGTCTCCTTCTTTGGCCTGGGAGCGGTGTCAGCTGCCGTCATGTCATCCGCAGATTCCTCCATTCTCTCGGCCAGCTCCATGTTTGCCAGGAACATCTATCAACTTGCCTTTCGACAGTCGGTAAGACCGCGATCAGTTAATTAAGAATTGCCGCATTTTGCACCAAGTCGTTTGCATCAGTCAGCATTCATATAGCAGTTCTCGTTTAACTCGTTCAATCGCAGCCATTTTCACTGAAGCAACCCCCTTCGCTCCAGGCTGTTTTACTGGATTTTGACTGATTTTGCCAGACCCACAGAATATTGTGTTCTATTGCTATAAGGACATGGAACCTACCAATTCAAAGATTACAGTCTCTTCTTTCATCAAGAAAAAAAAAAGTATAATTGTACCTGTTTCCGTTTTGTCGCAATTAGCATTAAAATATAACTAAGTTTCCTCATTATTCGCAAACCTGTTGAAAACACTGGGGAAAAGAGCTTGTTGCAACATGGCTCTGGTTGATCTCTTATACTCTGTTGCCGCCTGATGGACGTTTTTGATAATAACTGCCATTGCTTTAAGCGACCTCTTCATGTCAGAGGCTACGTCAAAGCCTTCTGTATTCTCTAGCATAAAAAAAATAAAAAATAATACCTTTTTGGGAGCAAATAAGTTATTTATTGCTACAGTACTTAAATCATCGTATATCAATCTAAACGACAAACCAAGATAACCAAAATATCTCAACGAGTATTTGGTGGATGCGGATTCCAATGATCCTTCTCTAATTCTCCTCTAGGCCTCGGACCGTGAGATTGTCTGGGTGATGCGTCTTACTATCTTCGTTTTCGGAGCCCTCGCCACAGCCATGGCTTTGTTAACAGGAACAGTATACGGCCTGTGGTACCTGAGCTCGGACCTGGTCTATGTCATCGTCTTTCCCCAACTTCTTAGTGTCCTTTTTGTCAAAGGAACGAATACCTACGGTTCAGTGGCTGCCTACGTCTTTGGTCTTTTGCTACGAATTGGCGGAGGTGAGCCCTATTTAAAACTTCCTCCCTTCATCTATTACCCTGGATGGGTGATCCAAGAGAAGATCCACCACCTCACTGGTGATGTCGAGTATTTCGTCCAGCAGAGATTCCCCTTCAAGACAGTGTCCATGGCGGCATCGTTTTTGGCAAACGTTGCATTTTCCTACCTGACAAAGTACATATTCGAAAGTGGCACACTCTCACATAAGTACGACTTCTTAGATGCTGTGGTCTCCAAACACAGCAAGGAGATCATGGACAAGGCCACACTGGTGAGCCACGATAATATCATCCTTTCAGAGATGGCGCCCGTCAAACAAGCACTGGGTGCTTCCCTCGCGGCGACCTTTACCAACCGAGAGGTCCTAAGCAACGATGAAGTGTCGAGTCCTGAGGAGTTTCCGGATGAAAACTAGGCATAAAAAGGCACAACGCAAAGAAAACTCACTACTGCCACACTAGGAGTCAAAGCAGTAGAGATCTGCGATGGCTTCCATGTGATCCTACATATTTAATTTCATACTAATGATGTTAAAGGATGTTCCCAAAGTCAAAAATGTTTCCAAGAGTGGTCGTTCCAGATTGGATGCTTCAAAGGGAAGACTTGAGCCTTAGGAATTGGCGATTGGAACTTTTAGGTCTACAATTCCAATGGTCAGATGGCCAATTTCAGTGTAAATGATACGTGTTGTTCCGCTGTCTGTAATCCTGTTGTGTGTAGCAGAGAATATTCCATGAAGCAAAATGTATTGTCCAAACCGAATGGTGGCTTTTTCTAGTGTGGTGGCTCCCAATCATTAAGTATATCTGATGCCTCCGTTTCGAATATTCCTTGCCTAGAACCTGAGAGTTGACTGTTGATCAAGCATAGTGTTATGTTTTAAAGGAATATTCTCACAACAATCATAGTTAAGTGCCACTACATGTAATCGAAGAGAGGATTATGACTTTTTTTTTTAATAGAATGTATACGTGTAATGAGAATAGTGCAATACTATACGAAGGAATTGGCGTTATCTGGTAGTGTGTAGATAAGGTCCATCTGAAAAGTTCCATGAATGGTGTCACAAAAACTATTTCAAATCCAAACTACGAGTCTTCCCATTCATTGTGGGACAGAATCTAATCCAACAAGTCTAAAAAGAGATCCAAGGTAAGCTGAGGGTGGTACAAGGAAAAGTCAGCATTGACAACACGTCTGTTCATAATGCCCTGAGCATCCAACAGTTCAAGGCTGAGAAGTAATGGTGGGGCAATGGCAGAGAAGTGATGGCGCAATCTCCATGGGATTGTAATCTTTTTTTTTTCCCCCAAGCTCAGTGGGATCCATTTTGCAAATATGGACAGCATCAAGAAGGCCGTGCTGCCAACTGTGAAGAATCCAAGAAGAATCCTTCCAGTCGTGCCTGAAAAATGTGGTGGCGAAGGCTGGGAATGTGCGTTCGGCTTTATTGACTTTACTTTGAAGCGGATAACCAAGGTTGGATTTGAAATATATATTTTATGCCACCAATCCTGGAACCTTTATGACTTTTTTATTTTCACCAGGAGTCATTACAAAATACAGTACTGTGCAAAGGTCAGGCACCATTAATATGTTGTTTTAACAATTTTATGAAGTGTACTCTACAACTGTGTAGGAATCAGACTTCTTTGGGTAATCCAGCGACCACATCATGATTGCTGATAATTAAGTATAACATGTAATATTTAAAACAATGGTCTCTAGTATATCTTTTGCACAGTATTGCATATGAACTTGTCCCAAGTCCTATTTGCATAGAGAAGTTTATGAATTGAGCAATAATATTTTTAGTACCGGTATCCATGTTGTACTTATAAATGTAATATTGAGCGGAAAAGTCACAGCTGATGGATTTTAATTGCATTCACAATGCTCTTAAAACACCAGAACATCACATTTGCAGTAAAAACCTCATCCAAACCTCATATGGACAAACTTGTACCCAAAGTAGACTGTTAGATATGAGATTACATTTAGTTACCAAATAAATACCTGGTGTTAAACTTTTCTGTGAAAGAAAAATAATGTATGTGATATTTTTACAATATTTTTCAAATGTTTTATTTTGTAGCCACTTCAGTCCCTTAGAAGTGTAACCCATTGACAACAATGATATCTGTAATTATCACTTAGTTTGATGCAGGCTACTAATATGGTTGGTTCCAAATATCTACATATTAAAAATAACAAAGCATAGTAAAATATTATTCTTCATTAATATGCAATATTTCGCTGTTGGACTAGTATTTTTGTTTGTTAATTGTTAGGTTTGTTGTGGCCTTCTTGTACGTTGTATGCTTAGAATTGGCTTAAAAAGACATACTGCCATCCATTTGTTTCTCTATGCTGACCAGTACTCTCCAACCAACATCTAAGTTAAATATGCATTCATGTGATAAAATAATATTGCTTACTCCTTAATAAAATACAGCAGTAGTGTAACAGAGCAGCCTACGGGGTGTTAGGAATGACAGACACATTGACATTGTGTTTATGATTGCAGGATTTATTTTTAAAAAGGATGCTAGCAGCATCAAAGGTTGGGTAAAGTGGTATCAAAACCAAATCATGCGATGATGAAAGAATAGAGCACTATAAAATTGGTGGGATGACGCATGGAACCTCTTTGCTGTCACAGACAGATAATTTTATTGGTAACAAAAAAAAACCCACTAAAACTCATCATGGCTGTTTTGGACCATGATTATTATTGTTTCAAAGTCAGATATTCATCTGATAGACACTTCTTACGTGTACCTGTCACTGATCCTTTGTTTAGCTTCGAGCAGTCTGCCACTGCAGGTTAGCCGACACAGGAAAAGATTGTTTCTCCTGCAGGATTGTTTGTCAGCACCGGTCATCATTGATCCAAACAGGCCATCAATGAGTCCTCAGGATACTTGGTTAATTATGTGCAAAAAAAAAATATGGATCAAGGGGTAGAACACACAATAACGTTTTTTTTCCCAGTATTGATCATCTCTAATGTTTCACAATGTGTTTTTTTTTTGTAAGTGAAACTTCATCCTGTTTGAAGAATCAAGAAGTTTTTGTTATTATTTTGCAATTGTTCCTGTTGTATGTCGCTTACGTATTTGTCTCCTGTGTTGTACTCTGCTGGTGTCTTCTATGACTATTATAACCACTTTAATCAGGTGGTAGCAATGACTGGGTTCGAAACGATTCTACTTACTGGCAACATGGTAAAAGGAAAAAAAAAACTTTTGTCAGAGTGAAAAAAAATGACACTTCCAACATTGGTGCAAATTGCAATGCAGCCCAAACAAGTAATACTCTCAGCACAATTCCAACATGTCTCTGAAAATTATTAGATTGATGCAAGAATAATTCAGCTTCAAATTGGTGGGTGGGGGTGGGGGGTGTTAGATAAATGCTAGTGCTGTGCAAAGTCTCCAAAAATATTGTGGGACTTTAAAATAACTATTTCTCAATTAATAACCCTGCGATGGTCAAACTAAAAAAAAAAAAGAAACAAGTTATAACTCAATATAAACTGCAATGATACTGTATTTTTGTGTGATGTGTTTACTGTAACACTGCCTTTACTTTTTACCAATTCTTTATGTTTAAAATGTTCGAACTTAGCAATAATAGGACGGGGCTTATTGCCCTTACGAGCTCCGAGCCGGTGTACACGGTGAAAAGAGATATTATTTACCGTCTCCTGAGGGATCTTTAGCGATAATGTCATACATTTTTTTATCTCGCTCTCTGGATTATCTGGGATATTTTCGGATATTTTCTGAAAATATTAGATTTTCCCGCATACTACGGGATTGAACATCTAAGACCGTTTGCTTTAGCATTTTATTCTCCTTTTTAATCGTCTCCAACTCGGCTGTGACAGCGACGAGAGAGGAGCGTAACTCGGAATTATCTCGTTGGAGATCGCTTACCTGTTGGCTAACGAATTCCAAACTTACCTTTAATTCTTTGACGTCCTCGCGGATAAGACAGAGGACGTCAAGTTTTTTATTTATGGAATCCAGCATACTCACCGATACGTCAGCGGTTACTAAATCATCCGTATCTGTTGACGAGTCATTTTTCCTTTTTTTCGAAGGATTATCACGACTAGCCACCAGATCATCCATCGCGCAGCTATAAAAATAATCGTCAATAAAGCGTTCGAGGTCGTCCACACTGGATAATATATCAGATCTTTCTTAGAAAAGAAAAAAATCGAATTTATCTAGTCGTTAAATTCGGGTTTAATTAGAAATATAGAGCTAATTCTATTTTAGCAGCAGTCTTCTTTGATTATGGGACTTTTCTTCCTTCGATCGATCATTTTTATCGTTCCTTTCATCCTACGTCATCAAAGCGAATGAGGCCATCAATCAAATTTTGATCGCGACGAACTAAAACAGCATTCACTCCCTCTCTATGGCCCATCACAAGAACAATTTATGGCATCCATGTAAAGTTTCAACAATCAGGACCTTGACAAATCTGCCATCTGTCTGAAGGTTGAAAATGAATCATTAAAAAAAGATTTGTACTATGTCACTCTGACTTTCAGCCTAACACGATTTATTTTCAGAAACATTTAAACAATCATTATCTCAAAATTCAAAACATTGTAACTAATCCTTCTACTGTTAGTGGTTCAAATGCGAGTGCGGGCACACACTTGCACACGGCCAGCTGTAGAGAAAGGCTGAGACAGAGAATAGCCATTAGTGTAACTGTCAACAAATCCTGCCACAGCACCAAATGATTTTTGCCTGCAGGTGACAGACATGAAATTGCTGCAATAATATAAAAATAGCATGTTAAATGTTGCAGCTAGCGGAGACAAAATGGATCAGTGGGCAACTGGTAAATGGGAGCATGGAACAATTCACCTTCGTAATGGCTCCCATGTCAGGAATTTAATTGAATACTATTTTGTCTTTCTATGAAGAAATATGTGCATAAAAATTGCATGTGTGATTGAATATTCCATGGGTTTATCAGCATTATCCTTTATCTGAACTCTCGTATAGTCAAGTGCATTGAAAATAATCTCCACTCCTTACACTCAAAGCAAAGCCGCAGGCTCCAACACTGAAACGCTGTCCTTTTGCTGCTTCCTTAATGTGGACAACCATGCATGCATTCAGCCCTGCGGCACAGCTCATGATTTATTCTCACATTATGACAGAAAATGCAGTGTTATGTAAAGTTAAGAGATTTTGTGTTTTAATTACACACACTATGAGCATGTATTATGAAACATTTTAGGTTTTAATTAACTAATGTTACTGTCCCTTAAAGATATAAAGGGTACTAATGTCTGTCTGTCTAACTTCTGTTGTCATCTAGTTGTCGGATGGATGGATGGATGGATGGATGGCTACCTATCTACCTAGGCTGCTAACTAGTCATGTAACAATATCCAAACATCACGAAATGATATTATCACGATATGAAGGTCACGATACGATAATTATCATATTGTGGGGGGGTGGGCGATATTTAAAAAAGATCACAAAAATGAAAAAAAAAAAAAAAAAAAAAAAGAGCTCATACAATATTGTGCTTTTGTACATAACAGCAATGCATATAAATAAACCTACAATCTGACAATTATTCATCTGACAATTAGCATAGATTTTAAACAGAATGCCAAAACATCCCTAATGAAAATTAAATTGCACTAATAAACTAGCCACTAGAGGGTACAATCTGACTTTTTTAACAGATGTGTTCCTTTTAAATATTGTGAACATGACGACGACGATATTGTGGCAGTTTTAATATCACAATATCACGATATTGCCCTTAGTGTTACATGCCTACTGCTAACTACCTAGCGATCTACTGCATCCAAACCATATTTGAATAAGGAGTTCTTAATTTTTTTTTTTCAATATTCTGACAGAGCCTCTCATTTCTCCCATTCTCATAACTTTGCATACCCTTAAGTCATCACTTCTTGAAATGTACCCGACTTTTCCTTTAAATGAAGGTTTGGCCTTTTCTGCATTCAGCCATGAGATTTTAACAAAACAAAGAAGTTTGTTTCCAGTTCAACTATGATATATAGACCATGCTTGCTAAAATGGGTAGTGGAGGTTGCTGGGCGGGGACTCATGATTAAAGTTGTCCGACCATTCCCATCCAACAATCTATTTTATGCCACATGTGCAGTTCAGGGTCAAGGGGGAAGATGTCGTAGCCTTGTCTGCTCCAACCATGGACATTATTATTATTTTTTTTTAAATAACCATTCACACTCACATTTGCAATTACTATTGAGTCTTCCATGAAGCTAACTTGAAGTCATAGACCTGATGCCTAATTAAAAACAAAAGAAGCCCAAGAACTCTGTATGTTCCAGTACGCTGTATCAATAACACAACAGTACTTTAGCTTGCTTTGCTAAAGAACGTAAAACAGCTCTTTGATTAAGCTCCAAGAAAATAACATGGCCATGTTATTTTCTTGGAGCAGCTAGTGCCACCCCTTGCATCAGTCCTTCACCGTCCAAGTGCAAATGGCCGTAATGGAAGCAAATCACATTTCTTCTGGAATACAAGTAGCATTTCTTGGCAGTAAAAAAATGGCAGTCTCACTTAATTTAATGGCAAAGTGACCGCAAAGGATGATTTTAGGACACCGAGTGTGGATAGAAAATGTTAAAATTGCGAGCCAGTTGGGAAGGACTTCCCACAAATTCTCAAATCTTACAGAGCATTCATAAAAGTTAAGGTAACCTTCCTGTGAGTGTATAATTTAATAGAAAGACGAGACAAACCTTCCAACAAAGATGGTGTCTGGTAGTCTTCATCTGTAAATCAAGCTCATTCCAGTGGCAGTGACTGGTTGGCTGCTAAGTGTATGCAAATAGACTTTACAGCAGATGGAATATAAACGCACACAGACACACAATTACACACACCAAAGAGTTCCCAGAGCACATTTTATTAATGCTCTGTAGACAGGCACATAAATTCTGTTAGGATTTATTGCAGATAGGGTTATTGGGAGAGGAGAGTGTTAAAGCTCGGTAACAGACAGTGCCTGGAAAAACACGTGTCAGTGCGTAAACACATAATACTGCTGTGCGCGTGTACGCTACAAATACATTAGTCAAACTGATTATCCCACACATATTCCACATCATGTTTATGAATAATTTGTTCATGAAATATGTCTGCTTAATCCACAGATTAATTTAGAATTCATTATTTCTAATTTAGTTTATTAGTTGATTTCATGGAGTTCTTTGACATGGAATTTACATATTCTTGAATGACAACATATTGCTACATTTCAAAAGGTGATTCAAGGCAGCTAATTGTTTAGCAGTCAATTTAGCGGTGAGCAAGATATTTTTTTGAGATGCAGATTATTTAAATGAGAAAATGTTTTGAAAATATTGCATAGTGTACATGGACATTTGGAAAGACTGTGTTGTCACCATGGTAACCACAATACAGCACAATGTGATAATGTTCCTTATTGCCAGATTTTAATGTGATGATATAATAAAATTGTTCTTGATTGTTCTCAACATAATATCGATGACATGTACAGTTGTTTGGATTGCATTGAAATAAAAAAAAAAAAAAAAAAAAAACTAAAGCTAAACGAAAGCTTTGCATTTTCAAAAAAAAAAAAAAACTAACAAACTTGAATAATTAAAAGTAACTGAAATGTGTCCTTGGACTTTAAGAAAGAGAAGTAGTCAGACATATTTTGTAATGTTTATATTATAACATACCCTCCATCCAACCATTTTCAAAGGCGCTTGTCCTCATAAGTGGTTATCTCGGTCGACTCAAGTTCCACACGCGACAGGTTGCCAGCCAATCACAGTATATCTTACCAATAAATGTGAATGTATAACATACAGAATGGATTCATTCAAAGCTGAGTGTTTTTTCTTTAATATAAGTAAAAGGCTATTTTATTGATCATCATTATTGACCATTGGCTCACTTATGGAAAATTATAATCACCAATCTACTTTGAGGAATGATTAGCGAATCCTGTGGCAAGTTCTCAGCTTTCCTTAAAACAACTGATTGCTGAGATGGCTTCCTCTATTGAACTGTGGTAAGTAATGAAAATGGTGTCTCCGCCATTTGTTCTTTATATCGATCCTGTCAGTGGTAAGTTACTCAGCTTCAATTAAGCCTTGTTAGGCTCAAAGGAAGGGAGAAGGACATTGTAAATGTAGCAAATCTGAAATCACCTTTTAATGTTTAGGTCATGTTGAAATGATGTACATGGCATGTGACTGTAAATATCTGATGTTGTTTTGGCTAGTAGAGATGGTCTTAAATTTAATCTGTCTTCTCACCACTAGTTTTGGTTGTATTCATTTATTATTCTGCAGGTGCGGGGGCACCTGTTGCAACAAGCAGGCACCGTTGTTGATTAGAAGTGACACAGGCGGCAGGCAAACAGGGCAGAAACATTTATCTGGCTAACAAAGCTCTGGCAGGGCTCCTCCACTCGGCTCTCCTAATGCTTTACGACGCTGTCATTTAAAGATGACTTATTACAGGCGAAAGATTTCGCTTGCCAATATCCCCCTTCATCACACTGGCGCGCGCGCGCACGCACACATACACACACAAGATGGCTGTACAAGGCAGACTGTCAAAAAAAATGCTTTGGCATACTTCATCCATTACATCTACCACAAATGTCCGACTCTGGTAGCTCACCGATCAGTTATGACTTTGTGTTTGTGTGTTACAACGAAACACATACAGGAAGTAATGTCTGGTGAATCTTGTGGCCTCATAACTTCTCAATAATTGGACACCCACATTACTTATTGACAATCACGATTAATAATGGATTCATCAACAAGAGAAAGTGAAACCAGCGTGAGCTGCTTATTGCTGACATCAGTGGTATGTACTGTTTCTGTGGATGCACAAATTTTGCAATGGAGGGGAGTCAAGTTCGCTTCACTAAATTGTAACAAGTTGGGCCTTGTTTTGTTCCCCTCCCTCCTTCCTTATTTTTCCCTTTTTTTCCATCTTAGAAACTCAAGGGCGCTATATAGCAAACCACCAGGCTTCCTATTCTGTCTAGTTATTTTTCACTTGGCCAATAAATCTGATTCTTGACAATAATATGTTATATGTGACCTCACTAGTCTAAACATGACATTCTGATTGATATTACAATTGCGGTGTAAGAGTTATGAAGCAAAATACAGCCGTTTTTATCCATTTCACGGGGCGGCCATTTTGCCACTTGCTGTTGACTGAAGATGACATCACAGCTACTCAGGTCTCAGGTAGCAACCAATCACAGCTCAGCTTCAGAAAACAGGTGAGCTGTGACTGGTTGTTACCTGAGACCTGAGTAACTGTGATGTCATCTTCACTCGACAGCAAGTAGCAACATATTGATATTAGAATCAAAACAGCTGGATTTTGCTGATTATCTCATATTCCACTCATGCAATATTAATCAGAATACTATTTAGACTATTGTGGCCGTCAAGAATTTTGTGGGGGTTGACTTCACCTTTAAATTAATTAAAAAAATATATAATAGGACGTATATTTAAATAGAATCCTGAATGTTATGAAATACTTTTAATAACCAGCAGCCAAAAGAAATTCATGAAGTCAGACATCTTTCCCCATTCAAATGCAGACGTCAGTGAACAATGTATTTTTACAGTACAAAAAAAATATAAACAGCGACCGCTAAGATACTGCTGCTTGCAATACTGCTGTAATTCCAGTTCTCCCTCTGCACAGGAAACGGCGAGCAAAAATCAAATTACACGTTCTGAATGGGGAATGGTAATGAAATCTAAACATGAGCTAATCCACTTACCAATTGATTGGTCCTGTGGGTTGGAACACCCCATTTAAATGCAGAGGAATGGTCGTTACATCAGGATCAGTTCGTATGTATTGTCCTTTATGTCCTTTGTTACAATTCATTAAATGAAATATTGAAAAATGCTTGGGGGATAATTATAAGGAGCTATTTGTTTTGCTTTTTGGAAGGGTTTGCATCACAGGTTTTTTTTTTGTTTTTTTTTTTTTTTACAGTCCATGTATGTCTGTATGCTGAACTTACTTCAAACAAAGTGCATGATCCATGTCGCTCAAGTGAGTTTTGGTTGAGGGCAGTGAGAGTGTAGAATGCATTTAGCTTATTAGAATAAAGCCCTGAAGACTGAGAGCTTTGAATCTTGAAAAACAAAACACACAAAAACACCAGACTAGCTGAGACAGGCCGGTTTCTAAAGGATGGTCTGCTCGAAATACAAAAGCTGACCTATATTAGCAAGTTGACTGTGTGTCTTGGTGGTGCACCTGTTTCCTGATTTTATGGGACACTACGGATAAAGACTGTATGAAAATGCCAGACCAATAAGGATTGAGCATGGAATCTGATTTTAAACAGCATCTTCTGCTTCTGTAGTCCAATGTGGTCACTGTATATGAGTTAGGGGCAATTTGTGTTGTAAGTCATCCTACAGGTGTTTGGATGGAATGAGGTCAGTGCGATGAACAACTTTCACAATAAAAACTCCCACAAAAAGCCCTTAAAGTGCCTTTGCCAAAATGTTTCCATATCCTCCTGACTAACAGGGAAACAAATATTGTCCAATCATATTTGTTTTGATATTCCACAATCTTTGTGAAGTAACTGGAATACTGCAAAATATTTTTTGGGACAAAAATACGTTTTTATTTTTAAGCTATGATGTGTCCACTACAGAGGACATTTAAAACTTAAATGCTCGGCACAGATACAGTTAAAATAATTCAAAAAATACTTTAATATGTTCTTAAGAGTCTTATCGAAAACATGCTAACATTTAAAGCCTAAATTTGTTCAATAAAAAGTGTTATACACTTACTTTTCCTCTTCCCTAAAAACTGCTTGCACTGAGGGTAGCCATTTTCTTTTATGATGCAAACAAAGGTAGCAAAGCCCTACACATTTGGTACCATTGGAAAGCTCTGAATGCCCTCTATAGAGCACAAAAAGTGTTCAATTGTATTCAGTCGTATGCACTGGGTGGGAGATATTCAGGTTTAAAAAGGTCCACTACAGAGGACAAATTTGAATTGCTGGTAGTCAGGAGGATAAGAAGTATAGACTTTGTCATGTTGCTAAATTAAGGTAAACCAAAATATAAGGCATTTTCTTCTTTTCTGTCATATTCATCTTTTGAAAAGTGAAGATTCCTAAATTGCTCAGTCAAATCAAGATGCAAGATTCATAAAAGAATATGTAATAAATGCCACAATTAGCATGGCAGTTTCCCAGCTCGCCATTTAACCACCGCGGCACTGATCCAATATGACAAAGCGCAAGTATTTTTTTATTTGTATTTTTTTTAATGGATAAAATAGAATTGATCGCCCTGCTCTTGAAATGGGAAGGAAGCCATTCTCACATATTGGGAAAAATAGTTTTTCATCAGTGTGATGGATACTCTACTTGTTGCATTTTGACACATACCCAAATCAGAGGCATGAATGAATCCCTTTGGCCTGTCAAGTCCTTTAGCACTCATACAGAATAATGGCATGAATGACGGAGGAAAAGCGGTCCTGTTTTCTTTCTGTATTCGCCTCACATTGTCATTCAGCGGACGTTTAAGAATTACAGCAGCAGCAGATGCTGAAGAAATGACTCGTTCAAATGAAATGGGTTCCTTGAGAGAGACAGAGAGGCTATTTGTCTCCAACTTCAAACAAGCCCAACCTCACTAGGAGATCAATACTGATATCTTTAGGCTTCTAACTGCTCTACTAATATATTATCGATGTCTGGGTCTCTGGAGATTGAATTCGGGCTGCACATAGTTGTTCATCTTGATGAGCGTACGCATGCGGTCACAGAGATGTGGGGAAATAATGGTACAAAAAATTGGTACATGGTGCCGATACAGCAGAGAAAACCAAAAAAATGTATTAAAAGCACAAGGAACATTCAAGTTGAGTAATGATTGGAGTTACAGACTCTGACTGGACCAGGGGTCTCCTTGATCAATTTGTATGCTTTAATTTGAGATGTAGACGATGGGGTTCAGTTTGAATGATTATACACAGACTTAAGGTGAATTGTGGTATTTATCACTAAGCAGCCACTTGATCTTTGACATCACTAACATGGTAACTTACAGAAATGACCTTGATGTCTCAGCAGCACATTGGCGACATACACGGAGCACCTCATAAATATGTATTAGGTAAAGTTTTTTTTGTTTGTTTTTTTTGCTTTATGTATTACGGAAGCATAGAGCTGCCAATGTGGAGTAAACATTTTTGGCTGGCGAGTATGTTCGAACGTAGTCGCAAGTAGGTTCGAACGTACTTATAGGCTACATGCTACAAAGTTAGCATGACTTCCCATAATGCCACGGGGCATTATTTGCGCATGCGCGAGTGAAAAAAAATGGCTGACCTAAATCATGCACGGTAGACATAATAAATCATACAAGTTACGAATAAACAATGTTTTTTGTCTACTTAATTTTCTCATGAATTAGTAATGTGGCCCAAATGCCTAAAAAATGGGGTTTTGTTTTCACTCTCGCATGCGCAAATAATACCCCGTGGCATTATGGGAAGGTATGCTAACTTTGTTGCATGTAGCCTACATTTACGTTCGAACGTATTTGCGAGTATGTTCAAACGTATTTGCGAGTGTGTTCAAACATATTTGCGACTATGTTCGAACATATTTGCGAGTATGTTCGAACATATTTGCGAGTATGTTCAAACGTATTTGCGAGTATGTTCAAACATATTTGCGACTATGTTCGAACATATTTGCGAGTATGTTCGAACATAGTCGCAAATTCTCCTCTTCCCTAACATCTCCTTGGGGCTGACAAATTTGAGACTGTGTGTCCTCCAGGTCCATCCAGTCCCACAGGCTTTTATTCAGCCTCCTTTGAGAAAGAACCTCTCCTATTGCAGTAGACCTGGTCTCCATGAGAGCCCTCACATTAGTATTCAGGTGATAATTGGCAGGTTTCTGACTGACAGAAGCTGGCCTTTCAGAGTTCGGGTCACACGTGGCATCGCTACATGAATAAAGTCACAAAAACACACAAAGATGAAATTACGATTTTCAATTAAAGCAACTTCCCTTGAACACGGCAACTCAACTAATTGAAAGTCAATTAAATGTTACCAAGCTTGTAGCGCTGACATTTCCATCCATGTCAGGTCTGGCACGTGTGGAAATGCCAAAGCCTGAAATGCCATCCTTATTATTTGGACCTAAAACTGAGAGCTGTTCAGACTTTGTGCAAATATAAACATTTGCCAGCTTTTGATGTTGGATGAAAGAGAAAGGAAATTGTTATATTTATATATGATCTTGACAGTCAGTGTTGCATTGATGCACAAAGACATTCTTTGATGATTCACAGTAGGAATATAAGTAGCTAATAAAATGCATTTTTAATATCAGGTATCACTCAAGGCAAATCACATTTAATGGACTCGTTCTCCTACCTTTTGTTTGTTCCTGTATTTGAAACTCACCACAGTAAAGTGAGGCCTAGTCAACCAGAAAAGACTTTAATGTTGAAAAGGATCTGTCAGGGCATCCAACCTATAGACACATCATACTAATATTCATACATCATACACCACCTTGCATTCAAGAAATAAACACAACTTGACATAAACCACACACTTGCACATGCATACTGTTGATCGGTTGGTACCATTAGTAAAAAATATGTCTTTTAGCTTTCACATACCTAATTGCACCATATGTGCATTTCTTGGCTGACATAAGAGCTAAATTAGCATTTGGGGATCATTAGCGTCCCTAGTTTCCCCGTCTCTCTTTAGAGTACTATGAGGCTGCTGTAATTCCATTAATGGAGTGCCTATATACTGTTCAGCCCCGACATTCTGACAGTGACTGATGTGGCTTAATTGCAGAAACAGTTGCCTATGGTTCCCAATCTATTGCCTTATGCAGCATAATTGGAGCTCTTGGTACTGGAGATCATAATAATAATCACCCATGGTATATTTAAGTACATCCTGTTAGGTGCCATGACTCATGAGGGAGTCATAGTGATTAGTTTTGCACATTGCGCTGAATCAGGTCTTTTCATTTTTTGCTGAGCCAAATGAGGTACCATTTCTTTGCGTGGCAATAGATACATAGGGAATACACATCATCCATGTTTTCCATTACATGATTAATAAAAATGTGTTCATCTTTGTGGACCTGCATTATAACGTAAAATAAGCCACATTTGTAAATCAGACTGTAAATGACCATTCTTCTATAGTCAAGTGTAGTCACAACGTAGAAGCATTTAATGACCGAGCGTCTGGCCCCAGTCTTCGTGGGGATGTTGCCATACAGTATTTGTGCTGAGCGTTGGGCTGACCATAAGCCAACACTTCCATTAGCTCTGATTGAAAGTGAGACAGAGCATGTGAAATTCATTCAATTACGATTCTTCTTCTCTGCATGCAGACACGATGCGCACACAGTTTAGAGATAGACAATGGAGAGAAAGAAATGGTGGCATAGTGAAGGATGCATTATTTCAATACTTGGTGAGCCCAAAAGCCTCATCACTGTCAGCAATAAGCAACTATATCGCATCCGCTATTGTTAATACATCAACAGGGGGCTTCTGGTGTGTGTATGTGTTGTAAAACGTCCCTGTATTCAACTGGGCTGTCACTTCAAGGTTGCCTCTGGTAAGCTGAGTGAATAACACAAGCACATTAGCTTTTTACAGTGGCACAATGACCCTGATGAATAACAGACTGTCCAGTGACCTTAAACAGATCCCAATATTTTATTTATGAATAAGTCATGTAAACACAGTAAATGTGTTTTACGATATGGAATAATAGATTGTAGTGTAGAATTACAGAAAATGCAATTGTGCTCAATCACGACACATTTAAATGCATGCATCCCAGAATTCTCTTTGACACAAACGTTTACATTGGTGAATACTAAATTCTATATAAATGGGTGTAAGTAAAATTTATGAACGAATGTGTTTTGAAGAACTTTTCATCTTTGCTTGCTATTTCTATACTACCTAATCTCTAAATCACTGAACGGCTTAGATTCTTAATACAGTAAAGAAATACTAACTGAATAGAAATCCAGTAGGGTTCTGAACCGGTCAGCAGACTCTCGGGTCAATTAATGGAGCCAAGAGTTCAAAGCAAACATGGTGAATCAGCATTGAGCTGTTATGATGCACGCAAATGGCTTAATATTAAGATGCTAACAGAAATGAAGTTACCTTTAGTGTCAAGGCTTTAAAAATGTTTTGTTTTGTTTTGTTTTTTTACTAAGCCAATGATTAAGATATTTATTTTTTCCAAATTATTTTGCTTGTGCTTTATGTTATGACTTAGCTTTAAAATGTCTCAAATCCTTCTGTTTACACCCCTTTGCTTTTAAAGACCTTATTTTTTTGTAAATGCCTTTGAATGTGGATATTTTTTTTTTACTCTATGACGCACATACTGTGTATAAATGCACTACATAGATATAAAGCTGCCTTGCTTTCTGTCACTCAAGTTTCAGCTACTTATGTTTCTATATGGCTTTTCACATTTCCATTTGACCAAGCTCACCAAATCAACCCACTGATGTCAACATAATGTATTATGCATCATAATGTCCAATGCACTGCTGTGCCCTGAAAGTGGCAGCAGCAGTCTTTAAAAGCTATTTGGGAGACAATTATTACACATTATTTCACTTTTTTTTTTATGTACAAGTATATTTCCATTGTAGCGATTTGCGGCAATACAATATCATGGCATGACATGTAACTTTTGTACAGGAAACATATTAAATAGTTGACCAAACATTTGTACAGGATGTTCAAAATGTTGTGCAAACATGTAGACTCAAGAGCACTGACTGGGTGAGTTTGTACTCAGAGAGCACCGGTAATCAAGACGGATCCGTTTGCTTAAAGACGGATGCTGGTTGCGCTGGTTGGTCTTGATGAAGTGTTGCGCTCCTGCTGAGCTACCAAACTATTTATAATGAACGCACTGGCAGCCTACAGGCAGGGAAGAAGAAATTGCTGCGCGTGCTGTTCTTTCTTTCTTTTCCACTATATTCCTCACGGCTTTTGGTTTAAAAAAAAAAAAAAAAAAAAGGAGCATAAATGAATAGAGAAGAGACACAACAATTGAAAAAAAAACTGATTTAACTATTGTGACATGTAATAGACATTTTAAAACATCCCCTTTTCTGTAGTCCATGACCATGACCCAAAATGTTAGCAGCACTCTTTGGAGTTGCTGGATCAGATGCCCAGCTCACATGCTGGCATCATCAATAATAGACAGACTTCAGGTCTGCAACTCTTGAAAGCAAACATTCTCATATGGCATTGATTGTTGTATGAATTAAAATTCTAATTACATTTTGGTATTCAGAGTACTCGTTACACAAACATTCCCATATTCACTTTATTGTTTATTGTTTCATCCTTTTGCCAAAGTAATATTAATTATAAATAAATATGAATATTCTTAAAAACTCAAATACACTAATAATGAAATAAATAAATGGGGTAGGAATGCTTAATTTTATATTCCATTCAACTCAGTTTCCAACATATGTAAGCAGATTTGTTATTACCTATGTTGTATTGATTATTTCCAACTGTTTTATTTTTAAACTTTATTTTTATGGGTTTAATTTTTCTTTTTTTTTTCTTCTTTTTTCAACATGTTAGTGTATGTGAGCACTTTTTGCAATGCATGTTTTAAATATATTGAAGGGGGAAAAAACATTTAAATTAGCATAGATTAATAATAACCCATCTGTGTGGTTTTAGTGACAACTTTATATTCAGCCACTGAAGTCATCTTACAGCACAGATTCTTTATTAAACATTAGCCTATTATGTAACAAGCCAACATAATTAACAAACAGCCCAAGACGCAGTGACATATCATTCATCTTTGGGGAGTTCAAGTGTTGATCTTTATTTAGGAAACACACTCTCTCGAGGTCTAAACTGAAAAGAACAATCAAGGGTTCAGTTCCAACAATATCACAGTGAAATGTCAAAGCTATATGTTAAAATGTCAGCTCCATTAATGGTGCTGCCAGTCTACAGGAGAAAAATGTCAGGAAGAAAACATGCACCGGCAGTGAAAGAAGATGTGAAGTCATTGATACTTATGCAAATACTGAGGCACAATGTTCTCATGATCCTTGAGCGGTCGTTTCTTTAAATTTAAATGACTTTGGTATTTGTTGCTGTTTACTGGGGCAATTAATGATTTCATCTTAGTTGGCTAAAGAGTCCTTTTGAAAGGCTTCAATCACACTCAAGGTGGTCACATAACCAACATCAAAGTCACCTTTCACTGATTGGTAGGAACTGAAGTGCACGAGAGTGGAGTGGCAAAATGAGAAGTAGGCCTAAAGGAGGTCAAGACAGAGGGCATGACAAGTTGACTGTTTCTTTGTCTTTGGCTTTTTGCAACATAATACGGTGAAATTCTATGTTACTCAGTGTTTCACTAAAGAAAAAGAGAAAATAAGAGGATAGCTGTTCCTTCTCACACTCTAAAGTTGACCAGGCCATTCATTGCTAGTGTCAGATATTACCACAAAGCCATCCCTGATTGACAACTTTGGAAAAACACGACAGCAAAATACTGCCCGATGCCCAGAGAGGAAACGCAGCGGGCTGTGATTGAAGGGTTTGACCCAGGAGGGGGAAAAGGCGTAGATTCAGAGATGGTCTCTTCCAGAGGAGACAGGGAGTCAGCAGAGCGCCTGCCCCTCTGCCCATTGCATCCACTACTTGTCAGGATGAGAGGCATCTTGCTAAGCTCCCTCTGTCAGTTCTTCTATCATTCATGTCAAAACAGTCTCCATATTCAGTAGATGAAATTGGCTCTTACGTGATGGGAATAGTGAGGCACAGTTACAGTGTCCACCAGGTTTGTATGCGTCAGGGCACAGAAGCACTCCTTCCTTTCAACTGTTTATGACAGCATCCAACATCTTTTCTGTCCTTCAAGTAATTGCAGAAACAAAAGTGATATTTGTAGTGGTGCTATGGTTCCAAAGAGTGTGCCTCTTTAATTTATCAACACTCTTGTGAAATGATTTAACATCTAGTGTGGTAGAATTAAACAAAAAAATGCCCACAGCTGAAATTATGTGTAAATTATTAAGTATTTGATTATTTTATTTTTTTAAATGAAACAAGATAAATAATAATAATAATAATAATAATAATAATAATAATAATAATAATAATAATAATATTATTATTTCGAAATCAACACTTTTTTTTTAAAATAAATTGACAATTATATAACATCTTGTAACTCAACAGACGCTTCTTTTTTCTCTGTCTTTCTCTCTCTTTATTCATTCAATCAATATACAAAATATGGGGGGAAATTAAATACAATCATTGTATACAGTACAAACAAACGCTTCTTTATTCGTCTTCCTGAGGGGTGTGACGAACCACGTGCTGACGTCACTCGTCTGACGACTGCGGAAGTAATCAGCTAACACTACGGAACACAACTCGAGAGCAAAACAGTGATATTTGTGTCGTGTTCAATCTAAAAGAGAACGGGCATTATTGAATAAACCTCATTTACAGTGTCCGGCCAGCTTTACTGTGATCGCGTCGTGGCTGCGAGGCGATTCCAAGGATATTAAAACATTTCTAGAGTGAAATGGAGGTAAGTGAACGACCTGCAATTTGCTTTAGCGACAGCACAAGTGAGTGAGTTAAATACTAAACAAGATATTCAACCAAAGGTACTGTTATCTGATGGAATGCTAGAGTAAATGTACAGCATGATAACTTCAGGAAGCAGACTTCGTGTTATCTTCAGTCTGCTCATCTCGAAAGCTAAGCTTGTATAAAAAAGTAAAAACAAATAACAAAAAAAAAAAACAATGTTGAGACACAAGTATTTTTTTTATTTCTTTTTTTTTTTTTAGTTTTACTTTAAATTTTGATTCGAGGTGTTCCCTATGAGTGGGTCCTTGTCCACCAGTGCTGAGTAAATGGTGAATCAATTTTTATTTGTTCCTTTTAATCCTGCATGAATGTCAAATAGCAAAAATGTGAAAGTGATATTTCCTTACACACACACATTACAACAATAGTAAATTTGTCTTATAAAATAACATAAATTAAGGTAGACAGTTCAGTTGCAAGCACTGCTTAACTTATTTGTTTACACTTGTAAAGTAAGCAGCACAATAAGCAGAGATAACATAGAAAACTAAATTGTTTTTTGAAGTAAAGTACTCAGAGGTTTTGGATTTTTATTAGGCAGACAGATGACAACAGCTTTGATTGGTCAAATGGGATAAATGTTGAAAGTAGTTACAAAATTGTAGACATGGAATGAGCACTTCAAATGCATCTAAAATCCTTCACAACAAATAAATACACAAAAAACTGACTGCTGAAGAAAATGACCAATTCTACTGCCCACACTGCTCTTCTGACCAATAATCAAACACTGGCGCTAGCTTAAGGCGGGCTTTTAAAGCAAGTGTCGGCTTTTCAAACATCACAGTAACTTCAACTAGTTGATGTCAAACTGCCAGATAAATTAGTTCCCTTGAGTTCATCCAATTTTCAAAATTTTTGGTATGTTATTTTATTTATTTATTTATTTTAAACTTTGGCTGAAGTGGCTATTCCAACCAGACTCAGCATTCTGGATGACTGTCATTTTTTGGGAAATCTCGTCACGTTGCTAATACAACGAAAAGTGATTCAAATACAGGTCTAAGTAATGGAGTAAAAGTAGCATATCTTCTTCGCAAAAATACTCCAAAATAAATCGTATGTTGAATTGAATATACTCTGACGAGTACAATTTATCCAAAACATGCAATACAGTAGAGTAAATGGAGTGTGTTTTAACTTCTGCTCCCAACTAAAATGGAACTGAAAATACTTTTCACGAGAACTAAAGTAAATCTAAACAAGACATTTTCATACGGAATCCCCACAGGGGTTAGAGCAGGTGTTTTATGAAACTCCTCAAACACTATTCATGGGTTAGATGAAATTTAACTAATTAAGTAAATAAACATGCATGTGTCATTTTCTGTAATCATATTTGCAATGTCATATATTACTCAGTGTGACGTCATTTTTCACAGGACCCTGGTGGCACAGTAGCTGAGTCTGTGGCTTCACCGCCAGCTGGTGCGCCCAAGTCGAAGGTTGTTGTGCACTTGTAATGTAACCCATAGACCAAATTGAATTTAGAGTTTTTTTGTCTTAATGTGTACAGACAGACACTGATATAATGACTGATGATGATTAATGGTTTTCTTGTTTCTTCTTTCTGAACACATAGCTGGACACATTGTCCAAAGATGATCTTATTAAATTTACCAAAAAGCAGATGGCTGCTTTCCAAAAGATGAAGAGCAGATGTGCAGGTGATCACATGCTTATTTTCAGGCTGAGGGCTAATGAGGTTCAAGTAGATGACCTGACATGCATTTACAGATTTAGAGAAAGAAGTCAAAGCTCTCAAAGAACATTCCAAAAACATCCCCAACATTTCCGATGAATCCACATTAATACAGGTTTGAATGTTTCATATCATAATGTCATTATTGTAAACCAACCAATATAGCTTTGTGCTGTACCTGAACTGTGTGTGACAGGAGCTGACTGAGCGGATGGACGCATTATTACTGGAGAAGGCAGAAACCCAGCAAAGCCTTGCACTAACTCGTAAAGAATTGGAGCACACCAAGCAGCTTGCCAAGGTCAACTAAAATACCAAAAATAAATAAAATACCAAACTATTACTCTTAATCTGATGTACTAATTGCTTCTTGTTGCCTATTTCTGCATTCAGGTACAATCACGTGTAGAACTGAATCTTACAGTCACACTTTGTCTTTGCAGGATGATGTCACAAACCTTGGACGTGTCATAGAAGAGCACAGAAGAACAATTGATATTCTAAATACAAGCATAGAGGAATCCAATAGTAAGCACCAAGATGAAGTCGCATATTTTCAGAAATTGTTGAAGGAGCGAGAAGACAGTGACAGGGAGTTAGACAATGAAAGAGAGAAAGCAAACCCAATTGAGGAAGCCAGTGCTCAATGTCATCCAGAAGAGAACACATTTTCCCCAGAGGTTAAGCTTCAAACTCTTCAAGCTGAACTGGAAGCAATTCAAGAAAGAAACTCCAAAGAGATCGCTGAGCTGCAAGAGAGTCATCAGAATCAGCTGACTGAAGCCCAGCAGGAGATCGAGAACCTGAAGGAGGATTTGGCTCAGAGGACTCTGCAGCACGAGGAGGAGCTGAAAGCTTTGGAGGAGGACTGTGAGATCGAGAGGGAGCGTCTTCTGTTGATCCAGGAAGAGCTGACTGAACAGCTGGCCCTCAAAGGTACAACAAATTTCAATTTAAATGAACTCCTTGTTTGTAATTTGATTGACTGTACCTTCAATCCAGATACAGTCATTTGAGCTCACAGTGCTACCAAATTAATATAGCGGTAATTATCATTAAGTTAGTTTAAACAAACGTAAGCCTAGTCATTGAGTCCAGAAAAAAAGATGGGGAAAAACATGCTTAAATGAAAGAAGCTAATGTTTACAGTTAATGTCACCTTTACTTAAACAGATAGTTACCTCCAGGATGTCCAAGAAGAAGATGAAGAACCTGGTCGCAGTTCAGGGATCGCGAAGATGCTGGCGCTGTCGACATGCAGTCAGGCAGAATCCAGCCTTGTTGATGGCGAGCTTACACAAGGTGGAACACTGAAAGTGGCCCTGGAAGACCTTCACGCTCAGAACACAATGTTACAAGATGAACTCACTCTGCTCAGTAATGTGAAGAGCGAGCTGGAGGCAGAGCTGGAGAGAGTCAAGGATGAGTTCCAGATGGAGAGAGAGGAGATGGACTTCAAAATCAATGAGCTGCAGATGATTCGGGAAAGTGACCCAACAGCAACAAGCCCAAATGTCGTTAATGTTGAGTCAGAGACAAACGTGTCAGGTGATTCCAAGGAGCCCGTCCAAGACCAAAATTCATTAGAACAAGATGAGCAAGAGAGGCTCAGGTCCCAGTGTGCGGTATTGACCCGAGAGAGGGACTCTGCTCTGGCTGACTTCTACCACATTAAGGGCATACTACAAAACCTGGAAACCGAACTAGGTCAGAAGACAAACGATTTTGTTCTCCAATATAAAGCCATGAAGGAACAAGGGGAAAACACTGTAAAGAACCTCCAATACAAGACAGAGCAACTCAGCCAAGAGAAGGAAGAATTGTCAGCAAACGTCAGAGAGGTTACAGAAGAGAGAAATGTTCTGATGGAGACTGTGGGGAATCTAAAGCTCAAACTTGAGAGTTACTCTGCTGATGAGCAGAAACTACAGTCCTCTGCAGAGAAACAAACAGCCTTAGCACAGGAGCTCAATCAATCTGTGGAAAAGCTTACCAGGCAGAATGAAGAGATCCTCTCTCAACTGCAAATAAAAGAAAACATGACTGAAGACCTAAATGAGATGGTGAATACACTGACTGAAGAGCGAGACAGAACGCAATCCCTGCTTCAATTTCAGGAGGAGGAGATGCAGGACCTTAAAAATAAAAATGCCAAAGATATTGAGAGCCTGCTGGACGAGAAGCAGGCAGCACAACTACTGAAAGATGAGACCGAAAGAGAGTTGAAAATGTTGAAAATGGAGAAGGAGAACGAAATGCAGATTTTAAAGGAGGAGAGAGACAAAATGGAGGCAAGCCTGAAAGAGGAAGTGAATAGAATGCAGGAGGCTGCATCCTCTTCGGCACTGACTATTAAAAACATCTCCTCGGAAAATGCTTGCCTCCATGAAAAACTGGAAGAGACTTTAACTACACTTTCCCAAACCCAGAAAGAGCAAGACCTTTTGGGCTCCAAGTTGACCACCGTAGAGACTCAACTGGAGCAGCAGTCTTCCCAAAAAAGTGACCTTGAAGCCAAGGTGAATTCTCTGACAGAAGAAGCAGCACTCGCTGGGAGAGAACTTGAGGCTCAGTCTGAAGCACTAAAAAACTCAAAGGAAGAAATGGCAGACCTCCGAATACGCTTAGAAGAGTTGGAAATAGAGAGAACCCTGTTGAGGAGCAGTCTTGAAGAGGCTCGAGAAGAAAGACATTCTGATGCGATGGAAGGCGAGCTTCAGGCTGTGCAGCTGGAGCGGGACGCGCTAAGCGCCAACCTGGAGGAGACGCTGAGGGATACTGGAGGGCTGCTGAAAGACTTGAACGATATGAAGTCACTCAATGAGAAGATGTGTGCTGAGAATCAGATGTTACAAGCACAAATAAATCTGATGTCCCAAGAGAAGGAAGAAAAGGTGCAGGCTGACATTGACGTTTTAGAGCGAGAACGTACAGAATACAAACAAGAGCTGTTGGACAAGGACTCACAAATATCACAGTTAAGGGCTGAGTTGGCTGCCCTGCAGGTCAGTGTCGAGTCTCATGTTCCATATGTATGTGCTTTATGTATTTAATTCATTCACTCGCAGCCATTTTCACTGAAGCAACCCCCTTCGCTCCTGGCTGTTTTACTGGATTTTGTCTGATTTTGCAAGGACCACAGAATATTGTAGCATTGCTACAAAAACATGGAACCTACCCAAAGAAAGATTACAGTATCGTCTTTCAGCAAAAAATATATATTTATCTGTTTCCGTTTCGCAGCAATTAGCATTAGAATATTGCTAAGTTTCATCATTATTCACAAACCTGTTGAAAACACTCGGAAAAAGAGCTTGTTGTAACATGGCCTTGGCTGATCTCTTATACTCTGCTGCCACCTACTGGTCGTTTTCTGTAATAACTACCATTGCTTTAAGTTATCTCTTCAGGTCAGAAGCTGTATCAAAGCCTTCAGTATTCTCTAGCATAAAAAAAAGTATTTATATGTTTTTTGGGATTGAATGAGTTCTATCTTATTTCTTTTTCTCTGTTTACCCTGTTATTGTGCCAGGATTCCGCTGCCAAGTCTGCCTCTGAAGAAAATAAATACATGGAAATTACACAGAAAATAGGTATAGTCTTCTGCCTTGGCCTTATTTTTGTCCCATCCGTAGTGTAAATAACTAAAAAGTACATGTGTGTGTGTGATTGTCTCCTTTGGAGATATTGAATTAGAGGGTGGAATACTGTGGTTGATGGAAATTAAATGTATTCCTTCCGTTTTTGGAGCATTATTGTTAAGACTTGAGAATTATTTCAGGTGAATTGCAGAAGGACAACAAAGAGAAGGATGAGATGATGATCAAAATCAAGACAGTGGCTGTCAAAGCAAAGAAGGAGCTGGATACAGCTAAAAAGGAGGTACAGTGAATAATTTATATGACGTGAAGAGAATAACTCAATTCAAAACTACACTCACAGGTTTCTTGATGTGTAATCTCAGTGTTTATGTTAAAAAAATTTTTTAGATTTGTACCATTTTTTTTATTCAGGTTGCAAACCTCAAAGAGGAAATAGCATCTCTAAAAGCAGAACGAGAGAAAGTGAATATCTCAATGAAGGACATCATCCATAGTGCTGAAGGCTACAAGGTATTGTCTTAGACTGCAAAGAAACTGGTGAAAAAATTAGTGAATGAATTATCGTGTGATGTACAAATTAGAGACAACAGGAAGGGAAACTGAAGTTGGTGGAAATGAAGATGGTGAAGTTTTCTCTAGGAGTAACCAGGTTGGATAGGATTAGAAATAAGCTCATTAGACGGGGCAACTAAGGTTTGATGTTTTGGGGATAACGTTGGATGGAAGAGATTGAGATGGTTTGGACAGGTCCAATGCTGATATGATGAGTGTATTGGTAGAAGGATGATGATGATCAGAAATAGGAAGTAACGAAGTACAAATACTTTGTTACTTTACTTGAGTTTTTTTTCAGTACTTTCCTATTTATTTTTTAGACTACTTTTTACTTGTGTCCGTTACATTTTAACATGAGTATCTGTAATGCATGTTGGCTTTCATCAGATGGCTATTTTTAATATAAAAACACCATTAGCCATGAATTTGAACAAGGCAAGTTAGTGCAGTCGTTAGAACAATTTCTTCTCCCATGGAGTACTTGGGTTCAAACCCCGCTTGGACCACATTCGATGGTTTGATAACAACTGACTATCTTTTCATGAAATGGATGATAATTTCTCTGAAATGATTAAATCCCACTTTAGACAGATTGTAGTTTAAGTTTTCTTATTCATTTATCTTTCAACTGCAATTAAAACTTCAACTATCTTTCAATTTACTTCATAAGCATTCAGCTTAGCATTCGGCTATTAGCATTCAGCTTTCACCATTCCCACCCAATTTCTCCAGAAATTTTACCAAAGTTGTTCTGTATACAAGTAATTGTACTTTTACTCAAGTAGTGAATGTCAGTACTTTTCCGATCTCTGATGAGTAAGACCACAGAGAATGGTTGCTAGCCGTAGTGATGAAAAATATTAAGGCAGTTGTTAGAGAGGAGGGTGCAAATGGAAAAAGATGCACTGTAGCAAGAAGATAAAAATGGGTTAAATTTGTTTATTTAAAAAATAATTGATATTGTCTTGGAATTGATGTTCTGAAAATAACATGTAGCCAAAGTATAAACAATATCAGCATCTGTGCGTCAGCTGAAATCAGCATAAAGCCGATTCATCTATTGTTTTGGAACTCTGAAAGAAAAAGGGGAAAAGAAGCATTTTATATCTAAAAATAGAGTCATAATCCCAGCGGTTTCCATAACCAGCCCCCCCTTCCTGGCGCTTCTTTCGGTATAAACAAAATCACTGAGTCGCATCTAATGACCACCATGTCCCCGACTCAAACGTAAATGCAGGTAATATCTGAGATGCATATAGTTTGCCTTCACTGAGCTCTCCGGTCTGTGTCGTGTGTGTGCGTGTGTGTGTAGAACCTGCAGATGGATTATGACAAGCAGACGGAGCAACTGGATAAAGAGAGAGAGAAGGTGGAGGCAGCAGAGAGACAGATCGCTGACCTGACCAAACACCTCAACAGTGCTGTCACACAGGTATAACACAAATACATGTTTAATCACCAACATACACATTACCGTGGACAAATACAAACTGCTCACGCTAGCTAGTAACTCTTTAGGCAGTGCTCCTTCATCCAGATAACAGGCCTCCAATACCTCTCACATATGTCACTTTCCATCCTATTTCCAGCCGGCGACACTTTGCCCAGTTATGCTTGGCAGTGCGGCACTCACAAATGGCCCATCCGATTTGAGTGGGTGAGCCCAGGAGGAGTTTGGTTTATAGTGACTGAATGCTCCTCTCGCCCAAACTCATAACTGTCTCTTTGCAATAAGAACCACCGGCAGGTAAATGGAGCACAGTAAAGCTTCCATCTGCCGCCCGGCAGTGCAGCGCCTTTTTTCCAAGGAGGCAGTTTCTTTTTTTTTTTTTTGCGTGCACTCATTGGTCTCAGGGGGAGAAGGCAAACTGGAAGCCAGTCAGGGAATTTAGAGTACATCTGGACATCTCTGTTTACTCACCGTAGTGTCAATGTTTTGGCTGACAGATGATGAGGAGACAGCGGTTGCTGGTTCAGTGTTCCTCGCAGACGGAGCCCGCAGAGTCTGCTGCTGTCAGATTTGCATGAGAGGTTTTCAAATGTTGTTGTGTAAATGTAGAATATATTCGCTCATTAGCATTTTACAGCTGAAACATTCAATTTGTTGTTGTGGGGGGTTTTGTCACCCTTTAACGTCTCAGTGGGAATATTAAAACGGGAATGATTGACTAAATATGCCACCATTTTCTATTTAAAAAAAAAACAAAGCTTAAATCATTTTAAAAGAAGACCTAAGATTACCTTAGATAATAACAAACCCTTATAATGGCAGGAATGTTTTTATTTACAGGTCGATACGATCAGCAGTGAGAAGGAGGACCTTGTTGCTGCTCTGGAGACCTCCAGGAGCACGGTGAAGCAGATTGAAGTTCAGATCCAAGAGCTGGAAAAGCAGTCAGCCAGTCTAGCCAGAGATTTTTTAGCGGAGAAGGCAATGAAAGACCAAAAGATCAAGGTAGAAAACATGCATGCCAAACATTTGCCACTTTTAAAAATGTACGTAAAATTTGAATGTACCGTAAGTTTGTGAGGTCAAATCAATTAAATGATACCCAACAATCAAGTATTATTGATTACATTTTTGCAAACCTTTTTCTATTCTTGAGTTCATCCCCTCTTTATATAGGTGTGTTTTGCTCTTTCATGCACTTGGATGAATAATGAAAAATTGACATGCAAACAAAGTGTTCTTGTCATTTTCATAAGAAGTAGCATCTTTTCAAAAATCTCATTTTGTCAAACAGTTTTAATATCATACTATTTTAAAATATTGTATGTAGAAGTAAGTGCCACCATCTTCTGGTATCTAAAGACAATTAGAAACATTTTGGTTGGGGGCATCTAGGGCTGTGGAATTAATCGAAATTCAATTACAATTTCAATGCTTAAACATTTTCTTGTTTTGTACCAAAAAATAATCGTTTGAATAATTGTGATTTCAAAATAATCGTGATTATTATTTTTTCCATAATCGAGCAGCCCTAGGGGCATAAATTACTTGGTGATTTTCGCTTTTCGCTAATGCTAGCCAAATGAAGCTTCATGAAGCACTTGCGATATTTTTGTTTTACTCCTCTAGATGGCACTCTTGGTTTAAAGATGCATTGCACTAGCCTTAATGTGTAAACCAAGAGCACCATCTGGAGGAATAAAAACATACTGCAAGCGCTTCATGAAGCTTCATTTCCCCCTCACTTAGAACATGTAAAAATTTACTGAAGTTGATTAAAAAAATGCTTTTGTATAACCCTCGTGTGTGTTTCAGGATCTGTCAAGGGCCACAAAAGATGTGGATGATCTAAAAGCCCAGCTCAACAAACAGCAGCAGCAGTCGCAGCACACTGCCCACGAGCTGGAGCAGCTACGCAAGGTACAACAATTCACTAAGACGCACAGCTTTTTAGCCTCTCCTGTCTCTGAGGAGTTCTCCAGTCAAGTGCTGTGACCGGTGATGGCTGGCCTGCAGCTACAGGAGTAGCTCTCTCTCTCGAGAGAGAGAGAGAGAGAGAGAGAGAGAGAAAGAGCAAATGTTAGCCCACAGCAAAGGAAAGTGCTGCTGCTTTTCCATTAGTTGAGACGTTGACAGAACAAGAAGTTTACACGAAGGCTGCCGGGAGGGCTGACTTTTCAATGCGTCCTGTCCACGTCGTTAGTGCTGTTTGGACTTTTGATAATGAAACCGACAGTGCCACATAGCGTAATATAAGCGCCACAAAAACAAAACATTTCAAGTGATTTTTTTACTATCTATGTTCTTACTAGGAGGCGCAGCAGAACTCTCTGTTGGACATGGAGATGGCCGACTATGAACGTCTGGTCAAAGAACTCAATGCCAAACTCTCAGAAAAAGATGAGTGGTCTGAGGAGTTAAAGGCTCAAATAACCAAACTGACTGAGAAGGAGGAAATGCTAAAACAAGAAATTGGTATGCCTGATGCTTTCATGTCTTCATTTTCAATTAACCATGAGTTAACATGATAGACAATTTATTAATGTCTTCACTTTTGACGTGCATTTGTGTTCCACAACATTGTGATGTTAATTTAAGTCTGATCAATTTTTTTTGTCCTACTTGGTGTGTGACAGCATTATTTACGTCCCCTATTTATTTATGTTTGTATTTGCCTATTTATGTACCCAGAAACTTTGAAATCCCAGTTGGACCAAGGGGAAGAGAAAACCGCCAAAATCAAACAGTTGCTGGTGAAATCTGCAAAAGAGCTGTCGGATGCCAAGAAGCAGGTCTGTTACACTGCCACTTTCTGTGCTGATGAATGCTTATAATTATGAGGCCTTGTTGTTAGGAATAGTGAGTGAGAGTGTTACATTTACTGACATTTTCACACAAACAGGAAAACTCCCTGGCGCTGTTGCAGGCCTCGTTAAGAGGAGAGCTGGAGGCTAACCAGCAACTGTTAGAAAGCACCAAAGTAAGGCCTCGAGAACAACACCATTTGACGTTTTTAGCTTCAATCATAACACATGACGCTGTGTGTTTGTTTTCATGTGAGATTGAGGTTTGTGACCTGACCGCTGAGCGCCATCGTCTGCAGGAACAACTCAGGTCTGCATTGGAGCAACAGCAAAGGAGCAGCAGTTCTCTGCAGCAAAGAATTAACAGCCTGCAGCAGGAGAGAGACATTGCTAAGGTGCAAACATATTGACACCTTAGCGGTCAGTGTATTTTCTAAAAAAAAATCACAACTTCAATTTTGACAGATCAACTCACTGGTTTCCTCCCTGCTATTGAATAACACTCTCAAATTGCTTCAGGGGAGGTTGTAATTACAGGCTCTTGCTTTGCTACTTTTATATAGACAAACAAAAAGAAAGGTTTTGATGACATTGCACTGTTGCAACTTTCTTCTTTTATTTGCAAGCAAACTCTAGATTATTTTTATTACTTGAATTAACTTAAGCGTTAATCACAAAAAATGATCGCATTAATCATGTATTAACGCAGATTAATCACACTATTAATTTTGACCGCAATTTATCCTTTAGCTGACAGCGGATGGTTACGTTAAAGGTAGCACAGGTTGTATTTGAACAATAAACATGCTTACATGCATTAAGGTAAAGCATTCAATAAATGTTCACGTATGACATTCTGAATATTTATATAAACTATTTGAAATTATGCAAGACAAGTAATTAGCTGATTAGAAAAAGAGGAGGATAAAAAAGGTTGAGACGTCTTCATAACATTAAATGTAAGAATTAACACATAACAGGTGCTCTTTAAATTTGGCAAGAAAAAATATGATCAAAGGCTTTTTAATTAAGCGATTAATCGTGATTAATCAAAATTCTAAGATGTGATTAATCTGATAAAAAAAATGCAATCGTTTATCGGCTCTACTTATACCACATAACCAAGTTGTTCTTGTGAAAGCAATCAATTGGCTTATTTACCACATTTTCTTTTTTTTCATTTTCTATGTTGTCTCTAGGCTGAACTTGTGACAACTGCTGAGGACTTTGAGAGTTATAAGGTTCGAGTACACAATGTGCTAAAACAGCAAAAAAGCAAGCTCAATGGGCAAGGTGAAAGCGATGCCAGCATGCGAGAAAGGTGAGACTTTTTTTTTTTTTTTTTTAAGACAATAAAACATGGTCAATTATAAGAACATCCCGCTGCACGCAGGATTTAACGTTTATTAGACTTTGATGACTGACACGAACGCATGTGTGAATCTGCCAGAGAGCAGTTGTTGACTCAGGTGGACGAGCTGAGGTCCAGATTGGAAGAGAGCCAGCAGACTCTCCAGAGTAGCACCGCAGAGCTGCAGCAGCTCCAGACTGAGCATGACACTCTGTTGGAGCGACACAACAAAATCCTGCAGGAAAATGTGAGCAAGGAGGCCGACCTCCGAGAGAGGTGAGCCAATTTTCAGTTAGCTAATATTAAAACTATCCAATATGGAATGTAATTTCTTCAAGTTTTTTCTTCTGTTGAATTTGTTTGCCACTCTTAACCCGGCTACTCTGAATCCGAAAGCTTTCTTTAATATTCCTTGCTTCATCTCCTCCTCCAGACTGCTGTCGGTGCAGTCCGAGAACGTGGATCTGCGGTCAGAGTTGGCTCAGGCTCAAGCTGACTCATCTTCCCAGATCGAGGCCCAGCGACATACCCACAGGGAGCAGCTGAGGAAGCTGCAGGACGACCACCGCGCCACAGTTGAGACGCTGCAGGGGCAGCTGGCTCGTGTTGAGGAGCAGCTCTTTAACCTGCAGAGTCAGAACAGTGAGTATTTGGGAGAAAAAAAATGAACCTTTTCATATTCACTAGCCTTATTTACATTTATAAGGGAGGGTAAAGGTTGACCAAGAAGAAATAATCTTTGGTCCAACTTAGCTTAGAAACAAATACAAAAAAAATACTGAAAGTAGTGCAAAAGAAAACCCCAAAAGATCCTAGACAACATCACAATCAAAACACGACCATCTGCTGTAAAAGACAACACCGGTCGCGAAGAAAATCATCAAGGGTTTGAAGTTTTCCATCTTGTTAATTCCGCGAGAGAAATGATGCAAGAGAGAAGTCAGGATGGCAGGTCGTTGGTGTGTTTATCGGCTGGAAGCTCATTCGTCACTTCCCACACAGCTGCCGCGCGGAGTCAAACGGCAAACACACACACGCGAGCAAGCGCTTGGAAAATGTCAGGTGTTGGCGACTGCTCCGCTCCGATCCCGCCTCTCGGTGTGGCGAGCAGCTCAGCGTGGCATCTGGACAGACGCATCATTAGTGGCTCGCACATGCATGCCAGGCTGTGAAGATGGGCCCAACGTTCGTCCTTACCAAAGTCATATTTCAGTCTGCCACAGTGTTTGACTTATATGGCAGCTAAATTAAATGATGAAGGGTTTATGTTTTACTTTATGTAAGTTCAATACATGCTCAAGTTTCATTTTGTCCTGCTTTTTTTTCTTATGTATAAATAAGATGACAATGTAGTTTTCTATTTATATACTTTTAGTGGTATAAATTAGGGGTGTCAGGTGATTTAATTTTTTTTAATCATAATTAATTGCATGACTTCATTAGTTAACTCATGATTAATCACAAATTTTACATCTGATCTAAATGTACATTACAATATTTTTTTCTCGTTAACAGTGGGGGTTAAAAGTGGGGGAAAAAAATGTTATACTAATAAAAATATGGACGTATATTTTACGTATTGATACAGTAATTTCATGAATCATAAAATTCAGTTAAAATTAAAAAAATGTACTGTAAAAAAAACGAGTGTGATATTGATTTGTTTTGAGGTCATCTTTCTACGACTAGATGGCATAATTACATTTGTAAGACATTGGTGACAGCTCAGCTCATTTTTCTTTTCATATTAAAACCCATCTAATCTTAAACATGAAGTAACTCATGAAATTTTGCACATTTTTAAAATTGTAAAATACAAATTGACCCCAGTTTGCACACATTTATTTATTATTATTAAATTTATTACTGCTAAATTTTGACGTTGACATGTCTGCGACGTTGCGGCCAGTTCAGGCTTTCCAAGGGGTGGTCTTTAATCCCGTGTTAAAAAATAAATAAAAAAAAGTGGTGTTAAAGGAACTTTAAATTAACTCAAAAATAATACACTAATTTTGACACCCCTAGTATTAATACAAGACGGCACTGGATCCTTCTTTGAGTGGTAAACCTACAAAATAAACACCTTAAGATTGCTCTAAACACACTCTTTTAGGTGGAAGACACTAAAAGTGGAGGTGGAGAGGTGATGGTTTGTTGACTGAGCTTGCCAGGTTCATTAATCACAATAGTCTCTGTTGTCCACCTTCTTGGCTCACCTATCAGGTGCTACTGTTGACCCGCTGAAGTTGTGTCTGCTGCCCCCTTATGTTGTAATTAAATAAAATGAGACCATAAATGACATTGAGCAGAGAGTGAAAAAATGTGCTCCATGGCCATTCTTCAGGCTCCGTGTCGGTCCAAGCCAGTCGGAAGCCTCTTGATACTCAACGCAGAACTGCAGACCAGAATCAGGCAGGTCTGGGACCAGTTGCCCCGGGTGACCCCCAGTCTATGGCCAGGGAGGAGTGTGAGGGCATGGAGACCACAGAGAATGAAAGTACCTCCCCGACATCACTACTTTCTCTGGAGCACCTTCTCATGTCACCGGACCCCAAGCAAGGTGGGTTCAAAGTACCAAGATTTGCACTCATGACATTTACTTTGGAAATGCACTGTTCACTTCCCTTAGCATTGTTTAACTAAATAGCCGGACCTCATATGCTCTTCCAGCTTTGTTTTTAATTAACATATATTGGGTTTGGTCTCCAGAGCCTTTCGTGTGGACTGTAGAACCCACCAAAGACGAACTTACTCACAAACTGAGCACAACAACACGCAGTCTGGAGCATATGAATAGCCTCCTGCATGAAACTGAGGCTACCAATGCTGTTCTCATGGAGCAGATCAATGTAAGTGAGATAACACGTTTCACTATGCTGTTTTTGAGACATCATTAAACAGCACTGAATCACAATGTGGGGAAGTAATCTTAGGAGATACTGGAATAAGGTGAAGTTTCATACACAATTTTGCTGCCATGGTAAGTTTAAAGCAACTGTCACTGTTAACTATTTTATACATCACGAGATGCTGATGCCATTTGATTGCAGATTGTGTTCTAAAAAGGAAAAAAAAGCAATCCTCATCAATTAATATTTAAGAAAACAATTGACAGTGAATTGTTTATTTGTAATTTTCACACACACAGTAGGATTTTAACAACAATTTGCATTAATCCAAAAGTCAATTTATAGAGGACGGTATGCCCCAACAGTTACATCAAATAGTTTTGCATTGTTGATAGTGCCGGCTTTGTCAATCAGAAAGTACAATTTGTGTCCCTTGATTTGGAGAGGGATGAATGAGGGGGACTCGTGTCTGTGGGCGTGGCAGGCGACCTGGGACAACGGAACTATCATTCTTCGGCCGTGGCCCATTCCCAGAGGTGACTGTGTGGTAACCGACACCATCTTCCCACCTCGGAGTAAAACCACCTGACTGACAGAGCGCCGAGAAAACAGAATTCCCAGTCCCAGTATGCATGCTCCTATTGTCACACATCCAACCGTGAAGCCATACCGCCAGGTGTTGGACCCCAGGTTCATTTCAAAACTCCACATCCCAGCCAAAGCGGTGTTGGTGGGAGTTTTATTCTTCTGCTCCCGGGTGGGACCAGTGTCTTTGAGGCCGGTGTAGGCGAAGTGAGCCAGGTACGACCAGAAGACAAACTGACCCACGCAGAAGACAGCGATGAGGCGGACGAAGCCCGTTCGGTCGTGTTGGAACAGGGTGACGTCTCTGGAGGGCTCAGTGAAGGTGTAGAGGCCGCGGCGTGCAAAAACACGTCTCCCCGGTCCGGCAAAACACACATGGGCAAGCCGGTTAGACACGCCACTCACTGGAAACTTTGACCGTAGTAACGCGACTTTTTCTTTGATAGTGATCGGACAGAGTGGACGTAATGCGCCGCAAATGCGAAGTAAACTCATTTTGTATGATAAATGTATTTTGTAGAGGAGATCAAACCAAAAACATTGGTATACGGCGAGAAATCCGAATAATAGTTGTTCACGTCGCGTTACCGGATCTATTTCAGCAGACACACAAGTCCGTGCATACAGAGTGCAGCCATTTTCGGTCATGACGTCATCGCGGGAGCTACGGCAAGCGCCGTCGAGCAAAAAGCCAATGTAGACAGTTTTTTTTTTATTTTATTTTTTTAAAAGTTTTTATTTACTTACTTACAAAGCCATAATGGGCTATTCAGCTTCATGGTTAAATTTCAGTGTAAACCTAAAGCTATGACCACAGATGACCTTAATTTTGATTTCCAGACTTTATATGTATGTGTGAGTGTGTGTGTGTGTATATATATATATATATTGTGAGGAATAAGGGGTATATATATATATATATATATATATATATATATATATATATATTTATATTTATTTATAAGTACAATACTAAGAACTTAGTGAACAAAATATTATTTTTTTTACTGCGGAAAATGGCTTGAGTCAAGTATTCCTATAACTGTGAGCAGTGTACTTAAAAACATAAATCATAGAGCAAATGACCGTATTTGGTAACATAACTTACATAATTATATGTTATTTAATCGAAAAGGAGGCCTCATGCCTCACTACAATTAAGCTTGCCAATCAGGAAAGAAAGAAAAAAGGGTGATTTTAAAAATGATGAAAGGTAACTATCATTAAAATATATAGTGCCAAAAACAGCTGCATACTTTTAGCATATATATTCCACATGTATCATATTTCATATCAAAATTTTGAGAGCTTGAGTATTTTCATAGACTTTTTGAATACACAAAATGTTGCTGATATCTTCCTATCTTGCAGTTGTTGAAGAGTGAAGTACGTCGGTTGGAGCGTAACCAGGAACGGGAGAAGAGTGTGGCCAACCTGGAGTATCTAAAGAACGTTTTGCTACAATTCATCTTCCTGCGGTCTGGAAGCGAGAGGCAGGCACTACTACCTGTCATTTACACCATGTTACAGCTCAGCCCAGATGAGAAAAGCAAACTGGCTGCCATTGCACAAGGTATAAGTAATACCTTTGTCTCTTGATAGTTGCACGCCATAATTCATTCATTATACCAAGGTTCTAATGCATGCTGTGCTCTCTACTGTGGTGTGCAGGCGATGAGGAGGCGTCAGGGACTCGGGGCTCAGGCTGGGGATCTTATCTCCACAGCTGGTCTGGGATCAGATAGACCATTACAGCATCAGCCAATAGCAGAGGTCTGGAAACATGGACATGACTTGAAGTCACAATAATTTGAAGGGCAAAATAGAGGGGACGAAGGAATGTATATTATTGCAAGTTGATAGATACAATTTATTCCTCATACAGTGACTGATAATATACCGCAGCTAAGGGCTCTTCCAGGAGGTGGCGCTCATAAGGCATTATAAAAACTGAATCTGTCTTGATAGTACTGTTTTTTCCATCTTTTTTTTTTTTTTGTAGCCCTATGCTTGAGATTTGGTAGTTTAAGTTATTTTCATTATTCTGATTATCCAGTCAACATATTTAATGGGCCAACTCATTCATCTGATTGTACTCTTCACTCCCATTATAAGTTGCTTATTTCGGGACATACTGTTGTCCTACCATATTTAATCATATTCCAAATTTGCCAGATTAAAGTAAAGGGGTGTTTGTAATGAGTCCAGGTAGAGGTCTATTTCATTATATATATTCATTATATATATATTTTTTAATCCACTTAACATTTCTTTCATTCCATATTTGCTTTCAAACGTGGATTTCTCATTTTACTTTTGTTAATTTATATTCAGGGATGGTGTTATTAAAAATATACTAGGAATGAATTGGCCTTGTTTTCGCAGGCTTCCCTTGACCAATATGTCTGAAAGAAATTATTTTCTACTTTTGCGTGGAACTCTGAAAACGATTATCTGTAAATTTCATCCATGAAGATGTGATTTATTCTTTCTTGTTGAGTGATTTGGCCTCTTATTTATTTTTGTGCTTTCTTAAGTTAATCTTCATTAACTCGAAGTTTATTTCTCATCTCAGTGGCAGCTGATTGTGATTCCTTCCACATAAATGAGTGTTAATTTTAATTAAGGGTTTTATATGGTAAGCATTATGTGAACCTTCCCAATTCAGGCCTAAATGAAGGTTTTCAAAGAAGTGATTCAGCATAGCAAGTTAATAAGCTTGGTAAATTCTGCTTGCCTATATGCTTTGACTAGCAAATATTACAAAAAAAATAAGTTCTATAAACTATGATACAATAAAAAAAAAATAATAATAAAAATTATGAGCTTCCATTCACTTGTTTATTCTACCATATTAAATACATGCAGTTGTGCTACATCATGGATGGATTTTAATGTGGAGTGAAAAAAAAACGTCACTGATGAGCAATCATGACTGCTATTTATGTCCAGATGTTCATGTCTGCATATCTGGGTCAACAACATGAATTTTCCATTTTGATTTTAAAGCAGAGTTCTTCTCTTTCCATGAATAATAGTCTGTTGCTCTCAGGATGTCCATTCCCTCCCATAGCCAGGAGGCGGGGTTCTAAGGATTTCCTTTTAAGGGAATAAATGTGGCGCTTCTACTATAATGATGCAGCCTCTGGAGGAAACAAATGACTTCTGTATCTATTGAGGGAAAGACATGCCACAATGATTTTTGCTTCCCAGTAGACACGTTTGCTGTTATCCTGTATATCTGTTAATCTTTTTATTTATTCCATTCCAAATTGGCATCAATCATACCTCACTTTTAAGTGCGGAGGTGCAAGTGAGTGTGGCAATTAAGAAGTCTCAGTGGGTAATCATTAAAAAGTTAGAATGCGCTTGTTTGGAAACTACTGAGTAAAAAAAAACATGAACGCTATTGATAGAAAGTTCCTGGACATACTGATAATTTTCCCTGTAGAAGAAAAAACGATCACCTTTAATTTTGGTCAGTTAAATTGAGCAATTCGGATCCCAAACATTGTGTATACGAGCACATCATGTCAGAAAAAAATGAAAGGGAGGTCGATTTCGGCAGAAAAAATGCGATACAGTGGTGGAGATTACTGTTTGTGAAACGTTATCGTATAAAGTCAGACTAACCCTCAGCAAGAGTTCCCTTTTCTGTAATAAAAGTCTTATATACACGTCAAAATGTAGTTTGACACTATTAAAACATACAAATAATGTATTTTGGTTTCGTGTAAAGTTCATTTTTATTAGCATAGTCACTGGTTTTATGAAGTGTCTGGTGGGAATATTTGTTTTATGCAAAATTATTTTACTTTGAAAGTGTAAAGCGGAAGTGTGTGCAGTTGTGGCGAAATTGAAGGCAGACCCATTTGGAGGAGGCCTCTTCTCGCGGTTGTTGAGCGGAGACCACCGCTCGCTCCTAGCGTTCCATCCGAGACCTTCAACATCTGTCACCCCGAACGCAGAAAGAACAACTCCGGTCCAGGAAGCAGCCAAAGGATGCTCGCTGTTACTGAAATGACAAATGGGTGAGTCAAAAGTTCATCTAATCTCCCAAGGGGAACATTTTCTTGAAAAGTTGGGAAGTTGACAGTTTTTTTTTTTTTCTTGATGGGAAAGAGGGGGAGAGCACTGTAGCGGTATTTTATCTTCTCCCAAATAGCTCGGTAGAGTTACATTTAGCTATATAATATAGTTCAAATGTCCGTGGGATGTGTGTGTCATCAACGTTTCCAGTTTCTACATCTTTTCATCTTTTCAATGTAACAATCTGACCATCGTAACTCTGCTTGCTCGCTTGCGCCCCCTACTGTTCTCTTGATGGAAGAACTTGCCGCTGGAAATGCGCCTCTATTTCCAAAATCTAAATAAAGCACATTCCTTCACTTCTACACAGCCCCTTAGCACCAAGATAGCACCAAAAATAATAGTTTTCTATCATGGCCACAGCCCACTTTTTTCCCTGTTGAAAAGAGAAGGGAAAGTCTTTGTTGTAATTGTATGTAAACAATTGTAAAAATGATTTTCTTGCCTATAGAGCAGATCCGCCTCCTCCCCTGGCCAAAAATGCCCACACAGACTCCCAAACAGCTTTCTGGACCACTTCCTGTATGTCCACTCCCTTGGGGACTGTCACTGGCCTCTTAATGGTGACGCCTGGCATGAATCGGGCTTTCGAAAGCAGGCTACACTTGTACGAAGTAAGCATTCTTCATGCCGGGTGTCAGCCATTTTGCCTCCATGACTTCTACACTTTGTTGATACAACTTAAGCTCTTCCCAGTCTCCAGGCTGAACGTGACCTTGTTTGGAAGAGCACTGCTCGTGTGAGATGATGTAACACCATGACATTGTTTTTGTTCAATGTACATTCCATATATAGCTTGCATTCTTACCATATCCTTTTTATTTGTTCTGTCACCAATAGAGTTCTTACAGTTCCTGTCGATGATTATAAACCTTTTCGGTGCGGGATGTCAATTATTCACAAATTGTTGCTACTAAAATAAATTCATGTAATAGGTTACCTGATCATGTTATTCTCAGGTTGTCTATTTATGATTTTGTTTTTGCACACTTTGTTTTGCATACTTTTTTAGCCAGCATGCGTTTGGGTCTGCAATAACGACTTGCCTTACTTTCACTCTGATTTCTCCTCGCACCTCCCAACACCACAAACATTCTCTTACCCGTCTCCTCCTCCTCCTCATTGCACCTTCTCTCCATCCCGCTCTACTGTGCTTTTTCACCCATTTTCTCACAAACACATGCTGACGTATAACTACAAATGGATACACACACGCTCACATTGACACCCACCCCCATTAGACACACACACACACTTACGCAGGAAGTGATGTGGCCATGAGATAGAAGCAGTAGTGTTTGCAGTGACAGCAAAAGGAACTTTAGCAACACCAAAATGATCCTCACTTCTGTTTGACACACCACACTGGTAAGACACAGATACAGTATGCTATTATGTTGTTTAATTAAACCTATATTATAATTCTAAATGATTCTAATGAACTGTAGATTTTTTTTTTATCTTACTGTTCATGAACTACATTGTGTTACTTCCTCTTATGAATGAGCCATTTGCAGGTGTTAATTTTCACAAGGACAGAAACTTTTTGTGTATTTTTGCTCTCAATGTGATTTGAAAGACGTTAGAGACAAAATCTGTTTTCAAGCAGAAGTGCTGTTGTACCACCATTGTCCACATAGTGGTAGTGGGGTAATTTGGAATTATGCAGTCAGCTTGTTTATACAAATTCCAAATATACTTATTATCAAAATTAATATTCCTGAGGTATAGCTACAATGAGAATAGACTGACTGTGATATTCACTGGAATATTATTCGTGGGCATCTCCTTGATATTGGTGCTTAGTGGTACAATACAGTACAATATTTGAGTTTTCAACACCAACTCTCAATTGTATTGTTTTTCTACCATTTGATATTTTTTGTTTTCACGATATCAAAATGTTGTCTTTCTTTTCATTACAATTGTGAGAGAAGCAATTTTCCTACCGGTTTGATTCGTTGTATGTCTTTGAAGAAAGCGTCTTGTCTGCAGTCAACACTGTCATGAATTATTCATCGGTTGGCATTCTCATCTTTCAATAGCTTATTGTGACTGCTGAGGAAAAAATGTTGAATTTCGACTGATACTCAAATGAAAAAAATATGCAGGTTGATTTGTGAGGCAGCATTTTGATTCACCCCAGGGGAAAAAAAAAAACATTGTTTGCAAGGTGTTGCTCAGTTAAAGCATTTGTGAGGTTAGTTCGACCAACCGCTTCATGTCCGGTGTTTACTTTCAAATGATGCGTAGTCGCCATCTAGTGGACTGAAAAAAGGAGTTCAGCAAGTTGTGACTTGTGTGCTGAAATGTATTTTTATCTTTGTTGTTCCTGATGGCTAATCTTCAAACAGTGGTCCTTTGACAGAAAATGAAGATCTGTAAAGTAAATTGGTTGCTTGGCTCAATAACGTTGGGAAATGCAAGTTTCAGTACTGTCAAGTGTCTACTGTCAATTAAACATTTTTCTTGTGACATAAACCAGTTCATGGTGGCCTTGGACTTGATTCCGATTCAAGTCAATTCGTGAAATGCCTCCCTCTGAAGTCTTCTGTTCCTGCATGAAAAAGGTGCATGATGATTTTAATTACAAAGCACACTTTGTCAAAGGTTTGATTTATGGCATACTAAATGTTTGTCACTATTGTGGTACTCAAGCTGGCATGCTTGGATTCTTATTTTCCCAACAATGAGACAGTTAGTAGTAGGCGGCAAAACAGACAGCGGAGGCGAAGGCCAGAATGTCTTTCTCCGCCTTCTCTTTTCCACTCAGTCACTTCCTTTCTACCTGCAGAAGGCGGTCAAAGAGGCAGTTGATAGGTGAGCAGGCGGTGCTAGCACACCTCTGCACGTCCTTCCTCAAGACCGCGTGCCTTGGAGGTGTGTCAGTCCGATAAGGGGCTCGAGCAACACCAGCCTAATCTTTTGATTTGGGACAACCCTGAACACACACACACTTTCTCTGGCACATTTCTGGCCCAGCGGGTCGTTCGCTAGCGGGTGGACGAGGAAGGACTGACGGGGATGAACTCTTTGAGACTCAAGGCGTTGTCCAATTCGGGCTTGTACAGACGAAGACAGGAGAGACCGGACAGCTACGGTGTGCTTGGGGATGGGTTCAGGTGCGTCTAAACTTTTGTGATGTGTTCTTGCTTGCTTTGAGAGTTCACTGAGGTTATTGTTAAGGCTTAATCTCTTCATGCATGGATCATTCTTGGTAAATCAGTTCTATGTTATACTTGAAAAGTTGGTAACCATTGTTGTGTAATTGGGGGCACGAATAAAGGAAGCAGTGGTCATGTTTGTCCAGCCTCCAGCGTGTCCTCACAATTTTTTCTTCTTTGATTGGCTACTTTGCTGTGTCACAAGAATGAGCAGATTACCGTAATCCTGATGGAAAATAGGAGATTAATTTGTCCGTTCTCACTGCCCCAATGTTTTTTTTTTTTTGGGGGGGGGGGGGGGGGGATTTTGACTCAAAATGTCTCGAATTTAGTGGTCCTCTGTTGCAATCAATAGCCCTTTATCTGAGCCTTTGGACTTTGCCTACATTTTCCATCAAACTGCCATTTGCCTTTGTTGTCTGGAGAAAACGTATTGATTAGGAGAGACCTTTGCAAAGCAGTGCATGAGTGGGAGCATGTGGAATTGTGGCGTGACCATACATCAACATCAGTCCTTCCCCTCCTCAAGTGGTTGCAGGAATGTTGCAATGTGAAGAATGTAGACACAGAGAGGGGGCTCTGTCTTAAGAGGTGTCCCCGGTCAAGTTAAACAAACTTTGATTTGTGTTGTGTACTAAATGACCTATTTTTCATTTAACCAAAAAAATCAATGAGCACACAAGTCAACTAGGTTAGTGGTAAGCGTATTTGACGGGTTATAAATTGATGGTTTACTTGGAGTTAATAAACGGTTATACAGCCCTTTGTCTTTTCTGTTGCCGTGTGGACTCAAGTGGGACTTGAGATAGTAGAGGTCAAAGTGGGCGTCAGGAGTTGAATGTGTGTGTGTATGTGTGTTTGTTTGGGTGGGCGTGTGCATTCACTTGTACGCTTCCCAAGCTGCGCTCGAGTTGTTTCCATGGTTTCTGTTGACACTGTACATGTTTATATTAGCAACACGTGAGACACATTTTTCAGCATGTGTCTGCTTGCATGGTACTATTTCAAAATATTTCCCTTTCCCAAAATATTGATGGGAAGACAAGATTATGCTTTATTCTAATGTCATGGGTTATAAAAATCTTATGAAAGTTTTATGATTGTGGTAACGAGTTGTTCTGGTGCTCATAAATGATAATTAGTCATAATTTTTCCATACGAACGAATGTTTAGGCAGTCACGCACCACTCCATGTCAATTGTCAGGGTGAAGAGTTTTTTCAAAATTAAAAACAAATATCCAATAATTTTTCACCATGAACTTAAAACTATTTGTAACAAATGTAATCGCTAGTCACTCTGGTGACCATGTGGTTTTGTTATGACTTGACAGTTCAACAGTGCTAAACAAGACAAGGCAGAAGGCACCATTATCCAACCTTTTTTGCTTGGTCATTGCAGCTATTGGAAACTGGCTGTGCTGTTTCCCTCACGTCGAACCTGCAGTGTAACATTGGAAATACGACACCAGAAAAGGTCAGCTTGCGTTGGGTCTGACTGGCGACCGCAGGATTAGGCTAGTAGGACTATATTTCCCATGATTCTTAGACACAGAAGCAGGAAGTACGGTCGTTTTAGTTTCAGTATGACGAAAGTAACGTACACGTGCCTTCTGGATGACGAGAACGCAAACGTGAAGGTAGAAGTAAAAAGGAAGGAACTGAGTTGACAACTTGGGTGTTAGTCTCAGGTTCTTCTTGTTTCTTCACTGAAATGTCTGTAAGAACCCAGTAGGGAAGTCCGACACCGGAGATACTGTTGACTGTTGCTGTGGCTGTTTTTAAATTCAGCTCTCATTTTTTGTCCTCTGTCATTATAAATCTTTGCACTTGTTACTTGACCCACCAATATACTGTACATGATCCTAACCAAGTCAGCAGACCATTACCAGTTGCCGCTACAATAACATTCTTGTCTCTGGACTTTCCCTCCTACGACACATCTGGTGACAACCGTGGGATGCTGTTTTATCAGTTCAGTTAGTAGTCTCTTACCACCAAGCACATTATAAAGGGTACTTCGATAATAACTTGGCTGTGCTCTTATCAGCCTGTAGGACTAGTGCTGATGTTGTTGTTTGTCTGGGCAGCGTAGGTAAGGTATGACCGGCAGAGGAGAACTTGCTTACGCTACTGAGTCAAGATGTGTTTTCATTGAGAAAATAAAGTAAACTAGTATCAGTTTGTCACAGAATTCATCCAATGGCGTGATGGATACTGAAATACCGCGATCTTACGTCTCAACATTTTCCAGTTCGTACTGCTGTGACGCAGTTGGGAAACTTTTGTTACCCGAGTCTCTTCCAATAATAATCTTCCTTGTAATAGGGTGGTGCGCTTTGCATCATTGTTGCTGTGGTTGTAATCAGGAGGAAGGGTTGTGTGTGTTTCCTCCTCTCGCTGATTAGATTTTCCCGTCTTTCCGACAGGTGACTTTTTTGCATTCATTCTGTTTTGGGAAGGTACTGATAAGTTTGTGTTACAGCCCATATGGACGCAAACCTTTGTTGCTTAGTAGTTTAGTTTACCCTCCTATAGGGTTTACTAGTCATTCATGTTACATGAGTGTCAAAGCGCTCCTCTGAATAGATGGCATTGAGTTTTGCTAGTGGAAACAAATACAGCTGTGGGGCCATATATTATGTGTATACAGTGGGCTCCTCTCCTCCCACTCTAACATACAAAAGCAGCTGCCAGCACCTAGTTTGGAGTTGAAGGTTCACTGGGTGTCTATTTGTAGAAAGATGGCATCATGCTAAAGACTGGAGGACTGGGAGACGCAGTTTACAAACAACAAAAATGCACATAGAGCTATGTAGACCCTTCATATGTTCACAGCAAAACAGTATAAATGGATTTTGTACAAAATCAAATACACTGTAGTTAGTAGGATTTGTTATTGTTACTTAAAAACAGCTTTAAGTTCCTCCTGCACTTTTTAATTGCTTTATTTCACAATCAATGAGAGACCAAAACTGTAATAGGCACATCTGTACACTGGCTAACTGCCAATGGCCACAACTCATGCTGAGTCAATCAACACGCAGCCTGGCTTAGCTTAACCAATTAACAGCCAGCCATCTCTACACACTCATTCGCTGACACCCACGTCACTCACCAGCCAAGGTCATGCCTTTTAAAGCCATAAACACTTAAAATCACTTATACTCAGAGATGGGGGGGAAAAAACAGGTCAAGAAAGTTAAAAACCCTGCCAGAGTTTGGCTTTAGCCACAGGTGCGTCTCATAATGACCTCGTTTACCTGCCGGTTGAGCACCTGTAGCTAACGACAAACTGTGCCAGAGTTTTTACTTTCTGGACCTGGATTTCCCATCGCTGCGATATACTATAGTAAAATGTGAGGATGGTGACCTGGAGTGGAAAAAAATAATACCTGTACCTCACATGCACGTTACTGTATTTAATAATGCAAAGTCAATTTTTATCCGCTAAATTTGAAATACTAATCAGAAGAACACTTGATTCTCATCCCTATTTGAGAATTACACATTTGTATGTTAATGCACATGTACATAGACTTGCATGAACGTGTGACCTCTCAGCAGCAGGTTTGGCTCTTCATTTCAGTAGCCGGTCCAAGAATAGACAGCAAGTTCGTGTTCGACAGACTGGAGACTCTGTGTGTGTGGTTGTGTGCGTGCGTGTTTGCGCATGCCAGACTGAAAAAAAGCGAGTGTGTTGATGTGGGAAAGAAGGAGTGAGTGGGTGTGTGTACTTACATGCAGGAGAGGGAGAGACTACACCCATCACAGCCTGATGAGTGGGTCAGTCTCCCCTTCAGCTTTTCGGATTACAGCTCCAACTGATCGCAGGATTTGCGTAGCTGGAAACTTTGAAGCCTCAAAGTCTTGTACCTGGAGAAGAGTGCCGAGATGAACGGTCGTTTTCTACCGCCTTCCATACCTGAGGATGGAGAGGTCTTGGACTATAATCCACACGGGGAGATCAACGGTTACCATCAAAGGTTTCGGGATGGGGATGGGGGAGAGGCAGAAGTCCCGGTGTCCAAATCCCAGAGGCGGAAGAGTGATGTCAAAGTCTATAAGGAGTTTTGTGATTTTTATGCACGCTTGTAAGTACAGAAATGACAAGTGCACTTTTGTGGTAGTTTTCCAATAGTAACATGGCTATAATAAAATTTGTTGCCTGACAAGCCGCTGACCGTGATAACAATGCTGAAACATGCTATGCCTTGGTGGAGGTTGTTGCATTGGGACATTCTGTCTTCACATAAAATCAAACGGTGACCTTGAGGTGTTACAGAATGTGAAGAAATTTGATGTTATACAGAAGCTGTTTTTTTATTTTTTTTTATTTGTGTGTGTGTGTGTGTGTGTGTGTGTGTGTGTGTGTGTGTGTGTGCAGGGTTGAAGTCCAAACTCTGCACGAGCTAGCATAGAGAGTAAGCTATTTTTGTGCCAAGGGGAGGAGTGATTACGCAAAACAGAAAATGCCAGCTGGTATCTTGAGAATGTGTCCATGAATGACATGAAGGCTAAATATAAATGTTACAGTTACTGACTGAGGACATGAAGTCATCGGTGGATTTGTTGAAACAAAAATATATATATATATTCGGGGATATCTTGATGCTATTTGGCAAAAAAAAAAAAACTTACATTTTGATTTGATTGTTATAAAATGAATGGTGACTGCATAACAGATTGAGATAAAATGTAGTTCTTGTTGGATTTGAACTAAAACCAGTTGTAAAATATTGTGTACGCCTGAAGTATACCCCATCTGACAGGGTACACCCTGGACTGCTCGCCAGCAGGCTTTGTACGGCTGATTTCGGGTTTATCTGAATTTTATTTTACCGATTTAAAAGAAAAACTGACTTTATGACAATTTATGTCACAGTCCAAATAAACTATGTCGTTGACAACAGTTAGTCTTCATTATATCCGAAAACAAGAGAGGTGGGTGTTTTTGTTTTTGTTAAATGAAAGCCTTAGCGGAGTTTTATACACTCTACTGGGGTTCATTCTAGTAATGAGGATTTTTTTAAAATACAATGTTCAAAATTTGCTAAAATGCTACTTAAAATTAACACCCAGTTAAGCATGCTTAATGTGTCACACAAACCTTTCTTTCACATTATTTTTCTTTATTTTACAAATCTACATAAGAAAGCTTTCAAACGTGTCAAATATTGAATGGCATTTATAAATTTCTGATCATTCAGTTGTCCTCTCCACTCTCCAGCAAACATTAGTTATTAGCAGCATAGTTGGCCAATTGACTGTTTATTGAAGACAGTCTATTCTGTTATGTGACAGTGACAGAATAGAAGGTGGAAATGCCAAAGGGGCATATCACTTCCTTCCCCTAATCCTGTCAGGCAGAGCTGACTGTGCATGTTACATCAGGTCAGAATCTATAGAATATAGAGTGAATGTAGATTAGAAATGATTTGTACTTATTGTTGCTACTTCTCCTCTGATTGTATCATTTTCTGCATCACACTGTCATTTATTTACTCACATGAAATCACAAGGAGCCATCTATGGAACACAATCCATAAATACATTTTTTTTTTTTTTAAATGAACTCAGTATTTCCCTAACTCATTTTCTCACATTTCTTAAAAGCATAAATCAACAAATAACTTAACATACTGTATGTCTTATTTCAAAGGTGCAATAAAATTACATCAGCAATGTTTTCATCAGTAGATTTTTTACACTCATTCATGTTTTCACACCCTCAGCAAATCTTGTCCACACCCAAAATGTGACACCAATATGTTTTAATGTCGTCCAGGAGTAGTAGACCTCACCTAGTTTTCATAGTTCAGTGATAACATATTATAACTTCTGTTAAAGAGGTCATGTTTTCACTGCAGTTAATTATTTTTTTCTTAAATGTCTTTCTTTTTCAGAGACGTAATAACAATTTCTACTCTCATGTCCAATTTGTCTGACATATTTTCATGAATCCCATTGGGAGAAAAGACTTACTTAGGTGGGCTTTAGTTAAAATATTGTATAACATATAGCACTAATTCTCACAATTGTATTTAACCCTTTAGCAACATGGCCAACGCCCTGGCCAACGCCATGTGTGAGCGCTGCAAGAGTGGCTTTGCTCCGGCCGAGAAGATCGTGAACAGTAACGGAGAACTTTACCATGAGCAGTGCTTTGTGTGCGCCCAGTGTTTCCAACAGTTCCCAGAGGGACTCTTCTATGAGGTAAATAAAGTGGTTTGTACATACTATGATGCTGTCCTTGATAAACTCCAATCATTGGTCAGGAAATACAATTCTGTAAACACACTGTAGCTGCTGCTTGAAGCTATAACGTTACATTCAAATAAATCCAAATATAACTGCAGGATATTGATGTGAGTATGTCCTTAGTGCCCTATTGAGTTTTCAAGTCTACTTACAGTAAATGTAAGTAATCTAAAAATGTGTTTACAGTTTGAAGACAGGAAATACTGTGAACATGACTTCCAGATGCTCTTTGCGCCATGCTGCCACCAGTGTGGTAAGTGTAGAAACTGTACGCAAAAGGAAAACACAATTCGGTAAAAGGATGGAGAAAAAAAACAAACAAACCTCATAATAGTTTTGTGTTCTTGTCTCAGGCGAGTTCATCATCGGCCGCGTCATCAAGGCCATGAACAACAGCTGGCACCCTGAATGTTTCTGCTGTGACATCTGCCAGGCCGTGCTCGCCGACGTTGGATTTGTGAAGAATGCCGGCAGGTTAGTTTTACTGTAAACAATGATTCAGTATTGACATTGTTAGCTCATAACATTAATGTTTAACCTGTCTCACCTTTCCCCACTATCAGGCACCTTTGTCGTCCGTGCCACAACAGAGAGAAAGCTCGTGGCCTCGGCAAGTACATCTGCCAGAAGTGTCACGCCATCATTGAAGAGCAGCCCCTTCTGTTCAAGAATGACCCCTACCACCCTGATCACTTCAACTGTAACAATTGCGGGTAAGGATCGGGACAGTGCACAATCAAGTTGGATCCAGTAACACTCTACAAGAGCTGAATCACAAAATATGCCTTTAAGAAAATAATAGAACTGACGGAACCACTTATACTGACATTATGCATAATGTCATGGTGGATTAATTAATTATTTAGTATTATTTAATTTAAATAAAATTAAATAAATGAAACAAAAATGAAAAAAAATATATATATTTTTTTATTTTGTTTCATTTATTTAATTGTATTTAATTGAAATAAAATTTAAAAAATGAAACAAAATAAAATATGTATTTAATTGTATTTACTTTAAATAAAATTAATTAAATAAAATATGTATTTAATTGAAATACAATTGAATATAATAAAAATAATATTTATTTAATTTTATATAATTTCAATAAATTTAAAAAATATTTTTATTTTTATTTTACTTTATTATTTGATTTTAATTAATACTGTTGTTTTAAAGGGATACTTGACTCAGTGAACCATATAATGAACGTGATAACTTAATTATTTTTATGAACAATTAATACCTTTTAAAAACTAATTTTGCCACTTGCTGTCAACTGATGATATCACCTGTGCTGAGGAAATAGGTAACAACCAATCACGGCTCACCTGTTTTCTGGGTTTGGTCACAAACTGAGCCATGATTGGTCAGTACCTATTTCTTCAGCACAGGTGATATCATCTTCAGTCAACAGCAAGTGGCAAAATAAGTTTTTAAAGGTAGTAATTGTTCGTGAAAAATAAATAAATAATGAAGTTATTAATTAAGTATAGACAGAATATTATCTTTTACTGTTGAAAATGAGTCAATGAATCAAGTATCCCTTTAGCATCTTTACTTGCTTTGAAAAAAAATAAAATAAAATAAAATCCCTCTCCGCCTGCAGAAAGGAACTGACTGCTGATGCCAGGGAGCTGAAGGGGGAGCTTTACTGTTTGCCCTGCCACGATAAGATGGGCGTCCCCATCTGCGGCGCCTGCAGGAGACCCATCGAGGGTCGTGTGGTCAACGCGATGGGCAAGCAGTGGCATGTGGAGGTCTGACCTTCAACACATATTTTATAATACAGGGAGGGTGCCACACACACAAAAAAAAGTTGATGTCATTTGAAATAATACGACATTGCTCTCCAATCATTTTTGGTCATTCCAGATGAGATAAGATGAATTTAAATGATTCGGTGTTATTTCATCAGTTAGGTGCACTTTCTCTTATTCAGATTTGTACATCATCATCGTTTATCTCCAGCGTCTCCTTATATTTTTCCCCACCCTCTTTTCACTCTGTATGGCCGTTTTGCTGTCTTGTCTTCCCTCCTCCACACGCAGCACCATGTATGCACTTTGTGTGCGCGCCCTTTTCAGGGCCATCCGTTTTATGAGCGGGACGGTCGAGCTTATTGCGGGACACACTTTGACATGGTGAGGGTTTTAACAAGTGGCCTGATGTTTCTGCTGTAACGTGGAGCTTTGCCTGACCTCTTCAAAAGGACTGAACTAACTTTGTTGGTTTTACCCTGCTTTTCGTCTGCTGCTCATCCACACTGTCCTCCCAAACAAACACAAAATATGAATTTCCCAACATCGATTCAACAATAGAGAGCAATACCAGGACATGTGGACTGATCTGAATTGTGGTCTTGAGCTGACAGCTAACTGAGTGTGCTTGACTTTGACCATGTTTGCAGCATTTTGTGTGTGCTAAGTGTGAGAAACCGTTCCTGGGACACCGCCACTACGAACGCAAGGGCCTGGCCTACTGTGAAACACACTACAACCAGGTAATGCCGTAATTGTGGTGAACACGCAAAATGTCATGGCAGCAAATTAGGGACATTTGCGACCATGTGTAGTCGGGATTTTACTTCTATTTGTCTTGGTTCCTCAAATACTGGACTCCCTGTATTATAGTAGACACAGATGAGTGATTAATAGGCTGGTACATTGTCAACTTGAAAAAATAAACACAATTAATAGAGTCCTATTTTTTTCCTTTCAAGCAAAAAATTAACAGATGGTGCCACTAGGTGGCTGTAATTCCCTTTGAATTAGTTTCGGTGTGAGTGCTTAATGTGACTTTTGGAACACTGCAGCTGCTTGCAAGTCACATTTGAATTTTTTTTTTAAGTGGGTCAGTATGAGAATAATAATAAGTCTTAATACGCATTGCTCGTTTTGCAGAACCATAATTGCATTCATTGCTGTTTTGTGGGTAGATTACCACAACTCAAACAGCAGGACAGGGTAAAATCAAGAAATAAAGAATTATACATAAGGCCATGTGATTTAAAAGATGTATTGACTGATACAATATTGCTGTTGACATTTAACCCTAAAGCCTGAACCATAAAATATATGAGAGAATATTCAGAATATTCTTTGTAAATAGAGTATTTATTGGTCCTAAACATATAAACAAACAAAAATGAAAATCAACTTGCACATATGACTTTTGTGTCATATTTGATACATCTGGTCACAATTCTTTAAATTTGTACATTTATAACTGTCAAAAATATAATAGACAGATAATAATAATAAACAATAAACATATTAGTATCTCCAAAAATCTGAAAGAACATTTCCCACTATTAATAAGTATAGGTGTTTTCCTTTCTCAATTGGGGAGATCTACAAGGTCGCTGGAAAAGTCATCAGCTTGGTGATACTGCCCTCTATGGATTATCCGTGCAATGCATGTGTCAGATCATATATGTCAGGATTTTAATGGGGAAAAATATTCTGTTTCCATGTTAATTTATCCGCTGTCATAACTTCAAGGAATTTTGTTTCATTCGTGTGCTACCGTTTTATTTATTTATTTTTTTATTCCCAATGACCATATATTTGGTTTTCTTGGTCTATTTACATCAAACAACTTAAAAATGTATAACTCTCTTCCAACTTCACATACTAGTACTTTTATTTATTTTATTTTATTTTTTTACCAGGGAGAAATAAATGGTGCCATCTGCAAAAATGACAACTCCACTGTCCCATATGGAATTGAATTGTAATGCACTGAATCGACCCAAATTGAATGGTTCCACTTTACAGAGCAGCAATGGAATCTGTAAAGCTGAAGTTTAATTAAGATGGCATGGGATCTGAATGCTGTGCGTTTTGTCAAACATGCCTGAGTGTCAGCTGCTGAACTGTGTTTTGTCATTATTTTTATTCTATTTATGTTGCTCAAATATTGCTAACTTGTTGTCCTTCCTTTTTGTACATTTTAGCTGTTTGGAGATGTTTGCTACCACTGCAATCGTGTTATAGAAGGAGACGGTGAGATAACTTTTTTTTGTTTTCTTTTTTTAAATTGTGCGTAGGTGTGTTGAAGTTTGTTTCTTAATGCAGTCATTGTTTCATGGTGCTTCTCTGGTGTTTTCAGTGGTGTCAGCCCTCAACAAGGCCTGGTGCGTCAACTGTTTTGCTTGTTCCACTTGCAACACCAAACTCACCCTCAAGTAAGTAACATGAAGTTTGTGTACTGCCACAAACTGTTTATCTGTTAATATTCACGTGAGCTTTTTTTTATTTTTTTATTTATTTTTTATTTATTTATTTTTCTGCGTTTCATGATTTTTGTGGACTATTCACCATTTCTTATTTTATCATGCTTATCTCTTTGACCGCCAATGGGCAGTTCACCGTCTAAGTGCAGCAGACGCTGCCTGGTCAATGAGTTGTGGAATCAAAAACACTCACTATCTATGGCCAGCAGATGGCAGCATTGTATCTCTTTTAATTGGGCTCATTGCATATGAAATTACAATGAAACATGATGAAATCTGGTTAAATTGAACATTTTCAAGGATGATGTAAATGATCAAAGCCTTTGTCATATTAAAGGTTTTTTTTTTATAACGTGGCAGTAAAAGAGTTAGTCTACCTCTGCTTATTTTCCTTCTTCTTTCTCTTCCTCTGTTGCTTCCCATCCTTTGGAAAACACTTCGATCTTGCTCGGTCAGGGATAAATTTGTAGAAGTGGATCTGAAGCCGGTGTGTAAGCACTGCTACGAGCGTCTGCCGGACGACATGAAACGCCGGTTGTCCAAGAGGGAACGTGACGCAAAGGAGAAAAAGAAGAAACCGTTGATACCCATGTGTCTGTGATCCTCTCTCATTTCCTTCTCCGCACTTCAGCTATTCTTCTCTTGGTCAGTTCTCTTCCCTTCTTTTCTCTTATATATGTAGCTGCTTCTTTGCCAATTATTCTACTAACTCTCATTCCTTTTTTTTCCCCTACTTGCTCCAAAAAAATATGCTTTCCTGTTCTGATATGTTTCACCATTTATTTGACTATTTCTCCAACATAAACGCAAGTCGAGATTTAGGCTCTTGGAGAACTTCTATGCTAAGCAAACAGGAAAATCAGATCAGTCACTTGTTGAAAGGACAGCTTTGTTTCACGGGACTCTTGTTCTGTCTGGGTCCAGAGGGTAAAACCTTAATCACATCCGGCAGCTTTTTTTTTATGTCCGCTGTGGAAATGCCAGCCGAGTTTGACACGTGCCTTGTCCAGCCAGCGATTATCTGCTCCGTGTGGGAGAAACCCCACAGTTAATCGAATTAAAGGCATTTGACGGAGAAAAGAGCTACATCGCTGTGCAAAGCTTTCCTGTTCCGATGACGTCTTTCACAGCAATCTTTACAAAAGTTTAAAAAGGGCCAAACATGTTCAAATACAGCAGATTAAAAAAAAAAGTCTACACACCCATTGTATAAAAGGTTTTTAAATCCACTGCATCTAGTACAAGACAACCTACTGAGGTTAATTAAATTTGCCATAGATGACATCACTAATTGCCATTGGCATGTTTCCCTCACAGGAACAAGTTTGTGGAGTTTGACATGAAGCCGGTGTGCAAGAAGTGCTATGAGAAATTTCCACTGGAGCTGAAGAAGAGACTGAAGAAGCTGTCGGAAACTGTCGCACGGAAGTAAAGGCGGCGTTTACGTAAGCGCCTGTCATTTAATGGGCCAGACTCTGTCGGAATGTGCGTTCGCTGCATGTGTCATTTGCGGCTCAAAAAGAACCTTTTCACTCAGCTTCCTTTTCACACTGCGATTTAACTGAAACACATTGCAGTGGATTTTCTGTTACTGATGCTCTAGCAAGCCCAAAGTAAAATGAAGAAAAAAAATGTCTTTAATGCTTATATGTGAGTTATTTACTTTTTGTTATTATCACTATTTTATGTATTCTAAATATGTATTTTTGCTAATACAGTATATATCATGTAGTTGCTTCAGTGTGCTATAGATTTCAAGTTTGTTTGACTGTTCTTGTGTGTTATGCATTGAATGAATGGATATTTTATTGATGCATTTCGTCTTTCTACTCGATTTGGGTCATGTGCACGATCCAATATGCATACCTGACGTTAAAACATAACATTGATTTAAATTTTGTACTGGAAGATCTTTTGTACAAGGCTTCATTCATAGTGGCCAGCCGACAGCTGTATTTCAGAGCAACTGTTATGTTACAGTACAACTTGATGAATGGTGGCATTTGCGTGTAGTGTTCAACATGTGTCGCCGCTGTTTGTAATCCAGGCAAAATTATCCTCTTACCCCAACTTCCTCCAGACTCGAAAAACAAAGCCGACTGTCCAATCTGCTTACCCAGTATTGTTTGAACTGAACTGTATTTTGCCCTAAAAAAACATATATATTCTATTCATTATAATTGCACATTCCATAGCGTGACAAAAACCCGAGCCATGTGTTTTTGTTCTGAATTTCACACCTGATGCCAGATCATTTCAGTTATTCCATGTTAAAGCAAATTCATGTAGCCATTTATTTATTACTCAGCCACACATAAACGAGGCACGTAGTATTATTTTTTTCCTTCACATTGCTTGGAAATCACATAAACATGCCAAAATGTATGTAAACCATTATGCAGTCAATGAAAAAGCTGAGCAAAATAAACATGTATTTAAATTACGTGTGATGTATTTTTTATATATATATATTTTTGTGGGAGATGCTGCTTTACGTTATATAATAATTAAATGAACTCTTTGGCCGTTGTATTCTTTATTTATTTATTTATTTATTGCAATGTGAATATTTTATTTTCACTCACGTAAAAACAACATGGGGTGTAAACAAACACAGGTCTGGAACATTATGCAACGTCTCAATTGCAATCTTAAAACAGGAAGTTGCCGAACACCACAAACATTTATTAACACATACACGTGATTTATCAACACACGATACAATTCCACTGGATTCATACAGTACAAATATTAGTAATGTGAAAATATTGTCATTTCAAATACAAGTTGACATTTCTGGCCGGACAATGTCAAATTAGATAATAGTGCAATTGTCTAAAATAAACAAAGTGGGACAAAAAGGTAAAATTCAAAATTAATTTGCGCTATTCAACATAAACCGCTTTCAGCTCACGACGTTAGAACCCCGCCCCTTCTCAAAACTGAAAGTGCGTCAAGTGCGTCACGCCAATGCTCAGCATTGATTGGACAAGGAGGCCGATTCGAGCGAGGGCTCAACCCACGTGACGCCCCAAACCATTTGACGTTCGCGAGCCTGCGCAATAATATCACGAGCTGGTTATGTGACGGCGTGACCATTCTGCTAATGTTCGTCTTTGTCATTAGTGACGAATTACATTCTATGCAACATTACCAACGGCTTTAGAGCACTTTATTCAACAGACATGCGGCGAAGTAAGACCGAAGTAGACCGCTATGTGGCCTCAGTACAGACGTCGTCTCCCTCCCTCAAAGAGGTAAGTGGAGCCGGTGGCGGCTAATGCTAACGTTGCTAATGGCCGTCATTCTACGCCTGGAATCTCAAATCACCTGGCGCCAGGGGAAAGCCTGAATAAATCATGAACAGAAACGTTAGCGTTCATTTGACGGTGAGTGCCGTCGGCGCGGACTCCCAATGGCTGCTTAGACCTCAGTTGGTCCACGCGAGCTAGTGGCTTTTAGCTAGCTAACCGGCACGATGACGACTAAACAGCGTTCATCCCTTCGAATGCCGAGAAAGCGCGCGGTGTGGGCTGGCCAGAGAAGCTAAGCTACTGAGCACTGTTAGCTAGCTTGTCTTGACAGACGAAAACATGAGCAAGCGTGTCCGTTTTCAACGTATTTATAGTTTTAACGAAATACAACAAAGCGGGTCAATCTAACTTTAGGTGTGACCTTTTTCAGAATTACTCAGCCATCATGAACGTGATGCAGAATAATGAAACGTGTTCAAACATTTGCGCACCAACAGCCTTGAAATGTGTTTCCTTGATTTTTATGCCACGTTTTCATTAGATGTACGTGATTTAGGAATGTGACACACTGCTGTTAATAATGGTTTGCTGTTGCATGCACACAAAAAAAAAAAAAAAATCGGCAGTGGATATTTTGCTGTGACCGGCAACTCGCCTACTAGCGCTGTTTTGTCGTGAATGACTTTGAGGGCGTGGTTCCTGCCTGCTTCACCACCTGTGTTTTCACTGTCACAAAGTTTTCATTTTGTTTTGCCACCGTTTTCAAGAAATTGTAGTTTAAAGAAAATGTACTGGAAGTATTTGAACGCATGACCTTTCTCTTTCGAGGTGACCGCCTTAACTATTATGCCACCAGATAGTACACATCACAGGGGTAGAATTTGTACTTGTAATTCTTGCACGATTCATGACAAAATAGAACTACATGACTAGTTGCCAGTTACAGCAAAATAACAAAACAAAAAAAGCAAGCATGATGCATAGTTAGCCCCAAGGACAACATAAGTAGCCTATGGGTCTGATGCGACACTCAGCTCAACTCCTATTCTGGCCTCCATCCACTTGTTCAGGCTTCTTTTTGGTTTCAAATCTCAAAATGGTCTCACTCTGTGAGCTGCTCCATCCCTCCACTCCTTAGGTCAGCGAGCCAGCTGCTCTTGGAAGTACTGAAGTCTTAAGCAGAAGCTGAGAGACAATTGGGCTTTTTCTGTCGCTGCTCCCAAACTATGGAACGACCTCCAAGTCATTCATTCTATTTTTTTCCCCCTGGTGTACAACATACTGCACTGCAAGACAAACTTAAACTCTTATTTTTGCGGATTATTTCTTTTTAACTTAAATGTCTTTATGGTGCTGTAATGTGCCTTATTGTAGCTGAACTAGTAAAGTGAAACTTTTGTACAGATTAAATGTGGTTGTGCTTGTTGCTGAATCACGATCTGTTTGAATGTTTGTCCTTTATAGAGGCCTGTCAAAGGATTTTTGTTTGCTAAACTATACTTTGAAGCAAAGGAGTACGAGCTGGCTAAAAGGTAAGCATGAGTTATGAAAAAATCCAAATTATGCAGTGCTGTCTTAAATGTAATTGTGTTATTTCCGTGTAATTAGGCATGTATCAGAGTATCTTAAAATCCAGGAGAGGGATCCCAAGGCGCACAAATTCCTTGGCCAGCTCTATGAGCGAGAGGGAGAAATCAACAAGGCGATAGGATGCTACAAGGTAAGATAGCTGTTTTGGTTGCTCGTTACTTATAGGAAGTCTAGTTGAACTTCATTGAAGAGATGAGTTTGTTTTTCTTTTGTGAGCCCTCCGGATGTCATTTGTCAAAAAGATAATTTGAATAGGAAATGTAGTTAAATCATTTGTTAATTTACCCACACTGTAACTGTTGGAAACATTTAATCTGCAAATACTTTTAGCACCAGCTGAGAAAGTGTGAATTGAATGTCTGCCATTTTGTTCTTAACCACTGTTAGTACCAGACATGCTGTAAACCTGCATTTTACTGGCCTCTGTGTATTTACTGAGTCATTGTGTGCCTAAATGTTCTCTGCAGCGCTCTGTGGACTTGAACCCTGTCCAGAGAGACCTGGTGCTGAAGGTGGCCGAGTTACTGGTCGGCAAGGAGGAAACCGACAGCAGGGTCGAGTTTTGGGTGGACAAGGCTGCCAAGTTGTTGCCAGGGAACCCAGCAGTCTTCAACCTGAAGGTGAGGGTCTTACCGGCTTTTGCAACATGTGGAAGGGTCTTCAAAATAGCCCACCATATATGGTAATGAGGCATGTTTTATGGAATGTAATACACCAAGGTATAAAATTATATTGTCATGTGATATTAAAAGAGTGTATCAGACTAACGGCTTTCCAATCTCCTCCCATTTTTTGCAGGAGCGTCTATTGAGTCGTCAAGGTCAGCAGGGCTGGAACCGACTGTTTGACCTGCTTCAGGCTGAGCTGGCAGCACGACCAGGAGATGCGCTTGTCAACGTGAAGCTGGTCCAACTGTTTTGTCAGGACGGTCGACTGGAGGAGGCTGTTAAGCACTGCTTGGCCACTGAGAGAAAGGGCTTGCTGCGCCACAGTCTAGACTGGTACACTATAGTGGTGCATACGCTTCAGGTCAGTATGGCCTCAAATGGAAGATTTTTGTCAAACTGCACCAGAATGACTTTTTTTTTTTTTTTTTTTTCACACAACACATATGAGATGCGGTCTATAGACTTTGGATAGATAAATTCATCTTTTTTTGCAGACTATGAATAGGCAATGCTATTGAGAGCTACTCCGCGCTGATTGAATCGTGGTTGGAATGGAGCCATGCCAAAAAAAGCACTATTGTTATTTTTATTTGCGTCTGACCCCTTCCCCATGCCAAATCAGCTGATTGAGGGATCATATAGTCTAAATATTAAAATGGCCAATCAGGCCAAAATTGTGTCCAACCCTGGTAACAATGCAGCCAGTCGATATTATTTTTTTTTAAGCTGTTTATAACTGGTCACTAGCCATTGCCAGGTGACCCAATCCATTTGGACCAACTGTTTTCAGGATTACCTGGCGCAGGCCAGCGTGTCCAGCAATGACAAGATGTGGCGACGTCTTCAGAGAGAGCTGCTCTTGGCCCACTGCAACCTTGTGAGACTCACGCTCTCTGGAAGCGCTGTGCAGTCCTGCCTTGACGCTCTTGCATGGTAAGTTTTTGTGCACGGGTTGGTCGAGTGAAATTGCAGTTGCTTGGGAAATTGTTTTAACTAGAGAATATGTTGAGTGTTTGAAGAAGCTCCTAACTAAGGCTAAATATCTGTTTGAAACTAGCATAATAGATTACAATTGCTGCTTCAAACAAACCCCTTTTAAACTGTGATCTAAGTCTTATGTTTTTGCCATCTTCCTGCTTGCACAGTTTTGACCAGACTATGCAGAAGCTGAAGACTGTTGCAGGCCAGAACATGGATGACCTTTGTGAGATGTTTGTGGAAATGCGAGCTCACCTGTACCTGCATGCCGGCACACTGCTCTTGAAGCTGGCTCAGGAACGCCAACAGACGTGGAGGGCAGTCATCGACCTGGCGGCACTCTGCTATTTGCTGGCCCTGCAGGTATTGAATCCTTGGACACGAGTGCTGTACATTGAATAAAAGGAAGGTAGTAATGCGTATGAAGCTATTGTTGAGAAGTTAGCATACATGGATTGAGACTTTTTTTTTTTTTTTTTTTTTTTTGTCTGCCTACCAGGTTCCCAGACCCAAGCCAAAGGTGACCAAAAGAGATCAGTCTGCCCCACAGATTCTGGAGCTGCTGGCTAACGACAGACAGAGTCAAGCTGGCCACATGCTGCTCAATCTCAGCACCGATTCATGCAGCTTGATCAGAGAGGTATGGGTTTGCACTGCTAATGTTATGTGATTTTTGTGGATTGATCTGTGGGAACCGTCAGTGTGAAGAACACACAATGGTGTGTTGTTGTTTTTTTGCATACGTAGGTGGTGGAGGCATTTGGGAACCGGAGCGGTCAAGACTCTTTAGTTGCACTACTATTAGGACCGCAGGCCTCTACTGGATCCTCTTTCATTGCAAATGATGACATCCGTTCCATTAGTGCACAAGCTCCAGAAATCTCTCAGTTAGCCAAATGGGATGCAGGTGAAGAACAGAAACTGATGGCAAATATTAACTGAAACATTTGGTTTTAAGAATGGTATTGATGCAATAGTGTCAGTCTTAAAATATTACATTTTGATCATCCAGTCAAGGTACAGTGAAATAAATGTTATGTTTTCCTCTGTAGGTTCTATCCTGTTGTATTGCGGTGACTTGCAACATCTGAGCTGGTTAGGATTGCAGTGGGCCCTTTTAGCCCAAAGACCATCCTTGCGGGCGTGGCTGCAGCAACTTTTTCCCAGACTTAACTTAGAAACTTCCAAACTGGACACAAATGCACCAGAGTCCATCTGCCTCCTGGATTTGGAGGTTGGTGGACGCAGTCCCGCTTTATTTCACATAGTTTATAAAGTTGCATATTTTGCACTCCTCTGTAGCTTTCTGTAACACAGCAACACTTGAAATAATGTCAGTGGATAAATATGCTTCTTGTCTTGCAGGTATTTATTCACGGTGTGGCGTTCTGCAGCCATTGTCAGCTACAGGAGACTGCAAAGATTAACAGTGGAATAAACCAACAGCAACTCTATGAGCCTCGCTGCCTCCCTCTTCCCCTCCTTCGCCTCTTGACCACAGAGAGACAGAGGGAGTGGTGGGATGCCGTCTATAGTCTTATTCACAAACGAGCTGTGTGAGTGTCTACCCTACATCACCTCTTTCATGCTGTTGCAATGAATACAACTGAGACAAACACACTTATCTGAGCTTTTGTTTTGCCAGTGCAGTTAATGTATATGTTGACTCAAATTTCCCCCAAAGTACCTTATGCAATGTAATGATAGCTTTTTTGAATATTTTTTTTTTTTTGGGTAGCCCTGGCATGTCAGCCAAATTGCGAATGATAGTACAACATGGCCTGAACACATTGAGAGCCGGAGAGAAACATGGGCTGCAACCAGCACTTGCTATCTACTGGGCTCAGTGTCTTAGCCAGGCGGTAAGTATGAATGAATGAATGTATGTGCAGTGTGCACACTTTTCCGGTAGTGTTTGAGCAACATTTGGTTTCATCTGCTCATTATGGCATTTACTTTTTGTCAAATGCAAGGGTGATGGTGTTAACTCGTACTATGACCAGAAGGAGTACATCAGCCGCAGTGTCCATTACTGGAAAGTTGTCCTTCCACTGTTGGACAAGATCAAAAACAGACGAAGCATACCAGAAAACCTGGAAACCCTCGACCCCCTCTTCATGCACTTTCGATCCAAAGATATTCGGGTTAGGAATCCTAATTTTTCTCCTTCACTTTTATCTTTTGTCTTATGGAAACCTGATGACTGTCTAAACTTGAGACAAAAGATCACATTGTGTTAGGTTAGCGAGCATCCCAAAATTCAGTACATGCAACTTTTCTCCTGCCCAGGTCTCCTCTGTGAAGGGCTTTGAAGAAGAAGCCAAAATAGCACATGCAACTCTGCTTGACATTGAAGGCAAGACAGAGGAGGCAATTTCAACATTGGAGTCAATCAATAACCTGTCATCTGTCTGGCATTTGGCGCAGGTTGGTCGTCTGATAATTATTTCTAATATTTTGTTATATCCGCTCTCGCATTTTCATTATCTGTTCTGTTAGCTCTCATGATGCTGATGTCTTCTGCCAGAAAATAACCTTGTCTGATACCAATCCTCACATGTAATTTGAATGTGTGAATAGTCATCTTTCCGATGCCTGTTCTTGTTTACATGATTAGTCTATAATGTCTTGTTTTTCTTGAAAGATCTACCAGCGGCTCTCTGAGGAGGCCAGCAATGGAGTTGAGGAGACGCAGGACAGGTGCATCACTTTTCTGAAAAAATTCAGGATTTATCTCTCAAAGATCTACAATGCCAATGCTGATGAGGTTGAAAAAGTAAGACATTTTACTTTTTCTTTTTTTTTTTTTTTTTTTCTTCCTCCCCTCTTACCCAGCTCAGTAGTCATAAGCTCTAATAGCTTTAAAACCATTACCTGTGTATTGTATTCCAGCTTCCAGTGTCCATGGAGGAAGTTGTGGACCTTCTAAATGATGTGAACCAGCAACTTGGTGAAAGTGGAGAGGATGAAGAAGAGGAGAAGATTGATGGTTGTAGGGGACCAGCCCATTCAAGTCCTGCTTATCCCGCAGACACCAGTGCCACCATATCCCACGTCAAGTTTTCTACTCCCTCCCCGAACAAAAGCATCATTTCTCCTTCCAAAAGACACCTGGTAGCCTCCAGTTACTCAATAACGTATTAACAGATAACCGCCTGAAATTGTTTCATGATTAAATCTGTTTGCGTCCTCTTTCAGTTTTCTCCCAAGACACCGCCCCACTGGGTGGAGGACCAGAAAAGTCTGCTCCAAATGCTGTGTCAGCAAGTTGAAGCCCTTAAGGTCAGCCTATGAATTATAGCGTATATGTATTGTATGTTACTGTAATATGTTTAAATAGTTAGATTTCATACAGGGAAATCAAATGTCTGCTCTTTCTTCTTATTGTTCTGTACATTGGTGATATGGGTGTGTGTGTGTGTGTGTGTAACCGTATTGCTTTCACTTAACCAATGATAAACATTACTGATTCACATCAGTCATTTATTTGCAGTCCATTCGGCCTTCTATGTAGATGTCTAAACCTAGGGCCCATTTATAGAGACTTAAGGTGAGACCTGAGATGCATCAAATTTTGAATCAAGGCTTTTCTCGTTGCAGAATGAGGTCCATGACCTGAGACACAACTCTTCAGCAAATGTGAACTCACCTCATCACAAAATGTATGCTGACAGCTATGGAGCAGAAGGGTTGCAGGAGTCCTTTACTCCTGTTCAGTCCTACCATGGAGCCCCCCTGACAGGTCAGTGTACTATTTTGAACACACCCACATTTTTAATGGTAATTATGATTGACTTGACTAGAGGAAGCTAGTTGATGGATGATATATTCTTAATGTGTGTCCTTTGGTGTTCAAGTTTCTACTGCAGCTCCCTCTGGGTACTACAATCAATCCCCAGCATACAACTCTCAGTATCTCCTGCGCACAGCTGCAAATGTAACCCCCACAAAGGTAACCTAAGCATTGTCTCCCTTGTTGACATGAAAATTATCATCATGGTGAAAATAATGTCCCTCCTTCTACACAGGGCCCAATGTACGGTATGAACCGTATGCCACCTCAACAGCATATGTATGCCTATCAGCCGCCAACCCATACTCCTCCAATGCCAACAGCACCTGCTTGCGTATACGCTCCTCAGGAACAGAGCTTCGCTGCCCCACTTCGATTTGAATCGCCAGCAACCGGCCTCCTGTCACCATATAGCGAAGAATATTATGGACAGAGTGTAACTCATCAAACCACCAACCCTCCTTTACCAGAACCTGGTTATTTTACCAAACCATCTGTAATCCCTACTCAGCCACCAAAGAACATTGAAGGGAAACCTTTGGATCTTGGCAAGCTCTCCTTTAGTCAGCAAGCACCTGCTGAAGTACCAAAAGTTCCTAGTTTTGGAACAAGCGCTGTTGCCCAATCAACACCATCAGCTGCTTTTAAATTCAACTCCAACTTTAAATCCAACGATGGAGATTTCACTTTCTCAGCATCCAAAACTAAGAACACTGAAAGTTTGCTCGGTCTTCTTACATCTGACATCCCCAGTAAGACCGATACTTTGCCAGAGAAGCCTCCTGCTCAAGTGCAGACATCAGGCCAAGCAAGTATTTTCACTTTTGGCAATAAAAATTCATCCGGCTTCTCATTTGCTAACACAGCGGAAAGCACAGGCCCTTCGAGTCTGTTTGGAAGAGTGGAGCAGCCATTTAAATTTGGGGATGTTACCCAGCCAGTATTCGGTCATGCCAAGTCTGTAACCGAAGACGACAATGCAGCAGATAGTGACAATGATAGCACCCATGTTGAGGAGGAAGAGGATGAGGATGATGGTCCTCACTTTGAACCCATTGTACCCCTTCTTGATAAGGTTGATGTGAAAACAGGTGAGGAAGATGAGGAGGAGTTGTTTTGCAATAGAGCAAAGCTATATCGTTTTGACATGGAGACAAAAGAGTGGAAGGAACGAGGCATTGGCAACGTTAAAATCTTGAAACACAACACTACGGCGAAGGTTCGACTCTTGATGAGACGGGAGCAAGTCCTCAAGATATGTGCTAATCACTACATAACCACTGATATGAAACTGAGACCGAATGCTGGTTCTGAGAAATCATGGGTATGGAATGCCATTGATTATGCAGATGAAAAGCCCAAGTACGAGCAACTAGCCATCCGTTTCAAAACAATAGAAGAGGCATTGCTGTTTAAGACCAGGTTTGAAGAAGCCCAAAGCATCGTGGTGGAATCGCATGAGAAACAACAAGAGAAGAAAGATGATTATGACGTAAAAACTTCTAAACCAGAGGAAACTTTGAGAGCCAAGTTTGCAAAAAAGGAAGGTGAATGGGATTGCACAACTTGCTCTGTAAGAAATAAACCAGAGTTTGTGAGGTGCTGTTCATGTCAAAGTCCCAATCCAAATTCCACCACAACACCAGATGTAGGGGCTGAAAATGAAACAAAAGGCACTCCCTTAACTTTCAAATTTGGGACAAGTGATACTTTCAAGTTTGGGACAAGTGAAGTGAAAACTAGCACCTCTGGCTCCACCTTTCCCGGATTTAGAACTTTTGCAACTTCGTCCCCTTCATCATTCACATTTGGCACAAATTCTAGTAAACCTGCTGAACCAGTAGTAAAGGAAAGTGCATCTGAAAGCCAGAACTCAGAATCCAATGTGAGTTCTGGGTTTGGCAAATTTGCAATGAAACCAGGTCAGTGGGAGTGTGACGTTTGTATGGTAAGAAATAATTATGATGCGGAGAGTTGTGTTTCCTGTGCAAATCCCAACCGCAACACTAAATCAAAAGTGGGGGCTCCTGTGGTTGCAAATCAATCTATAGCACCATTTTCAGGTTTTGGAGCTTTCGCAAAGGAGGATGGGCAGAGGGGTGCCAAATGGGAATGTGACAGCTGCTTGTTGATAAATGAATCCACGAACAGTAAATGTGTTGCCTGTTCAGCACCAAATCCAAACGCGAAGAGCACAAGTAGTACTACTCCATCAGCTTCTGCCTTTAGCTTCAACTTTGGAGTGAAAACATCATCAGGCCAGCCGACTGGAACTGGCTTCTCTGCACCTTTTGGAGCTGCCAGTTCATTTCAGTTTGGGCAAAACAAAGTTGATATTCCTGCTGCTTCTTTCAAGTTTGAGGCTTCCCAGTCTGCTCCCAAAACAACAAATTCTTCTGGATTCTCTTTCTCAATGCCCATGCCTGCTGGTGGCTTTACATTTGGAATTCCAGGTGCTGCAAAAGATGATGAAACTGATAAGTCAACTCCACCTGATCAGATGGTTTCAGGTTCAGCCTCCAGCGTTCTTAAAAGTTTCGCTGATAAGCAGAAGATGAAGGATAACGATTTGACTCCCCCAGAGGTCAACGAAGAGCTTGAGACAAATCCATTAATATCTGGCAAAACAAATGCATTTAGTTTTGCAGACCTGGCAAAGTCATCTGGAGGAAGCTTCCAGTTTGGCCAGAAGGACCCCAGTTTCAAAGGTTTCTCTGGCGCTGGTGCACAAGTGTTCTCATCAACACCCAGCAAAGCAAACGCCACAAATGAGCAGGGGGAAGACGACATGTATAAAACTGAAGAAAACGATGATATCCAGTTTGAGCCAGTGGTCCAAATGCCCGATAAAGTTGACCTTGTCACAGGGGAGGAAGATGAACAGGTTCTTTATTCCCAGCGTGTCAAACTCTTCCGCTTTGATGCAAACACCAGCCAGTGGAAAGAACGTGGTGTGGGAATCCTAAAACTTTTGAAGAACAACTCCAATGGCAGACTTCGGGTTTTGATGAGACGAGAGCAGGTTCTGAAGGTGTGTGCCAACCACTGGATCACGACCACCATGAATCTAAAGCCACTGGCAGGCTCAGATAAGGCATGGATCTGGATGGCTAATGATTTCTCCGATGGCGATGCCAGACCTGAACAGTTGGCTGCCAAGTTTAAAAGTCCAGAACTTGCTGAGGAGTTCAAGGCTAAGTTTGAGGAATGTCAGCGTCTCCTCCTGGACATCCCCCTGCAGACACCACACAAACTGGTTGACACGGGCAGAACTGCACATCTCATTCAGAAAGCTGAGGAAATGAAGACTGGCTTGAAGGACCTGAAGTCTTTTTTGACCGATGACAAAACAAAGATCAACGATGATGACAGCCAGCTGGCATCCGCCAATGTTGCGTCAATGTCAAGTCTTTTAATCAAGCCTCACACCGAAACCACAGGTCCGACCTTAGAGTGGGATAACTATGACCTTAGAGAAGAGGCTTTGGATGACACGGCCGATTCATCGGTCTATGCTTCTCCACTCGCCAGCAGCCCACTGAGAAAGAACCTTTTCCGTTTTGGAGAGTCCATGGGTGGTTTCAGTTTCAGCTTCCAACCCGGCATAAGCCCCTCCAAGTCTCCTGCCAAACTTAACCAGAGCCGATCCTCAGTGGGCACAGACGACGAGCAAGACCTGACCCAGGATGAGGAGCGAGATGGTCTGTATTTTGAACCTGTAGTTCCCCTGCCTGACCTGGTTGAGATTTCTACTGGTGAGGAAAACGAACAGGTCGTCTTCAGCCACAGAGCCAAACTTTATCGGTATGATAAAGAAGCAAATCAATGGAAGGAGAGAGGTATTGGAGATCTCAAAATCTTACAAAATTATAACACCAAACGGGTGAGGTTGATTATGAGGCGAGACCAGGTTCTTAAGATCTGCGCTAACCAATGGATCACGACTGCCATGAAGCTGGAGCCTATGAAGGGTGCGGAGAAGGCGTGGGTGTGGAGCGCACTGGACTTTGCTGAAGAAGGAGAGGGTAAAGTGGAGCAGCTGGCTGTGCGATTCAAATTGCAGGAAACGGCAAACACGTTTAAGCAGGTTTTTGATGGGGCCAAGATTGCTCAAGAGCAACTGGAACTCATGACCCCCGTGACATCCATCGTGTCTCAGGACAGTGGAGACTCTGCAAAAACTGTGTGTGGGAAGGCAGCAATTGCCATTTTGGAAGATGCCACAAAGGAATGCACTGAACTCTTCATTGAGAATCAAATGTATGATTCTCAAAGTCCAGTCAACCCAACCAAGTCAGTGATGTCGCCCCCCAAGTTTGTGTTTGGCTCTGACAGTCTTCAGAAGATATTCGGCAGTCCAAAATCAAACTCTGATAGTGGCGACTGCGAAGCCAGTTTGAAAACTAAAGATTTTCCATGTCCTAACAAGGGCCCATCTGTGCCACCTGCCTTCAAAGTTCCACAGAAAGGTAAGCAAGATTTACAGAAACCCCCATGAAAAAAAATAATCTAATTAATCATATACTTTCTTGGGTAGAAAATGTATCCTTCAGTCTGTTGATACCATTAGCAAATGAAAAGAAACTTTCTTTTACAATTTTGGCTTTCTTCGAAAATGGCGACGGCCTTTCCATTTAGTTGCTGTTAACACAACCACCAATCATCATCCTTTAGGACTGGATTTTAGGCTTTTCAAAGATAATCCAATGGCCTTTTGGACAAGCACATCGAGCGCTCGGTTTGAAAGTCCAGGTACTCGTGCCTAACACTTCTCAGCTGTCACCTGGGTGGTAGATGCAATTTGAAAGGAATAACCCAGATGCACGGTGTGGAAATCAGTAACACGAATGTGCCTGCATGTCTATGTAGAATTTTTTATTTTTTATTTTTTTTAATTTATTTATTTATTTATTTATTTATTTATTTATTTATTTTTTGTGGTAAAGTCAAAATGTTCTTAAAACATGGTATTTTGAATAATATTGCGGGTGGATAAAATCAGGTGACCCCCCATTTCATATGCCACATCCCACAAACGCGATATTAATCAGAATACTGTGTTTAGCGTAGTAATAGTATTGTAAATACATTTTTTTAATCAATGCTTTATGTATCTCAAGTTTGGTTCCTTGAGATTTTGACGTTTTTAACATGCAATCCAACTTCATGCTTGCAAACAGACTGAATTCAATTATTGTTACAATATGAAATTAATGAAATTTCAGGGATTCAGACTTAACTTTGTTATTGTTATTGTTGTTGTTGTTGTTATTATTACTAGGAGATCAGTGGCCCCAAACCCTAAATTTTAGTTGCACAATGTAAATCAACTTATGAAGTAAATATTCATATTTACACTAATTTTCTGACATTAGAATGGAACGAAGGTTTTTCAGCAACATAAAATATTGTAGAATTTTATTTATTTTATTTATTTATTTATTTTTGAATGAGCAAATTTTCTGGTTGCACATGCGCTAGTAAAAATTTTCTTGACAATTCAGGGCAGTCTGGAGACCTGGATTTAGATTTAGGTGTCTCAAATACGCATCGATTAGCAATAACACTAACAGGAATTACCAAATTTTCTGCGTAAATGTTGAGCAGAGTGCCTATTTCCTCAGAGGAATGAATGCACTGTGTAAACGTCTCGCACTCCAAATTTAGTGCAGGAAGAGTGGCACCAGCGTGAAATGCAATTCCCAGTCTAGTGTGGCCTTTGCAATGAACACGGCAGCAAATACTAATTATAGTTTTCAGGTAATTTATATTGTCCAGTGTGGCAGTGTAATATTTCGCAGTTTTGCGTCTTCTCTGCCACGTGATGAAAAGCACCCTGGCATGCAATACAGTATGTAACTATCGTTATAACCGTCACATCAGTTTGGATGCATGTTTATTTTTTGCTGTGCAGAATGTGTTTTTGTGCGCAAAACTAACAACTCAATTGTGGTTAAACTGATTTATTTCCTTTGAATATCAGTCACTAATGTAGACGTTCCTGAATTTGTCACAGGCGTCAGCAGTGCTCGTTCAGATGAGGACTCGGAGGTGGAGATTGTCTATGTCAGGGAACCCACCGCTGAACAAGCTGCTTTAGCCAAGAAATTACTGCTGCCGCTCACCTTTTTCTGCTACCAGAATGAACCCGGCTACGCCAGTGACAATCAAACTGATGGTGAGACCGTAGTTTTACCGGTTTGAACAGCAAGATTTGGACAATGATGACTGAAATTCAGATTCAGGTTATTGATCCCTAAAAGGGGAAATGCCCCAGTCACAACACATCCAAAAATCATGATAACAGAGAGCAGGAAACCTGGCGGGGTCGCCTTTCAGTGCTACGAGTTTATTAGATGAAAAAACATGAGGTTTTTTTTGGGGGGGTGTAGGGCTCAAGCTCTGCCCGTTTAGAGGGGGGCAAAGTATGAACGTAAAAAAAAATAAACTCCGCACATTAAGCCACAAAATAGAAGACATTAAAGGACATTGGGAAGGGGACACCTCAGCAGGCCAAATCAGGAACAGAAAGTACAGGAGAATTGGGGGTAGTAAAAAGGGTTACTCCAGCGTCCGGGAGCAGTCGCATCCAGGAGAAAAGTTTCAGATAATGGTTGTTTTGGAGATGGGCCAAAAAAAAAAAAAATTCTGGTCAACCTTTGCGGTGCCTCTCAAAGGGGCATCAATTAGCCGAATTGGCAATCAGTTCTTCAAAATGAGACGCCAACATGGTAACGGTTATGCGAAGTGACCCAAGAGTCGAATCCAACGTGCGATTGATTGATTGATTTCACTCGTCGAGTGTTGCTCTCTCCTTCCACACCATCCAGAACGACTGACGGCTTGGTCATTTTCAGTCACGCTTCTTCTGTCTTCTGAATTTTGCAATAAATCTGGAAAGTGGCAGCTCCAAACAGCAGGATATCAGAATTCCAATAATTTATTGGAATTAACACATCCTATGGACAAAATTGACAGGCATACCATCTTCCACTTCCAGGGTATTCCCAGCAGCAAAATGTCCCATCGGGGCAAGTCCGGTTCACCAGACTCTACCTTATCGAGAAAAGTTTTGTCAACAGACCAGGTGACCAATAACATGGTTGGATTTTTGGAAGAAAATGCAGTGGGACGCTGGGATGATAGTTAAGACAAAAGCACGAAAACCAAGTCAGCAAGTAGAGAGATTAGTAGAAGAGGAGCAGAAGCATCCACCTTTGATGAGAACCAAAGCGCAAAAAAATAAATAAATGGTAGTCTGAATGCACAAGTCTAAGAATGTGATTTTTGATTAGCATCCTCAAGTGAGGTGTACTGAATAAAGTCGGATGAAGCATTCCGGGGACATTAACAATTTTTTTTTTTTTACATATAGATGAGGACTACGAGTCGGCAGTGAAAGCCTTGAATGGCAAACTTTACCCTGATCCTCCTGAAAGAGACACTAGATCTGCTCATGGTATGGCAATTGTGAGCCACGAGTTTTTTGTTTTTTTTTATTACTGACGTTTTGCAACCGATCCATTCAGAGCCCGACTGCCAGGTGGTTTGGGAGAAAACGCCGACGCCCGAGGAGGAGGAGAAGGCCAAGAGCCTTCAGCTTCCGCCCACCTTCTTTTGTGGTCTGAGCACCACTGACAGCGACGTGGATCCTGACAAAGCGGAGGACTTTGAGACCCAAGTCCAAAAGGCCCAACAGGAACTGGTAGGAAAAGTGGTGAAAGAGGGTTTGTGTGTGTGTTCTGATTTTAAGGTTTAAGAACGAAACACCTGATCTCCACGGGGGTAGGGACCAAGCGCTGCTCCTAACAGCGAATTCAGGCACCTCTAAATGCTTATATTGCAAAACATTGAAATATTATATCACATTTATGGCCTGGAAAGGTTTTCGTTTTGTAAACAAATTTTCGCTGTGGTCTTGTGATACCTGCATGACACGGCTTCCGTTCATGACCGTAGGATGCCCAGTTGAACACGGCTGAAATGTCCAGCGGGCCTGCCGACAATCCGACGTCGGAGCCGTCCACGAGCTGCAAGTCCAGCACAGAGGAAGACGCGTCCGAGCAGACAGAAAACGTGCCGACGCCAACTCCCAACAGCAACAACAGCTCTCCCATCGACCTGTCAACGAAGGCCGAGACCGAGACTGAGACCTCCCCTGCCGCTTCTGCTGTCCCTCCTGCTGTTACAAGTACAGGTTGGTACAGGTTGGATGACCCCTGCTGACCCGTGCAAGGTGTACTCGGTTTTGGCTTGGGGTCAGCCGCAATCTTGATGAACAGTCTAAAATGGATGGGTATTATTAGGGATGTAACGATATTCAAACATCACGATATGGAGGTCACAATATGAGAATTGTCACGCTGTTGTGGGGAGGTTGGTGATACAAAAAAGGTCACAATATTGTGCTGTTGTGCATTACAGCAATGCTTATTATAAACAAACGACAATCTCAAAAAACACTTACGGTGTATTCAGACCAGAAAAGTCGTTTTGTCCGCACCGGGATTCGTTTGTTTGTATTCAGACCTGCACAAAAGGTCCGGACCAGCATGGGAAGCGAACTCTGGTCCGTTGAAAGGGGACCAAACAGTGCAGGTCTGAATACACCCTTAACATTGAGGCGCTGACCTGCTAAATGCAAGCACATCGAGTTCCTCCACATATTGACTCAGTTCACAAGCATATTACGTCCCTCTTCATCTGACCATTAGCGTGGATTTTAAACATTAAGGGCCAAAACATGCCTTGTGAAAATTAAACTGCACTAAAAAAAAATAGCCACCAGAGGGTACTAGAACTGTACAAATGGAAATCAACCAGCCTTTTTTTTTTTTTTTTTTTAACAGATGTGCTGCTTTTAATATCATGACATGATAAAGATGATACATTGTGGCAGTTTTAATATCAAAATATTTCCGTTATCGTTACATCCCCAGTTATTCTTGAAAACACAGAATGGTAGTTGGTGTCCATTTATTCAAATGAGCGTGTTCCTGCTTTTCTAGATGCGCCCAGCTTCGGCTTCACTGCAGTCGAGAGCTTCTCTTTTGCTGACCTGGCCAAAAATACAGAAGGCTTCGCGTTTGGAACAAAAGGTTCATTTAGTTCTGTTTTTTTTATTTTTTTATTTATTTATTTTTTCATTTTATTTTAATATGTTGTGCTCTTTATGTGTGCGTTTTGTAGATTCGAACTTCTCTTGGGCGAACGCAGGCGCGGCCATATTTAGCTCCTCGGCCCCTGCGTCATCCAACAACGACGAAGAGGGCGCAAGTGACGAAGAGAATTTGCCGAAAAATGTTGACATACACTTTGAACCGATCGTTTCACTACCAGAGGTACTTTGACCGCACGCACATGCATTTGATGGAATCCGTTCACGAGTTGCCGTCCCCTCAGGTGGAAACCAAGTCTGGAGAGGAGGACGAAGAGATCCTGTTCAAGGAGCGCGCCAAGTTGTTCCGATGGGACCGAGACCTCAGCCAGTGGAAGGAGCGCGGCATCGGCGACATGAAGATCCTCTACCACCCGGTGAAGCGTTTCTTCCGCATCCTGATGAGGAGGGACCAGGTGTTCCGGGTGTGCGCCAACCACAACATCTCGCAGGCGATGGAGCTGAAGCCCATGAACACCTCTGCCAATGCGCTCATCTGGACCGCCACGGACTACGCAGGTAACACGCAGACATCAAACTTTTGACGCTTACTGATTTTTTTTTAAACGGCGGGCTCTTCGTTGGGTTTCCAGACAGCACCGAGGGTACCGTGGAGCAGCTTGCGGTCAAGTTCAAAACTCCGGAGATCGCAGCGTCCTTCAAGAAGACCTTCTACGAGTGTCAGAGCCACATGAGCCAAAATGAAGCGTCGTGTGGCTCGGCGCCGACGATGTCCCGAATCCAGGAGCACTCCAGAGACTCGAACCCGCAGGTGTTCCTCGCCGTGGAGGCGGACGGCCAACCGCTCGGCGCCATCACCGTCGAGCTCTTCTCCCACCTCGTTCCCAAGACGGCGGAAAACTTCAGGGCGCTCTGCACGGGCGAGAAAGGCTTCGGACTGAAGGGCTCCGTCTTCCACAGGGTTATACCGGATTTCATGTGCCAGGTGAGGAGTTGGGCAGACATGGGAAATGTGTGGGTTCCAAGATTCCCCTCCCCTCATATTCATAACCGAGATCAGTGGTGTCCAAACAACAGCCCGGGGGGCATTTGCGGCCCGCCGTCCATTTTTTTGTGGCCTGCAACATGTGCTAAAAATGGCATTTGACTCAGTTCAAATAAAATAATAAAAAAAATGTTTGGAGATGGTCAAAGTAAGAAACGAGGGTGTCAAAAAACACAGGAGCTGTTAAAGGTTATTTTAGTTAACTAAAACTAACAAAATAAAACTAAAATTCAAAAATCAATTTCGTTACTGCCATATTGTGAAATAAAAAAAAAACGTTTTTTAAAAAATTAAAACTAACTGAAATTATATATTTCCAAAACTAACTAAAACTATAATTATACCAAAAATGTACTTTGTGTTACGTGATTTTTAGTAATTTATTTTGATATCAACTGGAATAAAGACGATTGAAAGTATGTCACACAGAAGTGACGTCATCTAGCAACAGCCAATAGAAAGGCACCTTCAGATGACGTCGCTCCCATGGTGTTTTTTTGAATATTGCGCACAAGTAATACACATTTAAAAAAAATATATAATACTGAAACTAACTAAAACTAAGCATTTATTAAAGATTTTAAAACTAATAAAAACTGACAGAACCACCCTGAAAACTAATAAAAACCAACTAAAATAAAAACATCCAAAACTATAATAACCCCACTGCCATATTACAAATAAAATGGTTTATATACTGGAGCATTTTTCTAAATATGCAAAAGCACAAATTATTTGTACAATTTTTAGGACTAAACACAATTTCTTTTCATAACATTATGTGGCCCTTGTGTCCTTCTGATTTTCTGTATGTGGCCCTCAAATAAAGTTTGGACACCCCTGACCTAGATAATTAAACACTATGCAATATTGCCACGGTCTTTTTTTTTTTTTATTCTTTTTTTTTTTTTTTTTTTTTTTTCTCCTCCGCGTCTCCCGTAGGGCGGCGACATCACCAACAGCGACGGCACGGGCGGGAAATCCATCTACGGCACCAAGTTCGAGGACGAGAACTTCGACGTCCGCCACACGGGTCCGGGCATCCTGTCCATGGCCAACCGCGGACGCGACACCAACAATTCGCAGTTCTTCATCACGCTGAAAAAGGCGGAGCACCTGGACTTCAAGCACGTGGCTTTCGGATGGGTTCGACAGGGCATGGAAGTGGTGCAACACATGAGCGAGCTCGGCACAAAAGGAGGCGTCCCAACCAAGAAGCTTCTCATCGCCGACTGTGGACAGATTTAGACGTGCAGTCCAGTTTTATCAATGAATTACACACTGACCACAACACTACTGGTCCAGAGCCACAAGTATTTTGTAGGGGACGCTTTCATCAATATCACTGTCCAACGCAAATATCTCATACTTTTATCTTGTCTATATAATGTACATTAACTTGTTTTTTTGTTTGTTTTGCATGTGTTCAATTTGAATGTATTGGTACTCGTTTCACACACGCATACCCCGCCAGTTTTGACATTCTGTAATAATTGTAATTTAAACAAATAGAATGTTATTTGAAAGTACCGTTGCTTTCTACTTGTTTTATGTTTACTTGTTCGTGCTTTTGCCTCCTGCCCGATATTCATTGTTGCCCACAGAAAACATGAAGAAGGGTTCCTTCATGGAAATCTGTTGCAGTTCTGTTCAAGATTTTTTTTTGAGCAAGAAATAAAGATGTTTTGATTAATACATGTACATATTTTTGGAGTCACAAGGACAATCAAAAGTAAATATTGGTGGATGTGCATCGTGACAACAAAAAGGCAGGGTGTTGCTGATTAAATAAGTTTACGTATGCAGAACGCTACAGATGTTTTGCTCGTTGAACTTTGTTCTGACTAACCTATCAGAAGATAAGGGAAAATGCTGATGATATTGTGGCCAGCTTGTCTGTGAGGGGAATTTTAAATCTGATTAAAGTAATTGGCAACAAGTCGGGAACCCTTCCATCTTAAAAAATAAAATAAAATATGTAGTTGATAATACCCTCGTCAATGACGGTGAATCAGTTAACAATAGAACATGCTAGATATTTTCTGCTTAAATAATGTGTAAACGTCTGTCCTGTATTTCAGAAGGTGGGTTTGATCACGTGACATTCACAAGGTGAACCTGTGGGCACTTTTGTCAATTTCAGTCAACAGTAGGGGGGCATTGCTACTAAAAATGTCAGCATGTCAGATGTCAGTTTTTTTTTTTGTTTTTTTTTGGCTACATTGAGAGTAAAGAAAAGAAAAACGTTTTGATTTATAAAGAGTTTGAATATGTCTTAGTTGTCACTCACGGGAAACGCACCATTTCGCCGTTTGCTAACTCAAAAAATAAAAATAAGGGATCACCCAAGTGTAGTACCAGCCTTGGCCACTGTGTGAGGGTGGCAGCAAAGTTCACGACTCGAGGCCCACCCCCGCCGATGACGTCAGTCGGATGTAAATGGTCCGCAGCGTGGCCCGTTCGGCCTTTTCGTCTCCTGTTTGATTTGGGGCGGCAGGGTTTCTGTCTCGGGAAGATTTAACACCAAAGCAGCAAAAATGATCATCTACAAGTGTATCATCTGCAGTAAGGAGTTTGTCCAACTATTCGCGTGTTCCTTTCGCAATAGTTTTCGCTGTAGTAATTTTGCGAGTGATTAAGAAAAAATGTTTAAAAATAGTTTTGAGTTGGCGCTCGGTAACTCGCCGCCCAGCTAACTCGTGCCGACGCGTTCCCAATGCTAATGCTAATGCTAAGTTGCTAACAAGATGACGCCATTACGACGACCATTGTTAAAATGTTTGCCGTTACGTTAATGAATTCAGTGTAACGGCCGAGATGGCTCGCTGTGAACGTTGATGACGCCCCAGAATCATGTGGCCGCTCGCTTGTAGTTTAAACGGTGAGGGTAGACGTCTTTCCTGCCGGATCTAAAGTTAGCGTTAGCATTAGCATCACATCCACCAGAACGTTCTTGTACTTGCTGTACTTGAACAACGGGTATGTCAAGTCGTTTTAGACAGGAAGCCAGTATACAACTTATTTGGGATTTATGTACTATAGTACTGCCCTTTTTGTCCTGACAATTCGGCGAACTAGTAGAACATTGTCTTTCCAGCAACACTAGTAGTAGGGAAACTAGGCGTTTCTAGTTAGGAGCAACTGCGCACTAGTTGACAAAGTGATTCACTAGTAGTACTAGTTAGTATCGTGCAGCCCATTTTTTTTTTTGGCTTACTAGAAACGCGTAGGTGACTTACTAGTACTACAACTAATTTGAAGTTCATTCACCGTAGTGCACTCAATTCAAACAAATAGGCTGTAAGTGGCATAAAGTGTATTAAGATGAATTCCAAGAATGTTGATTTTCATACTATTTTATCCCGTAGACGATGAGATGTTCTCGGATGTCTACAAAATCAAGGAGACTCCAATCTTCTTGGAAGTGGACGGAGCGGTAAGCAAGTAACGTGCATGTACAAGGAAGGGATGTCCCGTAAATGACACCTCATCACTTGTTAGTCATCCGCCTCTGAAACGTCACGTTGCATGATGACTAGTCCAGTTTTTGCCAGATGCTACATTATGTTGACTATGTGTTCGGAGACCCGTGGTTGATTGATTGATTGGTCTGTCAATTAAGTAGACAACATTTAAGTGCAAGATTTTTTTTTTTTTTTTTGATTTTTTTTTGACAAAAATCAAGGTTTTTTGTTTTGTTTTTTTCACTTGACATAATTGGTCCAAAACATAATTAGACCATGACAATTTGCATGCACGCTAAAAAAAAAACAAACCCATTTGGAAGCAGATTCGAACAAATAGTGACGCCTAATGGCTTGTCCCTCTTGGGTTTTAGCACATGACCTCTTGCACCGACATCGACGACTCTTTAATTGGCGCCAACGCGTCGGCTGAGGAGCAGGCGGAGACCACGGAGTCCTCATCGGTGTCCGGCGTCAACATCGTCATCTGCCACAAGCTGCAGGAGACGTCCTTCGACAAGAAGGGTTACCTCGCCTACGTCAAGGATTACGTCAAGGCGTACGTCACTCCTCGTTGATTGATTGCCGTTGATGAAGGATATTTTGGAACTTGCTCAAGTAGACCAACCAAAAGCAATTCTTTTCTCGTTTCAGGATCAAGGCCAAGCTGGAAGAAAACAATCCTGACAGAGTGCCGCAGTTTATGGCCGACGCTACTATTGAAATCAAAAAGCTCACCGCGGGTTTCAAAAACTTGCAGGTAACTACACGTTCGATTCTTTTTTTTCCCTTTTGGATTTTCCGTTTCAATGATCACCCCATCTAATTCTCCTCCTCTCACCATCCTCGGCTTCTACTGTTTTATTTAACTTCAGCGAAGAAGAAAGTCTTCCCTAACATCACAAAATCTCAGATTTGCAACCCCAATGTTTTTTTTTATTTTTCCTCCTCCCCAGGGCCAATACTCGATATTTGCAGTGAAAGGGAAAATTGTGGCATTTCAATTTTGAATAGTATCCGCCTTATTCTTACACCCCTTGTGACTTACGTAATAGCGAAACCACCGTTTTAACACAACAAGCTTCAAGCTTCACGCCACCTGATGTGATGAACTGCAATCAAACTTTGCCAAATTTCCGGGGAGGATCTCTCTGCATGCCAACTTCGACCATTGCAAACCTCTCTGTAAGCGCTACTGACAAAAATGCTTACCCGTCCATGTCCAAAATTTGAGCTGTGCAATTAATCGAAATTCACTTATAATTTCAGTTACACTCCACAATTACAAAATCAACATACCGGTAATTGTTTAGAAAAAATAAAATAAAAATAACTAAATAAATACTAATTTTGGGTTGTTTAGCTCATTCGCTCCCAGCCATTTTCACAGAAGCAATCCCGTTCGCTCCCGGCTGTATTACTGAATTTTGACTGATTTTGCAAGACCCACAGAATATTGTGTTCTATTGCTATGAAAACATGGAACTTCAAAAGAAAGATTAGTCTCTCCTTTCATCAGGAAGAAAAAGTATATTTCTACCCGTTTCCGTTTTGCAGCAATTGGCATTAGAAGACAGCTAAGTTTAATCAGTTTTTACAAATCTATTTAGAATTGTGAGTATTTGAACTTTTTTTTCAACATGGCCCTGGTTGATCTCCTTTGCTCTGCTGCCACCTGATGGCCGTTTATGTAATAACTACCATTTCTGCAACCGTTCTTTGCAGTTGAGAGGCTGCATCACAGCCTTCTGTATGCTCTAGCATTAAAAAACCAACAAAAAAACGTATAAATACGTCTTTGGGACACGCAAAACATTTAAAAAAAATGTATTTACATGTTACTGGGAGCTCATACATTCGCACCTTTTTTTTTTTTTTTATGTTTTAAAATAACAAATTTAATGTTTGTTTCATCCAAATCGACCTTGCATAATAGTGTTTCAAATAATTTCATTTGCCTTAATATTTTTTGTTTAAACATTTTCTTGTTTTGTACCAAAAAATAGTTGTTCAATTACCAAAATAATCATGATCAATATTATATTTCACTATCTTTGATCTCTTTGATCTCTTTTATCTCTTTTAAGTAAAAAAAAAAAAAAGAAGTGCAGGAAGTTGTTCAATTACCAAAATAATCATGATCAATATTTTCTTAATAATCGAGCAGCCCAATCCAGACTTCTAATAATTTCGGTTTGACTAATAGGAAAGTGTCCTTTCTCCAGTACACACAAAACATCATACCTGAAGTTGTTGGCTTAAGTGTGTATGTGCCTTAAAGTTTGTTAATCAGCTTTTCCGACTTGCAACATGTTAAAAGTGTATATTCACAATGGTTATCTTTTGCTGTCTTATTACACGGAGAACAGTTTGGAGATCCCGTTTGGAGAAATTGAATGAAAACTTCCCCAAATAAAAGGCTTCATTCATAAAGTAAAGAAGTTTTGGAAAATTTCAATACAACAGAAATGTTAATATTTCACTATCTTTGATCTCTTTGATCTCTTTTATCTCTTTTAAGTAAAAAAAAAAAAAAAGAAGTGCAGGAATTTCCCAGCATTTTGGGTCTGATGTGTCACCAAAATAACCCAGTTTTAAATTGATCTCTTTGTGGTGTCATTAAACAATTTAAAGTACGCTTAGGAGGCAACAGAATAACATGCGCTACGCATTTGCTAGTTGCTAATGCTACGCAAGCAAAATGGTGCATTCAGGGTACTTTTACAGCACGGGAAACTTCGGTTTTCTTCGATACAGTTTTAAGGGGAAAATAATTAGCTGATTGTTTTGGCTGATGTTTGACCATAACATGTTAAAAAAAAAAAAAAATGGGCAAAAATGTCCAATAATTATCTTGAGGTCATGCCACAGCATCTCAACAGGGTTGAGGTCAGGACTTTGACTCGGCTGCTCCAGAACATGTTTGGTTTGTCAGAAGTCATTCTGTTGCCGATTTGGTTGGATAGAGTTCCTCCCAAGTATTTCAACTTGCATTCTCACCATAGGATGACTCGCTCACATGTTTTTCCTTCGTTCATTTAGATCGCGATGCGTGTCTGCGATAGATGAGATAATCCTCGTTGTCGTCTTATCAGTTTTTCACAGGCGAGTCCATGAACGCTGATGGCATGATTGCAATTCTGGACTACCGTGAGGAAACTGACACACCTTACATGCGCTTCTTTAAAGATGGCCTCGTCGCTGAGAAATTTGTAAGTACTCTGTCCCGGGTCACATAAAACTGTGTACTATACACAACTAACATTGACTGTATTATGCCAGATGTTGCATACTATTAATGGTTGATTTGTTGTTGTTGCAGTAACTACATGGACTAATCCGTTTGGTAACTGGCTGTTGCTGCTGCTTCTTCCAAAATGCCCCGAGAGCAGAGTGAATCATGTGCAACATTTTACATCATGGCCCACTGGACAATAGTTTTTAAACTTTGTTTGCCCTTGCTGTTATCAGTATTTGTTTTGTCAGTACAACTGAAGGAATATGCTCAAGCTCCCAGGTTTGGACATATTGGATGTTTTGCAAAGATAACTCTGCTTTCATTCATGCTCTGGGTTCATGGTTGCATTTGAAATTCCATCTACGTTATTGCTTTAAGTTGAAAATAAATCAGTACCATCATCATCTGCTTGTTTACATTTTTTTTTTTTTTTTATCAAGATGTGTATGGAGGACTAAAACTGCCAAAATTCAAAATAAATGCCTAAATACATAAATGACTAAAATAGATAGATAAATGACAAAGTGAAAATAATACTTTTGGTCGAGTGAGCAGCTCGGCGAACAAGGAAGTCTCGCCGGCTTGCTCCAGCAACGGACGACGATCGTGTCCACTGTCGCCTCAACTTGCGACTTTAGTTGTTTAGACAAGTGAGAGCAGACGGTGGACAAAATAGTCGTCCATTGCTGGAGCAAGCCGGCGAGACTTCCTTGTTCGCCGAGCTGCTCACTCGACCAATGACAGGCAGTTTGCAACGGCGGAGTCCAACCCAAGAAACGAAACGCTTAGGACCGCCCCCTCATTTGAATAACAACATTTAGACTTGGCAGTACGGCCCAAACTGCCAAAAGTAAAAATAAATGACAAAATAAAAACATATACAGTACTAAAATAATTAAAAAAAAATACAAATGTATTATATTTATTTTCACTTTTATTTATTTATTTAGGCATTTATTTATTTTGAATTTTGGCACTCCATAGATGTGCAGTATTGACATGAACTCAAAATGTGACTACTTGATAAGCAACTACTCTGTGTGTTTGATTTGGTTATGGTCAAATATTAGAGGCGCAAATGTGTATGAAAATTAAGTGAATTTTTTTTGTGGTTAATTAGATTTTAAGATTGAGTTTATTAGATTTTCCTACAGCATCACATGGATGTGAACGACATGTACTCGGATGGTTTATACTAACGGCTACTGGGGTACCTAATCCCTTCTTGCTTGGGGCCCCTGGGGAATGTTGCTACGGAAAGGTATTAATTGTTCATGAAAAACTATGACGTTATATTATAGACAAAATATTCTTACTGTTGAAAATGGCTCAAGTATCCCATGCACAGTTAAAACATCGCCACCTGGCGTTGTGGATCAGTCAGTGCACGTAAACCTACTTGTTTCTGATGGACGACACGCCAGTTAAAAGTTAATGCCGTCGCATTTTCACTTCATTTTCTTAATTACCACTCGCTCCAAGAGTTGCATCTGCTTTTAACAAGTACACATTCCCGTCCACGTATCTGGTTTGGGCGCGGTCATACAGCCGTTTTAAATTTTAAAATCCAACGCAGCATGTTTCCACTGCCTCACATGGCGTTCTGTAAACATGGCTAACCGAGGGTCCACAGTTGCCATAGGAACAGTGAAAGAACGAGACAGCCAGATTGGAAATTAACTTTACTGGACTCCCCAGGCTTGCATTGACACAAGTAATAAAGACAACCAACATAACTAAAGTAACCGTCACACTGGAGAGCGAGAGAGAACAAAAAAAAAAAAAAAACTTGGACGTGAAGTTAGGCCGTCTGCATCTCTTCTTCCTCCTCCTCAGCTGACTGGTAGTGTCTGTACTCTGGTTTCAGCTCCCACGTGCTTTTGTGGGCCCCTTTGCTGTTGTACGTACCAATATCCCGCATGATCTCTTTCAGGTAGGTCTACGTGACATTGCATAAACATACTTTTATTTTATCTCCGAGTAGAAACTGTTTGGATTCCAGCATGACGGTGAAATTGATTCAATATGTTGGAATGGCCAAACAACGGAGTTATTAACGAATTATTATTATTATTATTATCCTTCATATATATATTTAAAAAAAAACAACAACAACAACAACTGCTGTTCACTGGCTGGAAATGGGCTCAATCACAGTTCACCTCTTTTCCGAGTTTGGTCATGTGATATTCGCAGGCTGAGCCGTGATTGGTCATTACCTGAGCAACTTTGTCATATTCAGCCAACAGCAAGTGGCAAAATGGCCGCCACTTGAGATAGATAAAAGCGAATGGATTAATTCATATTTCACAAACGCAATATTGATCAGAATACTGTGTTTAGACTAGTGGGGCTGCTGCTTAGAACATATTGTAAAGAAAATTTTGTGGTTGACTTCCCTTTTAAAACCAAGGTACGTAATTGAACTGAGTTTTAGTGTACCATTAAACCCTGAGTTATTATAAAGTACAATTTTACCTGACTCACCTAAGAAAATTATTAATTTACTAAAAATAATGTATCCATACCAGCGACGTATGGTGGCAGAAAAATTAAATGCCTTTTGACTAGTCCACAAACAGCCACAGGGTGTCACTGTGGCGCTTGGAGAGCGAATGCCGAGCATCTCCGCGCTGATAAGCGACAAGACTTTTTGACAATGAGCATTCCGGTTACTTCAGTTCAGTTAATTGGAGTGCTAGCCAAGTGCTTTGCGAAGAGGAACGGTGGCGTGGAGTGTATTGCGGCGTTTGTCTCCCACTCAAGCGATGGTTACGCAATCAGATGCAATCAGAGGGAGTGCAGGACCTCAAGGTCTCATCAGCACCTACACGTTGCTGTTCTCTGCTCGCTGGAACAAATCCACTGTTATCGATGCAGCCCATATGTGTGTGCGTGTGAGAAAAAAAGAAAGAAAGAAAGAACTGGCCCAAATTGTAGCCACAAGCAGATAGTGTGAACAAGCACAAACGTCATGCTGTGGGCGATTGGTGCAAATGTAACAAAGCAAGGTGGATAGTGGGCAGGTGTATTGTTTGTTTGTTTGTTGCTCTTTTCCCGGCAACGCCATTTGTGATTTTGCTCACCATAGGTTGCTTGGTGATGTCCACCAGGTCTTTCATGTTGTAGTACTGATGCTTCTCAAAGGCAGCGAAGAGCATGTCCAATACCACCTGTCGCTCAGCTCTCACCATCTTCCCTTCCGACTTCTTCTTCTTTTCATACTCCACCTGGTAAACATAGCGGAGGTCACCGCTTAATGTCGCGCTGAGGCGTACGAACGCTGACATTTGACCGGTGTGGGCGAAACGGAGCGCTAACGTTGAAGTCGTGGTTGGCCACGGGCTTGAAGACGGTTGTGATGGCTTGCTCCAGCTGCTGTGTCAAACGCTGAGGCTTCAGCGACTCCTTCATTTGAACCCTGACGTGCACAAACGCAAACAGAATTTGTTTATGAATGCGTACATCTGACTATCAACAGTACTGACAACATGGTGGCAGTCTTGATCTTGTTATTTTTTTAAAGAAATAATTAATAAGCAGCTTGAAGCCTCTTTTTTTAACAATAATTATTATTTTTAATCAATCAAATTGCTACTTGTGAGTTCAGTCATGCTACGGAAGAGTATTGCATTCACTTGGGGGGAGGGGATGTTTTTATTGCGGACTCGCAGACTTTTTCCCCCGTTTATATATATATATATATATATATATATATATATATATATATATATATATATATATATATATATATATACATATATATATACATATATATATATATACATATATATACATATACATATATATATATACATATATATACATATACATATATATATATATATATATATATATATATATATACACACATATATACTCCCTGTTTTTTTTTTCAAAATATTTTTTCTGAGTAATTTTTTTCTTGTTTTTTTTTTAGAGAAAAATTAGTAAAACAGTCAACAAAATTCTGAAAAACAAAACTTAAAAAAAAAATTACACAAACAAAAAAACATTTTTTTCCCCTAGTGAATGCAATACGCTTCCTTTTTAATCTGCCAAAAAAAATATATATATATATTATGCTAAATTTTTGGCTAAATTGTTGCGTCCCATTTTTCATTTTGAAATGTAATTCACATACTTAAAAGTATCTCAAGTAAAGATAATCCAAACTAAATCACGAGTACCACAACAATTCTTTCTTATTCCTCGTTTGCCGTAATGAAGGGACATTTGTTGGACAGCTCACTGTGTACTAAAATGTGGCCATCTGTAATGCCTGACCAGCATCCAAACCAAATGATCAGTGCAGAATTTGAACAGATTTGGTCGCCACCACCACCACCAACCCCAACCATTGCTATCAGTGATTATTGGAGGACAACAAATCAATAGGCATTGTGTGTTTGCATTGGACTGCATCGTCGTCGCACATCTGCCAGCGATACAGTTGCTATAGTGACACCATCAATAGAAGATACCAATGAAAAGGAGACAAAATTGAGAAAGTGGTTTAAAAAAAAACAACAACAAAACAAAACATGGGAACAGATGGCACTGGGGACTTGTTATATGTATGTAAGGCTCGGAAACGCTAGAAGAACAAACTCTGGCGTTATGGTGTGGAAAGCTCTAAATTCCAAGCTTGGGTAGAACTTGAACACAGTGGGTACGAGTCTCCTCACATTGTAAAAAATGAGGTGTTTGCTCAATGTGAAAGTAACAATTGTCAGCAAATGTTTGGGGTTTTTTTTCTCCTTGGCAAGATACATCTTTTAGCATGTGGTCAACACTAGCTGAATAAAATATACTTGGATTTTTTTTTTTTTTTTTTTTTTAATACTGTGGGAATTGCGACCAGGGTGAGGTCCTAAGGAACAGGTAGCCTTGCAGTGACCCTTTTGGGGTTCAGAAAGGGGGGGGGCGCATTTAAGAAACAAAAAACAGACTACAGCCTATGCCTGTTGATTAGATACATAAGTTAATTGTTCTGTAATGTTGAGTAGCTAGTCACAATAATAAAAGATTGACAATCTACATAGACAGAAACAATTAACGTGTTCTAACCGAATCAAGCTTATTTACAAAAAATAAATAAATGAATAAATCTCTAAGCACTATAGGACAATTACAAAACACTGCTTATGTTAGTTAAAATGTGAATTTCATGTACATTTTGTGTAATTTTTATTTGTGTAAATTTGTTGTTTGTATGCGAGTTTATCTATAATGTTAAAGTAAAATTTGGCATTCTAGATAAATAACATTTATTATGTATGACTCATGTTGACCAGGAGGCTTTAAAAAAAAAAAAAAGAAAAAAAAATATCGCTATTATTTCAAACAATAATCTACGTCTACAACATTTCACAGTTCACTCACTTCTTGAGCTTCATGTAGTTGGCCGTGACGACGGGTCTGCATTCGGCTCTGTGCACCACCATCCCCTCCAGACTGATTTCATCTACAAACAAAGACGACGCACGGCGTCAGCTGGCGCATCACGATTCACTCAACCCCTGCATGAACATTACGTTTGCGTCATTACGGAAAAACAACGCGATTATCAACTTGTCACAAAGCTTTGCTCCAGCAAATACACGTCTGTTTCTTTGCGATTCGCTGCTGGTATTGATTTGGGAACATTACATTCAGACACCAGCTGCATTCGTCACAGGAAAATAATTGCCATGGTGCAACAAGGCAACCGTAACAGAATGCACACGAGAGTGCTGTGGCGAGGTAAGTGGCCATACAAATTAGGATGATGCAATTACAGGATATTGCTTGCACATTTTAATGTAAAATACTGTACTGTGTCGACAAAATAATCAATATAAATTGAAAAGAGTGACAACATGCTCTTCTTAACAATTTGCGCATTAAATCTCTCAAGAAAACTTCTGAATGTATATGATTTGGATTAAGTGAGTCAAGTCGACCCAAGAATGTTATTTCCACTAATCTAAACATGGCATTCAGATTAATATTGCATTTGTGGAATATGACTGAAGCAGCAAAATCCATCTGTTTTGATCCATCTCAGGGTGCGGCCATTTTGACACTTTGTGTCGGGTGAAAATGACATCACAGTTGCTCAGGTAACAACCAATCGCAGCTTACAGTTTTCTGAGTTTGGTCATGTCATGTGACATTCGCAAGCAGAGCCATGATTGGCCGTTACCTGAGCCTGGAGCAGCTGTGATGTCATTTTCAGTAGACAGCAAGTGGCAAAATGGCCGCCCACATGGATAGATTAAAGGGATACTTGACTCATTGAGACATATTTTATCTATAATTAATGTGGTAACTTCGTTATTTTTCATGTACAATTAATACCTTTAAAAAGTAAGTTTTGTACTTGCTGTCAACTGATGATGACATCACCTGTGCTGAGGAAGTAGGTAACGACCAATCATGGCTCAGTTTGCTGACCAACCCCAGAGAACAGGTGAGCCATGATTGGTCGTTACCTACTTCCTCAGCACAGGTGATGTCATCATCAGTTGACAGCAAGAGGAAAAAAATAGATTTTTTAAAGGTATTAATCCATCCATCCATTTTCTTGATTGCCTTTTTCTTCACAAGGGTCGCGGGGGTGCTGGAGCCTATCCCAGCTGGATATGGGTAGCAGGCGGGGTACATTCTGAACTGGTTGCCAGCCAATCGCAAGGAATTAATTGTACATGAAAAATAATAATTCTGGACTAAATATGAACTTTTGGAACAAAACTCCAACGTGAAACATGTTCAATGTCAACAGGTATCAACATCAATAATAGTGGGAAAATGGTGTGAGGAAATGGTACACAGCTACCTAGTGAGCTTCCAGCTGCCTGCTGCCTTCCTAAAGCCTTTTACAGCACGTCTTGCCAATCCCCAATGAACTCTCTCGGGAAATACAGCCCAGCTGTTTGCGAGTTTCAATACTGCCTCCAACAACAACAAAATCACATTGCGAGCTGAATGTGCCTTACTATTTTATTGTGCTTATTGGACTTGTAAATCATCATAAGTCATCTTCAGGAAAAAAAAAAAACAATTGAAAGTCCTGTTGTTGCAATGACAACTGCTTGGTGATTGATGTGTTCTTATTAGTCATTGTTTGTATGTGGACATGCACTGTTCGTGAGAATATTTTTCACTCCGCAGTTGAGTATGATGCTCAAAAGGGCTGCAGGAGGTCCAGAGGACCTGTGGAGGAGATGGAATCCTCTGATGTGTGACTGAGTTGACTACGCAGGGATATGTGCCAACGTCACCTTGTCTCAGAATTCAAATTGTGTGTGGGCAAGTGAAAGATTAAAGAAAAAAAAAAAGGAAGGGAAGTGTGAAGCATGACGTCTTCTCGGAGTGACGGCTTTCTGTGACGATGGTGTTACAGCAGGATCCCCTGTCGGAACCTGCCAACTGTTAACAGATTGCTCTTTTTGTGTTTAGGACTGATAATGTCACAATGTGTACAGAATAGATGATATCATCACTGTCCTGTGAAATTTTTATTGTATTTTTATTACGTTTTTGGGACGTCTGCATTCAGTTTCATCCCATAAATAATCATTATTAATAATTATTCTTATTTTATTAGTGCACAATATTTTTGCTTCTACACCCAAAATAATCATAATTCAGACTTCATTAAATATCAAAAATGCTATCTGGACAAGCCTGAATGTACATGTACCAATAATATCAACTCTACAAAATTTTATGCATTTATGTACCATACATTTCATTATCTTGACAATAATACATTCAATTATGGTCCAAATGATGTTTAAAGGGATACTTCACTTATTTAGCCCATTATAGCAATAAAAAGTTAATATTTTATCGATAATTAATTTGATACTTTCATTATTTTTCATGTACAATTAGTACCTTTAAAAACACATTTTGCAACTTGCTGTCGACTGAAAATGACATCACAAGGGCTCAGGTAACCAATCACAGCTCACCTGTTTTCTAGGTTCGGTCATGTGACATTCACAAGCTGAGCTGGGATTGGTTACTTGAGCCCTTGTGATGTCATTTTCAGTCGACAGCAATTTGCAAAATGTCTTTTTAAAGGTACTAATTGTACCTGAAAAATAATGAAAGTATCAAATTTATTATAGGCAAAATATTAATGTTTGACTGCCAAAAATGGCTAAATAAGTAAAGTATCACTTTAAATAAATGGCATGATGACTAAGTTAAATGATGTGGTGTTTAGAATTCAAATATTCAATTATTATTATTATTTTTAAATTGTTGATACTCTATAATGGACATACTAAGGAACCAAAATTCTGTTCCTCTCTTTTACCTTTACTGTGTAGATTTTGTTTTTTTCACCTCTCCAGTATGCGACCAATTAAATTGATCCTTGCTTTTCATCCAAAAACGTAGTTTTTTTTTTTTTTTCCCAAGATTTAATTTATTTGATAAGTAGCCTAACATATTTGGTTTAAAGTATTTACTCTTTGACAGCACTATGCACTGCTTTGTAGAATGAGCGAAACTATTGATTGATCTTGTCGAGGCCTCCGATCCTCATCATTCAGGGAAGGAAGGTGAAATGGATGAACGACTGACTGCGAGTGCAATCCATAAAAGAGACCGATAACGCCGAGATCGCCTTCGGGCAAAGTGTTTTTGACTGACTCGAGGATTTTTATTTATTTATTTTTTAGACTTCTGTTGAATCTGTTCAGCCTGAAATTCAAGTGATTGGTTTGAAGGAATAGTCTAAAATATGTTTTGAATGAAGCAACAGAGAGCAATGAATGCTGCTCAGGCTCAAGGCAGACAGACCATGTGCTTGAAAGTAAATGTTATTCTCACACAAAGTCTATAATAAACAGTGTGTGGCTGTGTCTAAATACCCCTCCGACTTCCCTACTTCTGCTCAGCCACAAGCCAGATGGTTACTCTTCAGAGAAAAAAAAAATGGCTGCACCTAGCTGTTGTAGTGACTCAGTGGGTAAATCAGGAGCAGGTACGCATATGTTCGCTACACACGTTCGTTCACATTTGTTGGCCGGAAGATGCCTGTAAGCTTGCAAGCAGTGTCGTTTGATTGAAATCACAGCCTTGAATCATTTAGTGCAGGTGCAATCGCTGTGGTCCCCATAGCAACCACCACATGCTGTCCAACTTCACGTGTCACATTAAGTTCAATCAAATTACAGTCTGGTGTGTTTGGAATATCGAGGCCATTAACATTTGGGTCGCAGTAGAAGTCCGAGAAGGAAGGATCTGCTTTTTATTTGTTTTTTTTGGTTGTTTTTTTTGCTCAAGGCAGGCCATTAAAGGAAATCAAACACATGCCAGCAAACAGACGCTAAATCGACACCCACATACAACATGTGTGGACGCAAGTCAACTGAAAATCAAATGTTTGGTAGGTGGAGGGGCAACAGAGAGAGGATCTCAAGGCTTCAGTGCGGGGGAGGAACTCTTGAGATTTACAAAAAAAAAAAAAAAAAAGTCCAGCATGTAGGCTTCACTATAAAAATAATAATAATCATAAAAAAAAAACAGTGATAAATCAGGTTAGCATTTTTTTTTACAAATTTGGGAGGGGGCGGGATCAAGTGCAAGGTTACACTGTCAAAACTTGGGTTTGTGCAGTGTTTAACGTCATATATGGACAGGCAAAGCATAAAAAAACAGTAATGCATTAAAAATTCTTTGCCGAGCAAGTGTTAAGGGGATACTTGACTCATTGAGCCATTTTCAGCAATAAAAAGTTAATATTTTTGTCCATAATTAATGCGCTAACTTCATTATTTTTCATGTATAATTAATATCTTTTAGATTTTCCACTTGCTGTCCACTGAAGACGACATCACCTGTGCTGAGGAAACGGGTAACAACCAATCATGGCTCAGTGCGCTGACCAAACCCAGAAAACGGGTGAACCATGATTGGTCGTTACCCGTTTCCTCAGCACAGGTGATGTCAACATCAGCCAACAGCAAGTGGGAAAATTTGGTTTTAATTAAATTGTACATGTAAAATGATGAAGTTAAATCAATTCTGAACAAAATATTTACTTCTTACTAGGGGTGTCAAAATTAGCGCATTCATTTTTAGTTCATTTAGAGTTCCTTTACTTACTGGGTGAATTCCAGTTGCAACGCAGCAAACCCATCAGTGTCAAAGTGTAGCTGTAATAAATTAAAAATATATTTGTGGAGACAGGGGTCAAGTTTAATTTTGCAATTTTAAAAAATATGCAAAATTTCACAAGTTACTTCATGTTCAAGATTAGATAACTTTTAATATGAAAAGAAAAATGCATTGAGCTGTCACCAACATCTTACAAATGCAATTATGCCATCCCGTGGCAGAAAAATCACCTCAACACAAATCAATAGCACAATCTTTTTACAGTACAGTAAAACTTTTTTTCAATTTTAACTCAATTTTATGAATTACAGTATGATGAAACTATTATCAGTGACTCAAAGATGCAAGCATATTCATTTAACATTTTTATGTTAAAAAGAGTATTGGAAACTTGGGGGGAAAAATTATTGTACATTTAGAACAGATACAATTTATGCTAAATCTTAACTATATTGAAGTCATGAGATTAATTACGATTAAAAATTTTCACTTGACACCCATACTTTTTACTACTGAAAATGGCTCAATGAGTCAAGTATCCCTTTAAACGGAATTAACTACAGTTATTTTGAACACACTAATCATACAAATAATTACTGTGTAAATGAAAACAACAAAAATGAAAATGTATTTTTCTAAGGACATGCACAAACAATAATTGGGAATGACGCAATGGAAATATTGCCCCCCCAAAAAATCGTCAAAAGGTCTTGTGGCACGCTGAAGTCTCACACAACGGCGATTTCAACTCTTACCTTTCTGTATGATTCTAAAGTATTGTATTTCTGCAGATAAAAAGAGAGCATTTACAATTCTTTAAGGGTATAGTTGAATGGAGGATGAGAGGAGTGAAGACAATAGCGCAGAAGAGAGACGGATGCGGCTCGGGAGAGAAGGTTACCCGTCCACCCCCTCACACTCATCTCATACCTCCATCTGTTTCAAGGCCCTATTCTTGCAGCTCTGACCTTCCTAATGTTTCACACAACAAACAGCAGGCCGCCCACCAAGCCTCCATCCACCACCAGTCTCCAGCCTTCCGCTCCTCATCCATCATATACAAGGACTGATGTCTCCCAACATTTTATATAGACGCATGTCAAAACACCATAAAAACACAGCTTCCAAAAAGCATGTCGTTTTTTCCCCCCAGTCATCTCAGTACAGTTTTTAAACAATGCTAGCTGTATGAAATGTGTTGCAATTAGTTTTCTGAACATCTGCACAAAGCCCAAAAGACACACAATCAATACCGTAGTACTCAAAATAGATTACTTCCGCGTCATCGTTCACTTCCCCTGGAGGCACATTTCGGTCTGTGCGTGATCATTTCCATTGTCCTTTTTCCTCCCTAACCATTATCTCTGACATCTCCCAGGACAGTTCTTCACGTACATGAGAAGAGTTAATGATATGGTTGCTTTAAATAGCCACAGCCATGCTTGATGGCAGACGCTCTGGACTTGTCGGAATGCAAATTGATGAGCGCATCATTTATTTGTCGTTTTGTTACTGAAAGCTCATTTACCTACTTTCACCGTGAGAATAGAGTGGGGGGAAAAAATGAAAGCTAGAGTAACGTGTGAAATTTGTGAATGAGGCAACACCCTTACTCATTTACAAGAAAAATAAAGAAGTTGAATTTTAACAGATTTTACATATCACTGTCGTGTAGAAACCTAGCATGTCCAATTTTGGTCAATTTATTTATTTTTTTTAATAGCAAATTGATAATGTTGGTCAGTCCAGCGTTGCTTATTTAAAAAAACAAAAAAAAACTACTGACCAATCTGAAGTGTGGGAAACACCTTGCTCTCTTTGTCTCATTTGCTCCCAAAAATGTATAAATACGTTCTATTTTAAATATTACTATGCTCCCAAAGGCGTATTTTTTGTTTTGTTTGTTTTGTTTTTCTTTTTTGTTTGTTTTTTTTAAGTTAGAGCATTGAGAAGGCTTTGAACTGAAGAGAATGCTTGAAGCAATAGTAGTTATCACAAAAACGGCCAGAAGGTGGCAGCAGAGTATAAGGGACCAACCAGGTTGTTGCAACAACCTCTTTTCCCCAGTGTTTGGGAATATATGATAAAACTTAGCTATATTTTAATGCTATGCTGCAAAATGGAAACAGATTTTTTTTTTTCTGAAGAAAGAAAAAGACTAATCTTTCTTTTGGTAGGTTCCATGTTTTTATAGCGATAGAACACGATATCCTGTGGGCCTTGCAAAATCAGTCAAAATCCATTAAAACAGCCGGGAGCTTCAATGAAAATGGCTGGGAAGTGAATTAGTGAAAGATGCAATGTTAATGACTCATGAATGTTAATGATGACAACAAGGAAGCAAATTGCATGTGTGTGTAACTTGCTGATCGTCTCTCTAAATATAATTTTTCTATTAGAGATCATCTGTTTTCTATTAGAGCTCATCAGCCCCTAGGCTGCTTCATTAAGAAAATGCATTGATTCCATTCATTACCATGCAGCTAATTTTGTAACATTGGGTTCACGTTAGCTTGACTTTCATTTGGACAAAATGATAAAACACAAAATGTGGCCACTTATTCATAAAATAAGTTAATTTTAAGTTCCTCAATATATTTAAGAATGTAAACATGGAAGACAAGGGCAGTTAATCACATTTTCGTTCATATTACCCACCAAGTAATGATGTTTTTGATGAGTTTCTTGATCATCCAAATTTATCTTGCTGACACCTGGTATTAAATGATCTACACAAGCAGACGTCTCTGCAAAAGAAAGGCTTCTGTATTGAATAAAGACGAGACTGACAGCTCTGAGCTCATAGAGGACCCTATTTTAAGTGGTTGCCATGCCAGCTTCACAGCAGTCAGTGACTCCATGTTTCACCACCAGCTCTTACTGCTCCCTAATGAATTATTCACCACCTTAAAAGAGGGAAGGAGCATCCTTTTCTGCAGCATTTTTGGAAATTTAATTCATCCAGCTCCGACAGCTGTGCAAAAACACAGACTGGCAGTTTTTTTTTTTCCTTTTTGCAAATAATGAGCATCCTGAACAGGCCATCTTAATGAAAAGGAGGCAGAAGGCAAGTCTAACTAACCACAGTCCACCCTGCTACATTTGGCTTGTTTGTAATTCTGACTGAGTGTGGTTGATAATGACTCCACTAATTGCTTATGATTAGGAAACCACCACAGAGAAAGACACATCCTCGCATGGATGTGTAGACATGCAGCATTTCATCACAATCATATCTTCAGTCACTGTATTTCAGGGGTGTCTAAATTTGTGCATTAATTTTTAGTTAATTAAAAAGCTTCTTTAACGCCACTATTTTTTTTTTTTAAATGAGCGATTAATGATGAACACACAAGACACGTCGACGTCAAAATTTAGCAGTAATAAATAATAATGCATATATTTATGGAGACTGGGGTTAAGTTATATTTTACTTTTTATTATTTTAAAAAAAGGTGCAGAATTTCACAAGTTACTTCATGTTAAAGATTAGATAACAATATGAAAAAAAATGCACTGAGCAGCTGTCACCAACGTCTTACAAATCCAATTAAGCCATCTAGTGGCAGAAAAACGACCTCAAAACAAATCAATCACACTCGTTTTTAACAGTACATATTTTTAATTTTAACTCAATTTTATTAAATATTATGAAATTAATATCAAACACTAAAGGATTCAGCCATTTCTATTTAACACTTTGTTAACAGTATGAAAACTTAGAAACAAATATTGTAAATTTAGAACAGATATACAATTGTGATTAATCATAACTATTGAAGTAATGTCATCAAAATTTGTAATTGCCTGACACCCCTACTGTATTTAAATGTGTACTAGACATCATCAGCACATCATCGTCTATAAGGCACCACGGAGTACCTGCTTTCCCAAAAAGCAAAGATTTGTACTTAGTAGCCGTTCTTTTTTTTTTTTTTCCCCCTTTTGTGAGATCAATGTGTCAATATGAGAAAAAAAAAAATCAATTTCTTAGTGTATGGTAAAAACAGAATCCATAGACCTACCCTTCTGTGAAAATCACTTTCAGGTTTTGATTGCAGATTTTCATTATGATGTCCCATTTGGGATCATCTGTCACACGAGAGTATGCAAGAGATCGATTCAATAGTTAACATTATTGTATTACTATTTGGGACTGAAGCTCTTTGTAACTGGAGCTCGAATCACATTTATAGTCCTCCATAGACAGCCGCCATCGAGCCAACAAACAAACAAGCACACGCTCGCACATACGATTCGCTGCCAAAAGAAAAGGAGCTATCGTGTTCTTGGGTGCAAGAAAGAAAATGCATATTAACATAAAAACACTTTGTTGCATTGCAATTAGCAGTGAACAAACTGGCACGAAGACAAGCAGGAGGACAAGCAACTCTGTAAAGCCCTTTTACATACAGACTTCCAATTTCATATGGTGAAAAGGTGTGAATGTGTAAACGTGCGCGCGCTAATTGCTTAAGCTTAGTTCTGCATCTCTTGGGAGTGGGAAAAAAAACAGACTGGAGTTCATACCCCTCTGCTATCATACTCTTTTTTCTTTTCTACCCTCACTGAATGCGATGCTGTCTGCCCACCCACTCATGGCGAGAGAGAGAGCGACCGACTGAGAGAGTGACAGAGAGAGAGGTAGGGAGGGATTATAGAGCTCCCTTCTCTTTTCAACGACCAGTCCACGGGAGCAACTTTGCCCGACAGGACTCAGCCACCCACTATTACACACTTTTAACAGATTAGAGCATCGGAGACGCGTTCTCTCATCTAAAAAGAAGAAAGACGAATAAAAAAACTCATTTAATAGTGCTGCTCGCACACATGCATACGCGCCAGCTCTGAGGAGGCTGGGTCGAAAGCTGGAGAGGGTATCTGAGAATGGAATGGAACCTCAGAAGAATGGAAAGTGAACTGAGACACATCAACCCCGACCTGCTGCAGCCCAGCAAGAGCTTCAAGAAGCCCACGTCAGGTACCATCACCATCAACGTCGGCGGCTTCCTGTACACGGCTCACCGGACCACCCTCGCCAAGCACCAGGGCACCTTTCTGGAAGAGTTGGCCAATGGTAAGAAACCCGTCCAGCACATGGACTCCATGGGGAACCCGTTCATCGACAGAGACGGTCCAGTTTTCCGCCACGTGCTCAACTACCTCCGGACCGGAGAGCTGCAGCTGCCCGACGACTTCCGAGAGGCGGGGCTCCTCCGAAGGGAGGCCGACTTTTACCGCCTGGTCGAACTCGTGGAAGCCGTGGCCGAGTGGGAAAGTCACCGGGCCGCCCAGCGGGAGCCGGCCTTTTTGGAGGTGACCGACAGCCACGAGAGGTCACAGGGCCTCAAGGTGTATTGCAGTGATCCCACCTTCATCGACAAGGTCAAAGGTCGGCTGGTGCAGATCTCCAAGAGCCGCCTGGACGGCTTTCCGGAAGAATTTGAGGTGTCGTCCAACGTGATCCAGTTCAGACATTTCATCAAGTCGGAGCCAGGCTCGCGGCTGGTACTGAAGGAGGACAGCACATTCTTGTGCACGCTCGACTGCCTGAAACTGGAGACGGTGATGCTAGCCCTGAGATCTGGCTTCAGGCTGGTCACCAGCCTAGACAGCAGCAAAGGCTCTGTTGTGGCGGCCGAAGCCCTGCATTTTGTCAAATAGGCTGAGTGGGGGGGAAAAAAAACAAGAAGCAGTGCCTGATTCCATTTCCACTCCTCCAACATTTGATTTTTGGCTTGAAGGTGTTGTGATATGTGTTGAGCTGTGATTTGTTATTAGTGGAAAAAGAAAAGAACAAGACGAGTGTGTTTTCACGTGGTGTTCATACTGTATATTCAAAATTCATTGCACAACAATGGCTCACAATCAACACATTTAATCTGGATAGAATAATTTGAGTTCCATCATAAAGCAACATGAATATTTTCTTTGTACTGCAAGTACTAAGTGCATTTAATGGATCTAGGATAATTCGACTTTGACGATATTTTAAAGTCACCCCCCCATTTTTTTTTTTTTAAACTATGTTCTATGCAGCCACACTAGTCTAAATACGGTATTCTAGTTGATATTGCATTAGACTCAGGCAACAACCAATCACAGCTCGCCTGTTTTCTGGAGCTGAGCTGTGATTGGTTGTTACCCGAGACCTGAGCAACTGTGATGTCATATTCAGTCGACAGCAAGTGGCAAAATGGCCGCCCCCTGAAATGGATAAAAATGGCTGGATTTTAACTCATATTCCACAAATGTAATATTAATCAGAATGTCGTGTTTAGACGAGAGAGGTCACATGTAACATATTCTTGTCAAGAAATGTTTAAGGTTGGCTTCCACTTTCAAGAGTTTAGATTAGTCCCCACAAATGGAGTGAAGACAGCAAAGCGAAATTCTCAACAATGGATAGCTTCGCCAGTGGTTTCTCTTTTCACATTTACTCGTTCTGCTCCTTTTGCAACAGCTGCAGCCCTCAAACCTAACCGTGACGTGCACCATTGTGCCGTTCAGCTTTTACTACAGTGTGTGTGTGTTGCAATACAATATGTGTACTGCACAAATAGGTTGACGTCCTAATCAGAACCAGCATCTGTTTCTCTCTTTTCATTGCATCAAGCTGAGTTTAGCGCAAACAACTGTGACTGTTGTAAGGGCTTCGAATCGAGCATGATGCATATGTGCACTTAATAAATTTGCTGTCGGTGCTGTGAGCCTCCGTGTAGTCAGTGCATCAATCATGACTATGTGAATATTTTATGAATAAAATTACAGTGAAACCCCAGTGGCAAGTGGAAGTTTTTGTATCTTTGTGCATGGCGATTGTAATTTTGCTGTATTTTTCCTCGAACAAAAATCATAAAAAAAACAACAATAATGAGACTCAATGGCTGCATTAAATGGGAAAAAGCACTGGAACACAAGAAGTTTCAGTAAAGCAAGTAAGATATACTTTGTAAATTTACTTGTCGTGATAATCAGTAATTGAATACAATTATAGCCCTCTGGACTGTAGTTTACTCGAACACACATTTTAAAAGTGTGTCAGTTTGTGCAAACGCTCCACCCAACTCAAAACAAACAGCATACTGTTTGAGTTCTGGGCTGATCCATAGCTAAAAACTACACAAAGTAGGCATTCAGGGTGGTCAAGGTGAAGACAGAGACACTATTCTCCTTTTAGTGCACTACCATCAACATGATTTTTTTTTTTCAAGTAATTTTAGCAAGTAAAACGATCACATGGTGTAAAGGGTCTTAAACTGGTCTGAAGAGTTACTTTGGAGGCTTCCATTAGTATTAAATGTATTCACCCCCCCGTATATAGCAGTTTATAGCTGATTATCAAAAACGACAAAATATGGTGGTGTGTCCACAAACATTGGTGACGACAAAAAATATTAATTAAATTACCAATCATAATTGTAATTTTATGCTACATAATACAAAGTTCCTGAAACCATTAACTGCCATTAAAATACACTTAAAAGCCACGCTAGCTTGCTGCCATAATAGTGCAACTCAGACCTGTAGAAGTCCTAGGGGAGAGAAGATCTGGTATCCAGAAAATAGGCCAATCATCCTCTTCCCTCAAGGAGAAACACTTTTTATCTGGCTGCATGTCACCATAGCGTACTATTAGCATGAAAATGGCACAATTACCCCATGTACTAAGCAATATGAAAATATACCTGCCAAATTGCACCATTAAACATAATTTGAGTAGGTCCTTCTCTTATTACGACATTGGCAGCGGAAGCACGGATAATTTGTTATTGATATGTCTCAAGATTGCGGGCACTGGCTATTGCACAACATTACAGCCTTCAAACTGCCTGGAAATGTCATAACAGTGAAAATGAAGTCCCACTTCATTACAAGTTGGAAATAAAACATGTCTGATGAGTAACTTCAATACATAAAGGAACAAAAGAAGTACCATAAAAGCTTTAAAAATTATCAACCTTATTTATTTATTTTTATTTTTTTTTAATTAGAAGCTATGTCGCCAAAAATTTAAGAATTGCACCAGAGAATGTTGAGCACAATGTTTGTTTGTTTTTGTTTTGTTACTGAAAATTATCATTGTGGTTCGTGTATATAAAGGGGTGGGTATTAAAAACAAAATAAATAAAAAAACAAAAAAACAAAAAAAAAAGAAGATACAGGACGTGGCATTTTGCTTTGGTTTTTGACATATGATGGTAAATTGATGTCATTCTTTATGATTGTGGTTCTGCAAAGTTTTTTTCCTTCAGCATTTTTCTCCCCAATGCATCAATTAACATGTCTAAACTTTTACAGTATCATTGACAAAATATCACTGTAGCATCATTACTATTTACTTCACAATTCCCACTCCTTCTATTGTTATGAATAAAAATATGTAACATGTAAACAAACACTTAGCAGCCTTTCCACCTGCCCGTCCTACTGTGTCAAGACCCCCCACCCACCACACTTGCACCATCTGTGATGACTGAAACCACCTCCATCAGCAGGCAACACCCTGAAGCCCTCCATGATTCATACAGCCACATCAACCTCTTACATCCTGACTTGCAGTATAACTCATTCTAAGTCCAAATGTAAAAACATCCACACAGATATCAAACAGCAAATAGTTTTGGTGGTTGTTGAAACATGGACACTTGCCGAATCAGTTCTGATTTCAGCAACAAGCCATGCTAATTACAGTTGAGCTTGATGCGTTTTTAATGGTGGTTACTGCTTACTAATTTGCGAGGTCACACGATTGATGCATCATCAAAGGCAGTTTTAGGATGAAGTGAGTGAGAAGAAACCAGCTAAATGAACGAGGCGAACAAATAAAGTCAGGCTTTTCACCTGTTGCTGGGCAAACTCAATTCCTACATTTCCATCATCATCATCCACTCAAATACACCCCCGTCCTTGTCATCAGGCCTCAGCCATGTGCCGACTCTCAGCTAGAAATGACTAACATACCTCAGATTCTTATCCGACAGGTCCAGAAACAGAAGACACGGCAAAGGGGGAGCAGGGATAAGGCAATGAAGAGGAAGAAGTGAGGATTGCCCAAGGACATTCATACGTTCAGATCAGAAGCACAAGGGAGGATGGTTGTAAAAGTATCTTTAAAAAAAAAAAAAAAAAAAATGCATCCATTCATCGGTAATGGCATCCAATTGTCATGAAGCTTGGGAGATTTCCACCCATTTCACAATTGGAAGATGTACATCCGCATTATGCTCCTCCTCAAGTCAATGGTTGCAAATGGTTAAAAATTAAAAAAATAAATAAATAAATAAATACATAAATGAATAAATAAATAAATATTGACATAAAAACATTGGAGGGGACAGTAAAAACATTATGTACAACTTCATCAGCCCACTGTATGATGAGAAGGCTTTGATGCAGCCTCTCACCTGAAGAGATCAACCAGGGCCATGTTGCAACAAGCTGTTTCCCCACAGTTTTAAACAGATTTGTGAATAATGATGGAACTGAGTTATACAGTATCCTAATGCTAATTGTTGCAAAATGGAAACAGATAGATTTATACTTTTTTTTTTTTTTTTCCCTGATGAAAGAAGAGACTAATCTTTCTTTTGGTAGGTTCCATGTTTTTTTTGTAGCAATGGAATATAATATTTTGCAAATTATATTTTATCATTTTAATTCATAATCAAAATTATTAATTATAAATCAGTCAAAATCCAGTAAAACAGCCGGGACCGAAGGGGGTTGCTTCAGTGAAAACGGCTGGGAGTGAATGAGTTAATTTCAAACGATTGGTAAAATTAATTATTACTGCACGTATTTTTCACTTTGTAATCAAGGTTTTCTTAAATCATGGACAAATAAAATAAAAGCCTCTATTTTTTTTCTGAACTATGACTAACTGCAAGCTGCTGTCTTACGCCACATCTATGAACAAAGCACAGTAAGCAGAATGATTCATACAGCCTGTTGCATTTTCAATAGCTCCATTGAGGATGTTTGAACATCACAGGGCGCTGAATTGTCAATCCAAAACCATTAACGACAAATGGAAGACAGAATCTCTCCCCCGAAAACCTGACTAATGGCTAGACTAAGCCTAGGCAAGTTGGGAGAAGCACAAAGACAAAAAACCATATGGCCACTACTGACTGACTTATATTCTGAATTTAAGTACGCATGCTCATAGACAAGGGTGTGTACTATAAGTACATTTTGTTTTTGAGTCACTATTTATGGTGGTGTGCAAACGCCCAAGCTAAGACTAATTTACCTTTCAATCTAGTGGCATCAATCAATCAATCAATCAATCAATCAATCCATCCATCCATACCAACATTAAGAAGGACTTGTATCAAAACCTGCCAAGATCTACAGGCAACAGTGTGGCACATCTGGCAACTTTTTTTCCCATGTCACAGGACTGTTGTGTGGGAGCAAAGCAGGTGGGAGGCAAAGCTTTTGTGCATAAATAACAATTCATATTAAATTTGGCCACTTAAACGGCGACTGAGTCACAATCCTATGTTCACCTTGGACAAAACAACCAGGGCAAAGAAAAAAAGAAAACAACCTCATTTTCAGTAAGCGAAGCACCCTTATCCACAAGTCTGACAACACAGAAAAAAATAAATAAAAATGTAACACTTTTAAAACAACTGCCGACACGATGTTTGAATATCGCAAGACTCAACTACGATACAACAGCAACAAAAGGCAACAGTTTAGCGTCTACCTGGGTGTAGTTTTATGGTGCTATTTGAATATAATTCATGCTATTCAGGTGCTGCTTCATCAAGTGAAAATACAATTCTGTCTGGCACCACCAACTTAACAGTAATTTATGAGCTGCACTTAGGAAGGAATTCCATGGATAAGACTGCAATAATTCAAAGGAAGCCAAAAAAAAAAAAACTAATGACATTGGACACTGGATAAAGTATTTAATGTGATTCTAGAGAGAATGAACAACTTTTAGGTTTGCGTTGATTCAAAAACAAGCGTTATGAGCTTGTTCGCGTACATAGTATGTGGCAAAATGAGATTTATAAGCTTCAAAAGACTGTTACAGTTCTTTATATGAGAACCAAAGAACCATTCATTGAATAACTTTGCATGCTACTACTGTATGTCATGCAAAAGTAACCAATAATACTAAACATTTCAAGCCAGTAGTTGGAGGTGTAAGACCGTCAAACAGAGTGGCACCATGCGACTGTACATGATCATGCTGACGGCTTGCTAAAAATAAAACAAATGAATGAATGAGTTTGTCAGGACAGATGTAGGATAGTTTTCACTGTGACTGTAAAGCACCAAAAATGTCAAAGAACTACTGATCACCAGTGAAGCAAAATTTAGCTTGGTATACAGTCATTGTGCTGGTCCTCCTACTCACACATTATCATATTTGCAATGGATGTGATGTGCAAGTGCAAAGACAGGATGTAACGCACAGTGATGGCATATTCAGTATGTTTTCAGTCAACTAAACAAACCTAAAAAAAATAAATAAAAGTTTGTTTGTTTGTTTATTTTTTGCATAAAAGGATATTTTTTTTTGAGCATGTACAGGAGCTACTAAAAAAAAATAAAAAATAAAAATAAAAATCTAAAACGTGTTCAAACACCACGGTTTTGTAATCTAAAAAGATGAGACCACAAAAAAACATTTTGAAACTCTCAAGGTGTAGCTGTGTTCAGAAATAATCACTCACATTCAAACTCATGTTAAATGTGTCAGCACATACCTGCCGCCATTAAAAGTGCCTCTAATAAACTTCCAATTCTACTTGGCTTTATCTGACATTTAGTTTGTTTTCCAGCAGAAGCCTGAAGCTTTTGTGCCAACACTGAAAATTATTTCGAACTGTCCATAAATTGTCCCACTTTGTCTAACTAAGGCCCCAGTCCCAGCTGAAGAAAAAAACGCCCAAAAGTGCTTCTTGTATGGTTTTGTTTTTGCAATGGCCAAAAAGCTCAACTTCAGTGTCACTGGACAACAAAGAAATCTTCCAAACACATGTGGCAAAACAGTATCTAAATAACCTGGAGGCACAATAGGACAAAGAGATTCGTGGATGGGAACTTACAAAGGATTTTTGCCTCATTATACCAGGTTAGGACAGTCATAGCCTTAAGTAATACAGCATTGCTTTACAGCTGCCTTTCAGTTCTGTGCACTCTTCTGTGGCGCCCAAGCCTGTTGCTTAGCAACTTCTTGATCAATACCTTCTCCTTGCCAGAACAAAAACACGAGGAAGAAAGGGAAACAGTGAAGTTCATTTTAGTACAAAAAGTACAAAAGCCAAGTCAGACACCATTCATGTATTTATCCGTCACTGATGGTTGCCATTAGCAACCTCTTACCATTGTTGCCTGAATGAACACTGCATTACATGCGTGCAGTGTGAAATATGGGGATTACTGTGCAAAGACAGAGGCTGACTGAATCTTCTAGGAATTGGGTTCAAATTGGGAATAAAAAAGTAAACTGATCATTTGTTAGGCTTCAATTTGAAACTCCACAAAGCAGCAGGTAACATCTAAGTAACAAGTCCAAATTTTAGTTTGCAAATATTTCAACATTTGCTGGCCACATGCCAGCATTTCACATGTATGCGTAAAATGGGCCCTCAAAACCACGGAAAATCCAAATGATCAGAAAATTTGCCATTTAACTAAAACTTTCAGGAAAAATATGCCTTCCCGTCAAACCTTAACTTCTGCGTTACTGTTTTCAAATGTCAATATTACATAAAAAATCCTATCAGATAGGGTGAATGAAAATGTGATGGCATAATTTTGATGGATGAATCAAGTCACTGAATGCGCACATTGCAATAAAATATATTGAATTGTGGCTATGAGAGAGCCAATTTCAGCTTTTCAATGTAGTGCCACGAGTGTGCGTCCACTTTAGGTTGTTGTCATGGCGACAGTGAGCTAAAATATAGCACTTGCCAGTTTGGTGTTTGTTTATGTGCATTGAGTAAAAAAAAAAAAAAAAAAAGAAACAAAAGGGCCAATTAAAAAAAAAAAAAAAGAAAAAAAAAGAAAGTGTGATCACGTCCATAGCTGTGGAAAAAAACATTTTGGGATTCTAGTGTTGCAAATCGAGTTGGTGGGGTGTATCAACGCAAGTTCTAAAAACACATTTAGTATCCGCTAACTCAAGTTAAGATTCTGCACTTGACAGTTATTCTTCTATTGTTTGGGTCACTGACAGCGACTGTAGACAGACAAGAGGCAGACGCACTTAGAGATTATTCTTGTCCATTTTTTACCCTGCTTTACATCTGTCATTCATGCTCCTGTCTCACAATGAATTTTGACTGAGCATCTATCATGTGAAAAAGCCAAAATCAGATCAATTTAGGGGTGCATGGTTTACCAGTACTGCAGAGGTATTGTGATACCTCGCTGTCAAAAATTCAATGAGCGATAAGATATGCAGTATGGTAGGGCTGGGTGGGTGATATGGCCAAAAAAAAAATAATCTCTTATTTTTTTCTAGTCATTTAGGTCAATTATGATTTTAATCGATTTTAATCTAATAAATGCATCAAATGTTTATTTAAAGTATATAAACTTAACATTCATAGTTTGTGCTTAATTTTCACAATTGAGTAGTTGGTAGCTATTGTATACTTCTTGTAAACCACACATCCAGCATTCTGCCACTTGTGCAAAATTACCACTCACAAAAACATCTGTATGTAACAAAACATAAGAACAACAGCTTTTAATAATCCAGAAGAGAACATTCCAATTTCACGATTCAGCAAATTTTCAGCGATTCAATTTTCAAAATGACAATTAATCGCATTAATTGGCTTTATTGCCAAGCCCTACAGTACATGGGTACCGATACTTAAGACTACACAGCAATGGTTCTCTTGTAAATGTACAAATTAATTCAAATAGAAATTGGAACAATCAGGATGTAAACAATATCCACTTTGACCAGTATATTGTATCAAGAATCAGTTAAATATCACTATGTGCTCCTAATAGGTGTGTGAGAGTGAGCAAAAAAAGGGACTTGTAAAGTGAGTGGGAGTACAGTGACATACTGCACACCTTACTGTGGGCAAGTAGCTAAGCAGTGGCCAGGAAAACACTATTAACAAAATATTACATCTCAGAGGAAATAATCCAACTGTTAGTTTTCACTGTATTTTCACAATACTGTTGCCACTTAAAAAGACAGCTTTTTCCATATTCAGAGCCACATATAAATGGTCTGCATAAGTCTACGTTGGATCTCTTTTCTTTTTTTTCTTTTTTCTTTTTTTTAATGGACTGTAATGTTTTTGTTTTTTTAAATGTATTTATGAACACAACCTTCTGAATAAAAATTAATAAGTGCCGAAAAAAACTTGCACAGGAACAGCAATCCATTATCACATGTAGGTGGCATTAATGTAGAATGCAAGAGTGGGTGCATTTAAAGTGCTCGAGGGCGATGAAAGCATAAATCTTCGAGTGCAGGGTGCTTCCTGGTGAAGGCTTTTTTTTCCCTCTCTCTCTCTTTTCAATTTTCAGGTAACATTTAGCAAGTTGGGCAGAAATATGACTGAAGAGGAATTAAAGCAATCACGTACAGAAATTTACATTAGTTCTTGTCATCTCCACTGTCTGCATTTCTATGTGGTTTGTTGTTGAAGTGTATGCTTCATGATAATTTTACAACATTGCTATTATGGAGGAACACTATCCCCGATGCACTTTGAAACAAATAAAGAAAGGAGACAACACTATCTGTGGGTCGAAATAAAACATGATGACACAAACACCCCATGTTTAATTTTATTCTTCATAACTAATTTTAAATTGCATTATTTCTTTTGAATATTCAGTGCTCCAAAATATGGTGGCAGTGTAATGGCCATCTGGACTGAGCTGCTTGCAAAAATGCAGAAAATAATTTCATTCTTGAGCAGAACAAGTCTTATGCTATATTTTAAACATGGGTGAGTGTAATCTGTATTTCTTGTTGTGTCCTCTAGCAGAGGACAGAACATAATTTCATTTATAAGCGCCTTGGTTTGTCTCTATGTCACCCCCCCACACACACACATCTGCTCTGCTGCTAAATGAGGAAATTAGAGAAATGTGTTCCAGTTTCACTCAGTTAATTTAAATGGAATCTGCTTGGTGATTTACAAAGTCATGTATCAGCAACTCGGCTCCTACTGAAGAAAACCTTTACAAGCATGACAAAGATTATGTTTTATTTTCTACTTGGTCGCGTAGCCTATCTGCTCTTGTCAAATTGTCACAAAAGAAAGTGCAAATTTTCAAATAACAGTGTTTTTACAAATGTATTTTACAAGATTTTATAAACCAAACAAGAAAATGTAGTGAGTCACTGAAATAAGATGAAACCTCAAATTATAGTTGCACCTATTTTTATGCTCTCATGCAAATTCCTGCATCTCTCAGCAGTATGGCACAATATGTCTGCCAGCGAACAACCTACAAATGTAAATCAGCGTACCATCAGTATTCTCATGGATTTTGCATAACTGAATATATTATACCTTAAAAGAATATATATATGACTAACTTCTTTTTGTAAATGACACACATTTTAAATATACGTGTGTATACGTCATATCACCTATTGAAAAAAAGAAAATAGAAAACAAACAAACAAATAAAAGCAACATTTAAGTAAACTGTGCTCTCAACACCAAATCTGACCTTTATCACCCTGGCTAAAGACGGCCATGGTCTGTCCAGCCAGTGAGTTCATGGTGAAGGGATGCTCTCTGGGGACCTGTGGCGCTGAATCGTTTTCTCCATCAGCACCCATAGCTGCCAGCTCTTTATTCAGGCTGAAACAAACCTGACCAAAACAATAACAAAATAATGCATACATAAGTAAAATGTGAGAATATGAAATGTACCATGCATACACAACACATTTTTTTGGGGGAGGTTCGAATACAGCTTAGGGCAAAGGTGGGCTCAAGGGCTACATAAAATTTTTAAAACAGTTGAGGCAGATGGCGACCCCACATGGGGTACATTCAGAAATCCACTCCAAGCACCCTCGGCTAAACTCTGGACATTCAGAAATTGAGAGCATTGTTGGAATGTGCTGTTTGTCAAAGCGAATCAGTGGTTGTGCTACAGTACACCTTGGCTGCAGACTCAGGCAGAACACGGAAGGAAGTTGTTCAAGAAGCAAGTCATTCAAGCCAGGCAGTTGGGAGAACACTCTGCCTCTCAGAAAGAACACTGCACTCCCACGGTAGAGTTAGGGTGTCAGATTGAATTTCCGAAAGCACCCAATGTTGTGTCTCTCCTCTTTAGACGAGTGTTTCTCCTTGTCTGTCAGTGACGCGCTTGCTCATGTGGGTCTCGTTTTTGTGCCCAGGTCTTGGCCTAAACGGGCTCAAATTGGTACTACAGTATATACATAGTTGAAAACAGCATTGAGCATTGTGTTCATCACTGAAAAGCTGTATATCGACACCCTCTTAAAATAATTGACTAAAAATCTGAAAAAATAATGTCTTAGGCGATTATTTTAAGAAGGTGTCGATAGAGTTGTTAATATGTGTGAATATTGTAGAAATGGGATTTGAGTCCAGTGCTTTCATTGGATATGTCTCACCTGAGTTTTGCCTTGCTTCCTAAACGATAATGAGAAATGGACAATAGTCAATCGGGAACAAAGACAAAGGATAATAAAAATCAAAACGCAACGCAAATTAATTACTCGACTAAGCCATACATACTTTCCAATGGTAATCTTCCCCACCTCTGTTGCTTTGTCCCACTGTTGAGCTAAATACTTAGGAACCTGTGGGAAAGGCAGAGGAGCCAGTTCGCCCTGAAGTCAGTTTTTTTGTTTTGTTTTTAGCATTTTTAAAACATGCCTACCAATAATTGTACAGTACTTCTACTTTTATTTTTGGCTTACATGTAAACATGCAGTATCAGCTTGCTAATTGCAAGGTATTGATGGTTCCATACCATGAAGTAGATTTAACTAACTAACTAACTAACTAACTAAACATTTTTGATAATTTGCAGGTGAACAAACCTTGACAAGCCACACGCCTTTACTTTGTTTAGCTCCAGTGAGATTAACTGCACCCTTTTCTGACATATTTGAAGTCTAACGTTAACACTTCGGTCCAGGAAAAAAACTAAATAAACCAGACACAGGTGGGATTTACCCTGCCTTCACGTGCTATGGGAAAAATGGACCTCATCACTCGGACACTCCTAATTACGACTGAGTTCCGTTCATGTGCTTTTGTTGTTGTAGCAACAAAAAACACAGGGAAGCTGACGTCGCATTTGCTCGTAAAACCAAACAATTACGGCACATAACGAGCTGTAAAGGACAGGACATTGAATTGTGTATGCTATGTAATTGTGTACTTTCTAAAACAACTTGCTAGCGGACGAAAACACCCTTATAAGTGTTAATATTCCTTGCTATTCACAAATCATTGTGCGCTCTCCGCCATGTCAAAACTCGGAAAAGTTTACACAACTCGAAACTCGGGAATCAAAATTAATTCCCAGTTCCCCAGTAGAAAATACGACATTAGGGGGCGTTCATGTGCAATTTTCTACTCGTCGTGTGGTATTTGCCATAATTACCATACGACATGAAGGCAGCATTAATTTCGATCGATTTGGGTGGACATTTTCTGACCGGAACTTCCAAATTAAGACAAGCAATTGTTTCTTTCAAAATAAAAGCTACCATTACAGTGTGTTAACCCGAATAACAACAACAACAAAAATCAATCTATTTCCATGAAAAAAAAAAAATGCTACAATAGATTGTGTCAACTCAACTCAACGGTAAATGCAAACGTTATTCTGATCATTTACATGGAAAAAAATACTTTGTGAATTCTTACATAAGTCCTAATCATAAAAGAGTACAAAATAAAACACACAAACGCTACTACAGAATTTCAAAGAACAGAATAAACATACATAGCATTGAATCAAAGAAACACTTGCCACTTGTCTATCTTAGTGTCACTAAAATATACGGGAAATACGGTAAAACACTTGTGTAGCATATACAATGCTGGTTTTAAATTGAGATTGCACTGAGTTTGACTAAACCCTAGAAACCCTAACTGTGTGGTAGACACGCTAAACCACATGAGTCACGCTGCCGACACTGTACTTTTATTTGCATTAAAAATAGCAGGAGACGCCCCTACAGTACTCGTGGCCTAGTCGACAGTATTTCTTTCACAGAGATTTAGCATCACCTTGTGGATGAATTGCAATCCTGCACCGTGCTTTTGTTTGCGCAACAGTATTCTTAACAGGAGTTCTTAGCCCCTGGCACCTGAGCTTCAATGTCATGTTGTATTCAGCAGTTTGGATCAGAGATACATAGAGACTGTAAGGAAGGCATAGAAGTTGACAACCTTAAAATGGTATTTGTTATATTCACGGGTCAAACAACAACCGTTGTGAATGTTCAGCTCTTTGTTGTAGAACAGTAAATTGTACAATAAGAACTGAGTCAGAAACATTGAACAGTTGGACATGTAAATTAAAAAGTTTAGAGAATGTCAAATGAATGCTCACCTGTAAATATTATGCTATAGTGCATTTAGGATCATTCTGAAATTTTACCCAAAAGCTATCATTTTTTAGTACTAACAACATAAATTGTACACATGCACACTTGGAATAATTATAATTGTGCTTTTGTCATCAAATAAATGGACTTTCATACAATGTCTTGCTTGTGTTTATGAGCTTGGACACTGACCAGGCACAGACAAAAAAAGATAATTGATATTCACTGCGTCATAATACATTATTTCACTTCACGACAAAGACTCTCCAATGATGGATATGAACGGCGAGCACGTCAACCTCAAGGATGAGAGGTTCTGAGTTTGATTTTCAGATCAATTGCTCATTTGCATATCCTCCATGTGATTGTGTAGGGTTTGTCCAAGGACTTCAGCTTCTTCTAATTTTCCAGAAACATACATGTCGGGTTCGATGGTTGTTTATCTATACAATATGTGCCCTGTGATTGACTGATCGTCAGTGCAGGATCTACGATGGCTCTTTCCCTAAACTAACGACGCTCCAGCTCACCCATGACACTCATACTTGGATGAATAGATGGATGTAAAGGCTATTACTAGGGGCGAACAAACAAGATTGTATTAGTTTAGGGCCAGATAAGTAACCTATTACAAAATAAAAATGTCAAGGTCATGCGCCCCCCCCCCCCAAACTTATCAGCAGTTTGAAAGCTTCATAAATCCATTTTCATCACAAATAAAATTAACTTGGCACCAACTAACTGGAGGTATTGGCTTTCCATTCCAGGCAAGGTCTTATTTCACAAAGGGTACAACTGTATTTCAGGGCAATATTCCCAGAATGAAAGATAAGCTTTCAACATAAGTGTATACCTTAATCTTATAATCATGACAATATCGTCATAATCTATTCAAGCAGCTGACTCACTGCAAGAATCATTAGCCCAGAACCTGACATTCTTTCACACTGATATAATATTAATCAAGATTCTAACTGCATAGATTTCTACAATGAGTTGAAGGTCTGTTGCCATAGCAGCAACCATCTGGAAGATAGTCTTTAAAGTAGGAGTACAAGGACATCCGCCAAGAATTTACAGGATGATTCACAAATGTGTTTTTTTTTAGACCTGTTGTTTTGCATTTTATAAATGACATTCTACCACGTAATATATTCCATATCTTCTAGCATTGGAACATTAAAAACCTAGATTATTCTCCTTTCTCATACCATACCGCAACAAAATACACTGCACACATTTCTCAGTCAATCCCATCCATATTCATAAATCAATTATTCAAGGTAGGTCCTTAGATTATCTTCAATTTGAATTTTGAATTTGACAGCTTTCACCTCAACCATATCAAATACACCGGGATAAACAGGAATTGAGGTTATAAACTAGGCCCTTGCTTCAATCCAGCCCCATTTTGTCTTTAATGATAAGAAAGAGATATCAACACATGATTCTACTTTCCTTTTAGTTTCATGTTCATGCCAATATTTTATCCATCGCATCTTATATTCGTTCACATTGCTTGGAGGTAGCCGCCAAACGTAAGATAAAATAAAATAAAATAAAATAAAATAAAATAAAATAAAATAAAATAAAATAAAATAAAATAAAATAAAATGTAAAAATCTAAATGCTGATTGGCATGACATTGGCATATTTGAACACTGCAGTCTTGTACACTAAATGACCTGATGGGGGTGCTGTTATCAAGGGAACAGTATTTTTGGTAGTGTTTCGTGGTATTGTGGAACAAAGGACTACAGACTGATGCATTTTTATTATTATTTTTAATTGTGAATGCATAAAGATAAATGATCTAAAAGAAAATGTTTGATTAACAAATGGGTTGAAACCAAATACTATTTGCAAAGGTTGCATTATTGTCATAATTAATTTGTTCATTTTACTTCCCAATAGTAGGAGGACTTACTTGAAATGCATTATTTTATGACACTCAGCTAAAGAATGGAAATATCTCTTGACAATCTACCTTCCTAATATAGTCTTGTTTTTCAACCAGTCTAACAAAGGCCACTCTTAAAATGTAAACGTTGAGAGCTTAACTCATTTATCATCATAGATTTTCCTCCTTCATTATTAAACCATGGTTGAGCTCAAGTTCCCCTTTCACTCATCACTCACATGCCTGTCTAAGGTAGAGGATTCATTAACTGGACTGACCAAATAGGTTCCCTGACACAATGAAGTATGTGAGTATGGAGGACCAAAACTGCCAAAATCCGAAATAAATAAATGACTAACTAAATAAATAAATAAATAAATAAATAAATAAATGACTAAAAGTGAAAATAAAAATGAATATAAAAAATATAATTCGAAAATTATATCTAAAAAATAAATATAAATGGAAATGAATTCGTTTTTATTTTCACTTTCAGTCATTTATTAATTTATTTAGTCATTTATTTATCTATTTATTTAGTCATTTATTTAGTCATTTATTTATTTTGAATTTTGGCAGTTTTAGTCCTCCATATGCGAGTATGAGCAGTCCATTAAAAATAAAGCCAACCTGTCTTGTACACAACAGACTCCATGCAGAATCAACTACAGTCTGGATCATTGGGCATAGTGCAGTGTTGTTTCAGGATTTCATACCGAAATGTGTCTCTCAAGGTAGAAGTGAAACGTTTTGAAAACGCCGAACATGATCACAAGTCTAAAGATTGTGCTACCTGCCAAGTTAAATGGCAAGATGGTTTTCCTTTTCACCAATGACTTCACCAAGCTTCAAGAAGAAGTTACTTGCTTTAAACAAGCGGCCTTCAACGACATTCAAGGCCCACTGTAACAAGCCGCAGTATGGTACCACGCCACAAGGTGGCGCCTCCTTGTTTTTGTTATTCCGATGTAACGGTTTTTCGTTTGGCCATCAGTGTATATTATTTTTTCTTTTTCTTTTTCTTTGTTTGCTCTCCAACTTCTTTGATCTCCAGCAGTGGCTGATCAGTGAAAGCACGTTACACGACACAGTACTTACATTTGAACATACATTGGGAACACAGTCATCTTTCTAAGACAGATGGACAAAATCTTAATTGGTTAGGAGTGAAACTTTTTCATACATCATACATCTCTACACGCTGCCGAGGACAGAAAACAACAGGATTTATCTCTGAGGGCAGAAAAAAAAAAAACTCACCACAACAGAATCCTCAAGGAGAACTTATCAGTCTACCCAAGGAGAGATTCGAGGAGGACTGGAGACACATGAGAACCAAGAGCAGCCCACTGCGCAAAGACACGTTGAAACGAAGTATTTTTAAGGTAATTGTTCAATAAAAACATGGGATGGAATGTTTTTTTTTTAAGCGTTTTTCACTGACTTTGTTGTTGAATAGTGCTATTCAAATAAACTTGTCTTGCCTTGCCGAGTCGCCTGGGATTGGCATCAGCACCTGCTGTGTCCCTGAACAGGATAAGTATTAGGAAATGAATGGATGGATATTAAGTAACCTTCACTGAATCCTGCCCTTGGGAGACTGTTGCTGATATCACTGACAGTTGTGTTTGTGTCTTTATTTAAAGCTTGCAAAATGTTTCTGCTATCAACAGATGTTGTTTTCACTGGTCTACCTACTTGTAAATTGTGCAGCAGTGGTTTATTTATTAGCAGGATATTTCAAATGGTTTTATTGGTTTTGTTGGTGCCACAAAATCCACGTTGAAGGGAAATGCCAATGGCAATGAATACTAGTAGCATATTTAATGTAAATACTTTTTATGTTTCATAATATATAACATAGTTTCATAATCTGCACATTCTACTCATCAAAGATGAGGAAAGTAAAAGACAAAAGGAGACCTCCCTGCATAAACGAGAGAGACAATGAAAATACTAAATACTAGTTTTTCATGATATTCTATTGCATTGCGATGCACTTTTAGATGCCATATTTTTTTCTGCAAATAAGTGACAATAATACACACATTTAGTATTTTGTCTGAACATATTTCACCACCACCATCTACTTGTGAAATTGTATTTCACACAAGAAAATATTCTGCATATATTTTGCATATTGTTGCTCCCTGATTTGATATACTGTACTGAATCAAAATAAGAGCCCCATCATTGTAAAGTGGGAGTTTTGGTCCGAATTTTACCATGAGAGTATTGAGTAATAAAATAATATTTCATCATAACATCAAAGTCTTATTGTAAACAATTGAAAGAAAAAATGACAGACCGTATGAACATGACGAATGGAAACTGACAAATGGGTTCGGCATTTTTCGACAACTTCCGCCAGCTTCGACATCGGACGCTCCCAGACTGCTTTATGTCTGGTAGCTGAGACCACAGACCTAAACATGATTGCGAGAGTTGGCCCGTCGCCGCAATGCATCAGCGTGTCCGCCATGATGAATGTGGCAGCTTGAATTAAATGAACGTCATAAAGCGACAACTCAAACGGTCTCATTCATTATCATATTTGGGGAAAAGTTAAGCAACAATATATTAACCTGTGTGACTATTAATGTGATTGTTAGAACTGTTTAATCCCTATTTGTTTAGTATAGAGGTAAGTGCAAAAAAGGGGGGAATTTATTTTCATAGTGCTTTTATGAGTGGCCACTGATAGTGTAGTGTGATGGTTGTTTGCCTCTGTGTGCCCTGCGATTGGCTGGCAACCAGTCAGGGTGTACCCTGCCTACTGCCCAAAGCCAGCTGAGATAGGCTCCTGCACCCCCCGCGACCTTTGTGAGGAATAAGCGGTACAGAAAATGGATGGATATTGTGGGAAAAGTTAACAATCAGGGGATTAAATTATTGGCAATTTAAGTAAATAGAAAATACTTCATTGTTTGGGGACTGGGAATTCACTCCTATACAGTATCATGCACATACAAAGAATTCAAAGTATTAGCCACAAAGTCAACAAATCTTATGGTCTTATTCTAACGGCCACATATAAATAATCAAAGGCCAGTCATGAGACCTTACGTTTTCGCTGTCGGCTCCCCCTTTGTCACATCCACTATGGCGGTCACGTCGACGTATGATTCGGGCCCTTAAGGCGGTGTCTGTGTTTATAATGTCTACAGCAAAGACCACGCTCGGACGCCATATTGCCGAGCACTCCTCCTGCTCCCCTCCCTCCTTCCCTCCAGCCCGGGTCCCAGCACAGAGCGAGCCACAGCTGCGGTGCAGGAGGAGGCTACACTCAGACAGAACAACGCTACTGTTGGGAAGGACCGGTGATACAGCAAAACCAAGAGCCACATCGTGGAAATTCAATGGGATGGATTAAACCTTTTTACGCCACCGTTGAGTGATCGTATTGGGACTTACGTCACGGTGCCACGGATAAAAGGTCGCTTCATTTGTAGTTTTCTGTGAGAGAAGAGCTAAAAACGTCTCAGTGTAGCTTGTGTTTAGCTCAGCGGTGATGGATACTTGAAGCTAGCTTAGCCGACGTTACTTCTTTCAGGCGAGTAGCGGTTGCAATAATTTCGCTTGGTTGCTCGTCTGTCAACCTTGTTTGAACACGCCTAGTCTTTATATTATACAATATGATTGATCGTGACTAACAGAAGCGCAAACTGAAAACGCCGGTGAATTACTACTGGTATCAGCTGACGCTAGCTCGCTAGCTACACGTAGAGCGGCTACCAGCTTCGTGTGTCATTCTAAACATTCAATCGCGAGAGAGAAGCTGTTGCTAAAAGCAAAACTTTCCCAGATATTTAAGAAAGACTGATAATTATAATCATTTTCTCGTATTTTTTTTGGCCGTGTTGTCCGTTCATCGTAGTTTCGTCAAAACGGCGGCGTTAACGTGCTTCAACTTTGTTACATACTGTCAGAGACCAACTACCCCCCGGATTTTCTTAAAATGCATCATCCGGACCCCACTGGGGAGACTGGCAATGTTAGAAAGATGGCGCAGCCGGCTGTCTTTCACAGGAGGGGTAGCAACACAAACAGCGGGAGCGGCTCCACGCTGTCAACACCGGTGGTCACCAACAGTCACTCGGCTGCTGAAGAATATCAGACCACCCTGTTGATTCAGTGCCAAACTCCAGCTGCCTCATCCTCCCCAGGTCCCCACCATCCTCCTTCCTCCCACAGCCTAAATCTACATTCCCAGGCCACACAGTCCGCTGGGGCTCAGATGAAAAAGAAGAGTGGCTTCCAGATCACAAGCGTGACACCTGCGCAGATATCTGTGAGTACCAACAACAGTATTGCAGATGATACGGAGAGCTACGATGACCTGGACGAGTCCCACACGGAGGATCTGTCGTCCTCGGAAATCATGGATGTTTCCCTTTCACGAGCTAATGACGTAGTTGGAGCGGAGAGAAGCTCCTCCGAGGAGACCCTGAATAATTTTCATGAGGCTGAAACTCCGGGGCTGCTGTCACCAAACCAGCCTTCACACCCCCATCCAATGAATCAAGCTCCGCAGCATGGCGGTGGTATGGTTAACGGAACTGTGCATCGTCATCATCAGAACCATGCCCAGGGCTACCCACTTTCTTCTGGGTCCGCCGCATCTCCCCTCGCCTCTGTCATTCAGAAAATGCCTTCTAATGTTGGGGTCTCTCACGAGGCTACCCCTGCAAACATTGTTTCTCAGCCTGTGGGGATGGTGGGCCTGGGAGCCGCTCCCGGAATGCACAGCTCCGCAACAGGCGCTGCAGTTAGTATAGTTAATCCCCAGACCAGCAGTGTTAGTAATGTGAATTTGTTGAGCTCTGCCAATGTGCCTGTGAGGGGGGGAATAAGCACGAGTGCGAGCAACAGCTCCGCAGGCTTTCCTCTCAATGCAAAAAGCGCTGCTGCGGGTGGTGGAGCTGGTTCTGCGGCATCTGGGGGCAACCTCATGACTAACACCAATAACACCATGATTCTGCAACAACAAACTCTCAACTCTAACATCTCTTTGACTACCACAACCACTTCTGCTGTTACTGTCGCCAGTGCCTCCGGGGGGCCGTGTCACTCGAGTGGAATCCATGGAAGGCACGGTCCTGCGCCGCCGCAGGCTGCGACTGCCCCCGTGAGCATCTCAACTGTTCCCGCCCAGCCTGCCCCTGTGGTCGCTCCAACCAGTTCTCGCTTCAGGGTGGTGAAGTTGGACTCGAGTTCCGAGCCCTTCAAGAAGGGCAGATGGACGTGCACTGAATTTTACGACAAGGACACCCCAAACTCCGCCTCTTGCTCGTCTGCATCTGACGCGGGCAGCATGCGCCAGTTTGTCTCCGAGAACTTTTCGGGGTGTTCCGAGAGGGAAAGCACAAGTGGTAGCTCTGTGAGTAGCACAGTGAGCCATTATATGGAAAATGTTTGCGGTGGCGAGACTGGGGGGCCCCCAGTTTCCCAGCATGCACAGGATTACGCCTCCCCTCCTCAGGGTTTCCAAGCAGTCCTCCCCAGTGGCTTAGTAGGGATGGGCGTGTCTCAGTCACAACCTCTTATAAACCCCCAAGATGTCACCCATTCAAATGTCAAGACTATCACTTCAACGCCCTCAAACATGAAACCGCCCGTACCTGCGCAAGGCCACCCGATCACCATGCCCATCTCCGCCGTACCCCAGCAACAGCTCACTTACGCCCAGGCCGTTGCGAATCAAGCCCCAGGCTCCACGCAGGGCCTTGTGGGCGTTCCGCAGCACCAGCTTGGCTACGCCTCGCACCCCCAGCATCCACCCGCCACCTCAGTACAGATGAGACCCCCTGAGTACAGCCAGCCACATCAAGGTATTCCCCAGGCACCCGCGTCGCAGCATCTTTTGAACCAAGGTGGGCTAAGTTCCTCTGGGCAAGCTAACGGAGCATGTCAGATGATGGGGGGCCTCCAGCAGTCACAGGTCATCCTCCAAAGCCAACCCCAGCAGGCTCCGACCTCCAACACGGCCTTTCATGTCGGAGTAGCAGGTCAACAGCCTCCCAGCCACGTTGCCCACCTGGATTGCCAGCAGCATAAACCACAGTCGCTCCCAACTCAAATCCCAAACGTTGGTCTCTGCACCCAGTTGCCCACTGCGATCCAGAGCCAGGTGTCTGCGCCTAGTGTCCCACCCCCGAACCTCGACCCCCATGCCCTGCCGCAAGTCCTCAACGTCGGTAACAATAGAATGCTCCCACCGGGCGTTCCCCAGACTTTGTCCCAGGACCTCAGCAGTGCCCAGGCCCTGGCCCATGCTGCTCAGGCTAGCGCCCTCTATGCTAGTCTGCCCACCTTCACGACCACTCAGCTGCAGGATGCCCAGCGACTCCTCCTCCAGCACCAGTCGGCTCTGCTGGGATTGCCGAAGCTTTCCGCAGGGGACCCGGTATCCGGATCCAACGCTGGCCAGGGTCAAGAAGCTGAAGGCAACGCTGCCATCGCCAGTGCCTTAACTGCATCAGCTGGTCTCAAAACTCTGGACGGAGAGGAGGATGGGTAAGAGACTTTCTTTTCTACTCACTTAATTTGTCTTGAACCTGTTAATTGTTGTTGAACCAGCTCAACATTTGAGTAGAGAGCTGCAGGGTAGGGGTGGGCGATATATTAGACCGTTAAACGAAACACGGCTCATGATCTGTCATTTCTGTGGAATCGTCTGATCGCGACGCAAAGCATTTCAGCACAAATTTGACCGTCAGCTCATTTTTTATGCCACTGACTGAAGGACAGCGATGTATCTGCTGCCTCCACTGTCTCCGGAGTGCCTATGACGGCCATTCAGTGGTCAACTGTAGCCCACACACTTCACCGGCACCCCGCCGTCTTCCCACCCTAAAAATATGCGGGCTCGTGATGGAGGAGGCTGGCTTCACGCCAGATGGCAAAGACCAGGCGTAAATCATATGCAAAGTGTGCAAGGAGCGCGTGAAGGCAAGTTACGGCGACACTACGAACGAGTTCAGCCACCTGAAACGGCAGCGCACACAATGAGAACCAAAAACTCCAAAGCAGAGACGACTGCTCAATGCATGCATGTGCTTCCAAAACAGAAATGTGACTTGTTCATGCTTTACTCAGGTGTTTTGCAGCTTTATAATTTATATTTTTCTTTACAAAGGTGTTTATTACATGATCATTTTCACAAAAAGCTGCATTTATTCAAAATCTCATAATTCATGTGTAATTTAATTTGTATTTCTTATAAATCTAAATATATATATTATATATATTTTATTATTATATTTATTAATAAAAAATCGTGCTAAAATCGAAATCGTGAATTTATAATACAAAAATCTTGATATTCTATTTTTGCAAGATCGCCCACCCCTACCGCAGGGGTTCTCGTGGTGCCTGTCACCGTCTCAGCTGTGAGGGAGGAAGAGCCTTATTAGTTGGTTAATTGGTAGACAGTGACCAGGCTGCTACAATCTGATGTTGTCCTCTGTCAGTGGGACATAATGCAGGGCTCATCTGGCTGTGACGCGTCTCGTTCTTATTATCAGGTTGTTTTGATGTTTTTACTAGACTGCCTACTTCAATCCTGACAGTCCACATGCCAGGACATGACGTCTCTTTGTGTGGTAATGCAGGAAATACAAAAATATGTGTTTAAACAAAGGTTTACGTTGTTTCTCTCATCAATGGGTGACGTTTCAAGGGAAGAGATTTACTCGTTCACGCCGTAAAGCTTCAGTAAAAGCTTATTGATTTCATTAAGAGCTCACTCGTGTCACAATCACTCTTTTCCCTCATCTGCTGTCCATCTTCTTCAGTCGTTAGGTTTTTATGTTGTAGATAGTGTGCCTAAATTAAATGTTTTCTGATGAAATACAGCTACTGTAGTAAAACACTTCAATTTTAATACAGAACATTTAATCACCTGAATTCAAAATGTGAATTAAAAGTGCATGGTAGTATTTTAGCCAGATTTCCCTCTGTGATTTAATGGAGACTGAAGGGTGGCTAATGTTATCACATGACGTGTAACTCCGAGGAATGTGAAATCTTTGGGGATCAGATGGATTATTGTCTTTGATGATGACCAGAATTTGGGGCAAACTTAAAGCCTTTGGTACGATTGAGGAAAATTGCCTTCAAGAATTGCGATCACAGCTCGCTTCTGTTAGTTTGGAGTTGAACTTTTCAGAAGACAGAAGCTGCCATTCATAACCAAATTAGGTGGTGCACATTGGTTAAAATGAACCACAATTACCCCAGCCTGACAAACAAAGCAAGTAAACATAACGCAGTAAAAGTAAAGTTTAGCATGGCTGAGCAATGATGTTTAAATATTTTGGTTTCTATATACAGTGAGGGGGGTGATATTGAGGATTAGTGCCTCTTTTCAAACTAGAATGAGCCTTTTTTGTTTGAGCTTTTGTTTGTTTGAACAATTTGCATATGTTTTATGAGGTCACTGATCGAGTGAATTAATGCACAACCAAAACAAACTGTTGTTTCTCCACACAGCTTCCCTTTGTTTTTCTCTCGTCATTAATGGACTACAGAAGGCACATTGTCTTTATTTGAGGAGGCAATAAAATGGCAGAACAAGACCAGTTTGGGCGCCTGGATTGAGAAAACAGTAATTAATTTATATATTATACTCAACCTGGAAAGTCATCAAATCTTGTTAATTTTCGACAAACCACAAGCTTTTTTTCTGCCTTTGAGAAAAAGGGTGTGTAATTTTCAGGTGAAACTGGTTGAGCCTTTATCCAGAAGATTTTATTTTTCGGTACAAAGTGCTGATGGCAGGGTAATTTTAACTCGGTGGGAGTGAGGTTTTGAGGTTACTGACAAGGTACGTGCTGTTCTGTTGTTAAATACTGAAGGAGAAGTCCTCAGTGTGTGCACTGATTGTATAGGAGACATCGGGGAGAAGCTTTTACTGTCTGTACAAAAATCTCTTTTATAGTTTTTGCTTGCTTAATCATCTTTTGGAAGTGTTGTCTTCAATGCTGATTTTGGTCTTGTAAAAAAACAAACTTTTAAAAGCAAAAAAAAAAAAGATTCTGCACGGTCATGTGGTATTACAGTATGTACGCCTACTTAATATTGGGTCAAACTGAACTGACTGAAGTAAAATGATGTGGCAAAATCAACATGTCATGATAGCTTTACAAATGTGATGCTCTGTTTTATGGTTTGGCATGCTTGGCTTCATAGCCAGAAGTTGTAAATTGTGTTTCTTTTTATTTGTTGTAATTGTTTCCCATTACCTGAAAGCTTAGAGCCAAATCTCCAGCGAGTTGGCACGTAGCATTAATAAAGGTTTCAGTCTGCTCCTTGTAGAGCAGCCAGTCCCTCTCATCAACATGATGATCTTCATCGGGCAGGAATGTATTTGTAGCAGTTTCCCGTGGTGGGGAGGTCTGTGGGACGTTAAGTGCTTTCACAGTATGCGCTGTTGCTACTGTCAACATATTTTCAAACTTTATTGGGGAGTAGAGGCTCCTGCTAACCTTAATTACGGCGTGACTTTAAAATACAATATTGCAAAGGACATTTTGTTTTTTAATCTGTTAGATTAAATGAAGAAAAAAAAAGAGATTAATGGATTATTAAAATATTGTTAATTGTAACCCTACTTGTAATTCTCTTTATGACAGGATGTGGTTTTGTTTATGGTTTGCAGCTTGTAGACACTGAAGTATAAAACTAACTTTTGACTCTACAGTTATTTCAAAACTATGTGAGTGCATGCCATTAATTATTTTCAAGGTTGAAGTGATACAGTAGTGGAGCACGTCATATACATTGATTGTTCAAAAGAGAATCTTCATTTTTGTATAACAAATGAAAAGATAAAAGTACCCTACTGTAGAACACAACAAAGATTCAAAGCAGTGTGACATTCCTGTTTACAAACCGTGTCAATCGGCAGCAGTGTGTCTTATCTACCTCCCCGTTCTTTGTTGAATGTATTAGGAGAGATGTCTTTTGCTCGTTCTAATTAAGCAAATGTTAATCTCATTTGTGTATTTGTTTATATCAGATCGGCATCGTCTCAAATCTGTGAGTGTGTCAGCAGCAACAGAGGCGAGCATGTGTCGAAGGCGGGCCTAATATTCGATTGTAAATATATGAGAAGAATAAGAATTTGGTTTCCATTCAAATGCTCAAGGTGCTTTAGTCCAGCTTGTTAAAAAGTGGAACATAGTCAAATGAAGTTGTTGATATGCACATCTTGTGTGGTTTCTTCCAATGTACAAGTACAGTTTTCCATTTATTTTTTTTGTGCCTACCAGCAAATGTGCTGACTGAGACAGAAGATTGAGGGTAGTTAAAAGTGGTAGCCATCTTCACGCTGCTGTCAGGCAATTCCCCCCCCCCCCCCCCCCCATTTTTTACTGTTCTAAACACACGAGGTTGAGTTTTACTTTCTTACTTCCGGGTTTACGATCGACTGTAGTATCAGTGGTGTATGAGAGGCAGGATGACAGATCTTCAAATTCGTAGCATTTTTACTAGTATTTCAAAACATTGGGTAGTAGAGGATATTAAATGAAGTTACTATACATTATATATTTTTTATTATTTTCATATGGTTATCAGGGTTTCCCCCCGCGCTTTATAAGCCTGGCGGCGCCTCACATCACCCGGCGATGAATATTAATCACCATATGTCGCCGGCTGCCGTGCCCACCTCCCTGTTGACAAATAACTGGATGTCGGTAGGCCGGCGTACCCTACCACACCACCCCCAACTCCCATTCCCAAATAGGATCCTGCATTTATCGATCATTCTTTGCACATACCGCCGTCGTTGAATACATTTTGGTGCATGTCATTCGTACTAAAAATATGTGTTACGGTTTCATTTTTGAGGGGCGAGGCTCTTTTGTACTTTTGTACTTTGTAATTTTGTAGCACAGGTACTGGTATACCGCGGCACCCCTAGTGTTTATGGAATTAAGAAATACACTATACGAATGAAATTATTTGTAAATGATGTTTGACTACTAAGGGGTGTACTGTCCAAAATGAGACCGTTTTGTTGCTCTTGTAGCAGGCGATTGAAAAGCAGTCTAATCTTGCCCCTGGCGTTGCAGGCAGCCAGTGCATACTGGACCTGTTGCTCATTGTGTTGAGCTCCGTGTGATCCCCGCAATTCACACACAGAGGAAGTGACCCAATCTGACCCAACACAACTTAGTCAGGCCCGCTGAAGCTGATTGAGACCATGGCTGAGGACACAGCAGACACGACCAGATGGAACTAGACTGAGCATCGCTGGCCCAGCTCTGTTAAATCCTCCTATTCTCTTGCTTAGACTGGATGTTTTTGTTGTGAGTTGCAGGTTGAAGTTTGCGCTATCACAATCCACTGTGGCATAGTCATTTTTTTGGAGCAGTTTTTGCAAGGACAGGACAAAATTTGCGAACTGTGTCTATGCTTTAATATAATGGTTTTACGTTGTTGAACATATGTAACATGCTGCAGTCATTTCAGCTCCATGAACATGAAA